>NC_134705.1:19717770-20018770 GCF_043290135.1 Rhipicephalus microplus | reverse complement strand
GCTCAAGCCAGCAATGCTCGAGCACGAGGCAGCGTCAGAACCACCGTAGCAAGCTGCCACTAGAGAAATAATAAAAATAATTGTATAAATAGAATGTACAAATTACAAACAAAAAGTAGATGCGACTGCGCAGAATCGAATCTGCCATCTTCGGATTTCCAACTGAGCACACTAACCACTGCGCCTTGCCGCCAGATGCCAACTTTGGTGTTAAAGAAGAGTATGATGTCAGGGCGTCTTCAAGGAACGCAGGTGTGCTAAACAGAGTGCTGAACTGCAGGGTGATGTCGAATTGATTGATATGTGGGGTTTAACGTCCCAAAACCACCATATGATTATGAGAGACGCAAGGTGATGTCGAAAGAAAGTGGGATAACTTCTTGAGCTGCAGAAAGGAAGCGTCTGAATTTATCAGTGACAAGATTAGAAGAAAGGGGGCCCAGTGGAGGGTGGAAGTAAAAAAAAAGATAAAAAGGCAGCTGCAAAGTTTTGGAACCATCTCTATTCACAGAGTAATAAGACAAGCATGAAACAGGTTTATAACTACACTTCAAGGGGTCAGACTAGAAGAGGTTGAGACAATAGATTATTATATAAAAAGTATGATGACAAAAAAATTTAACACCAAGAAAGCTCTGCATGCACCATACCACATGAAGATGAACCAATTAGCTCACTGGCTCCATTGGGACAACGAGAGTGGGAAAGGGCAGAGAAAAGAGTTCCTAATAGCACATCAACACGCCCTGACGGCATCTTAATTATGCTAATAAAGAAACTAGGACCAATCTCTAAGCAAACATTAGAAGAGGCAGCGAGCAAAGCAATAATGAATCACGAAGCTCCCAATGGGTGCAAACTAAGCATGAGCGTGATCTATAAAGGAAAGGAGGACAAAGCCGATATAAACATCTACCGTCCTATAACATTCACATCGGTACTTACCAGGCTTGTGATGCAGATAGTAAAGGAAAGACTACAGACATGAGTGGAGAATGAGGGGGGTTGTTAGAACTACAAGATGGGTTCCGTAAGTGAAGGAGGTTGGAGTACAATGGGTTTTCATTGATGCAGTGTATCGAAATAGCTAAACATAACACAGGCCCATGTGGCTGGCGATTCTAGATATTAAGGGTTCTTACGATCGTGTGATTCAAGAAGACTTGTGGAGAATACTGGACACAGTAAATGTGGAAGATGTAATAGCTAATCTTCTAAAGTATATCTATACAAGTAACAAGGTGGTTTTCAAATGGAAAGAAGTATCTGAACCTATAGAGATACAACGTGAGCTTAGACAGGGATATCCCTTGTCACATTTGTTATTTAATTCATATCTCCAGGGATCAGAAGCAAAATTACAGGGGAGTCGTCACGGATTCAGCCTCTATTTTGCTAAACAAGGAAAGCACAATGAACGGTCATTACCAGCATTGATGTATGCAGATGATATAGTACTAATTGCCAACAACAAGAAACATCTGCGGCGATTGATAGACATCTTTGGTTATGAGGGCGATAGGCTAAATTTGAAGTTAAGCTGGGAAAAGTCGGCAATCATAATTTTTAATGATAACCAATTGGCAGCGAGCATAAGATACAGGAAGTGATGGTATAAATAGTGGTTAAGTACAGTACTTGGGCGTATGGATAAATAATTGGGCTGAGTATCTAAGGAAGCACATAAGATACGTAATGACTAAAGGCCCTAAGAATGCAGGTGTAATGAAAAATAGGGCGATGGGGAACTACGCTAGGTATCACGTTGTGGGAGGGATTTGGAAAGATGTCATGGTACCGGGTTTGACGTTCGGCAATGCGGTCTTGTCCATGAAATAAGAAGTTCAAGCTAGATTAGAAATTAAACAACGTGGCATACCTAGAATTGCTTTGGGAGCACAAGGGAATACCCCAAATTAGCGGGGGGAGGCAGACATGGGATGAACAACGTTTGAGTGCAGGGAAGCTAGCAGCAAGATAGAATATGAGAAGTGATTGAGAAAAAAATGGAAGAGTGTTAGGCTAGAAAAGTTTTCAGCTTCTTTTACATGAACAATATCGATGCTAAATGAAGAAAACGAATCCGAAAATTGTCAAGAAAGTATTTAAACAACAGCAGCCTACCAAGCCAAAAAAAAAACATCGGTTAGGAAGAAGGCGAAGGAATGCTTACAAAACCATCACTGCAGACCTACTGAACTTTTAAGCAGAAATTGAAAGTAAAAAGCTGTATGATAATTCTCGGGTTGGTGCTCTGCTCCTCGAGACTAGAACGGTAGTATTGTGGACCAAGACGTTCCGAGTGAAATACGAAGGGACAAGCACGGTATATAGCTCGTGAAAAGAGGAGGAGGAAACGGCTGAACATTTAGAAGGTTCTGTAAAGGGCTCCACCCTGTAGTCATAATAATGGCTCCGAATTTTTCAAAGCATTGCGGTTTAGGGACACTGAAAGCAAGAGAGACTTTAAACAGTTAGAAATACCCAGGAGGAGGCTAATTTATTGGTGGCTACAATCGAGGCGCGAGTGAAATTCGATTTTTCAACACAAAGTGATAGTACTAAACTTCATGGCTAGGTGGCCTCAGCCACCACCCGATCTGAGGGCACAGCCGGATATCTATCCCTCCATCCAGCCATCCATTCATCCAATCAAGTAGTGAACTCAAAAGCTCACTGTTTAACTTCGGTTCTGTTGGTCGCTTTGTCGAGATGAACGGGATATGCACCTGCTTGTGAAATTCGCACATTTGACAAACACGAACTGCTGCCTGTGACGATTGTCACTGCAATAATGGCAACAGCGCTGTTTTTGTTACAATTTGCAACCACAAGAGAAAATACTGACGGGACTGAGGTGCAGGTAGAGTTTTTCAGCGGTTACTGCCCAGTTTATTATCCGTTTCACGCTCCTTCTATAGGGCGATATCTGTTCAGGTTTTTTTACGACGCTTCTATGCTCATTCGATAGGGGAGCCCACACAATTGATTGTGATTTTTTTTGCGCCACGCACTGCGCCGTCATGCCGGCGCTTCGTTGTTGCTCTGCCGTTAGCAACAACTACAGTACGGCTTGGCAAAAAAACGAATGCAGTGAGCCGGAAACATTAGGCTATCATATTGGTTTAGTAAGCATAGGAATCGCTGAGTCTGTTTTCCCATAAGAGGCAGTGAAGTGCCAACAAGTGTGGCTGTCCGTGAGGGAAGCGTACATTTGGTGAAAGTGCTGCAAGCGCGTCGCACAGATATTTGTCGCTTCTTGTGTGGACACCGTACACAATAAATGCTTCATTTAGGCTAAATGATGTCACAGTTGTGCTGTATTGTCGTTTTTCCTCATCAAAAACGCGTATTTCGAAACCCAGAAGTGCCCATTACACTTGTAGGCGCTCGGTCGGTAGGACTAACCTTTGGTGGGAATCATGGTGGTAGAACGGAATGGTGAAAGTTAAATTCGCTGGGGCACCTTTCGACAGATGTCTAAAGTGAAAGTTTATGCATAATCGTAAGCACTTTGTTAGCATAAATGTACGGCTCAAACAATAGAGTGTGCAAAAATTGCCAGAGTTGCGTTTCTAGCATGGCGACATCAAGTGACCGCCGTGTTCTGCTCTAACATTGAAAGGGGCAAGTGCGAACTGGAGCTCATTTATTTCCTGACACCTGCGTGCCGATGTTAAACATTTATTGTGACTGGTCACAGTGACACCTTTAGTCTTCTAAACGTCACAACAAAGAAACACATCGCGGACGTCAAACTGATGTAAGTACGTGCGCGAAACGTAAACATAATCACGGCCGTCTATTCTACGCTCCACAAAAATTGAAGCGTTGTTGACACCACAGGAATAAAAAATAAACGTACTAAAAGCGTAATGAGCAGCGCTGGTTTATTTTGACCGTAAACATATATCTCTGCGCATTCAAGATTAAAACATTACAAATAGGTGATTTCACATACTGTCATGTCTTTTTTCATCACGCCACCATCATCCACCTTGCTCACAAAGCCTTTCGCCAAAGTCCTTCTGCCTCGCCGTCATCAGCCGGCATATTCCACCGTCACCATCACTGGCTCGCCACCGCTACCACCATTTGCCACCATTTTTTCCACTCTAGCAGTAATAATCCGGCATTTTCTACCGTCACCATCATGGGCCCACCATTACCACCACCATTTGCCATTATTTTTTCCACTCTCGCCATCATCAGCCAATGTGCCCTTTACAGTTTCCACCATATTCACTAAAATTTCAACCATATCCACTACTCTTTCCTTCAAATCTACTGTTTCCATTATATCTACGAACGATTCCAGCATCCATCAACACTGCATTTTCGAAAGGAACGGAGTTACCCCCTCGCGTTGCATTTGCAGAGTCAGTGTGAAGAGTGAGGCTCAGCGTAGGTCCACTAGCTTGCGCCGACGCTCCTCATCATGCACATACCCCCTGAGTGTGTTGTGAGCGATGGAATTACCCACGATCACAAAGCGATTCCTGCCCACAGCCTTCAGGGCGCGACTGAAGAGTGTTGCGAAAGAAACAAGTTTTGGGGAACAGTAGATGTTGAGTATGTGTAATGGTAGTGTAATAGTGGAAAGAGGGTGACCATCGCATAGGAATATTCAGTTATAGGTTCTAAATCCCATTGGTTGGCTGTATAATTTTTGTGCACGTATATACAAAAATTGGGGTTGTGCTGGAACGTGGAATATTTTGGAAGGCTAGTGCCACTCCTTGGCTTCTGGAGGGCAACGGCTTTGGGAAGTGAAGCGAGATTCAATAGGAAAAGCTGGAGGTGAGCCCGCTTGGCACGGAAACGGAGTCTCCGGCAGTTCTATTGAGTGACTTAAATGGGGTGTGGCCGAGTTGTAACACTGAAAGCGTCTAACTTGAGAGTTGCCCGCCATGGTCATTCAAGTTAAAAATCGGTTGTATAGACGCAGCTGCGGAGCCAGCACTCGCGGTGAGGGTGGCGTCCTCCATTCCTGTAAGCGTGCAGTTGTCATCATTATTTACACCATTTTCCATGGCGTGACGCAAGGTTTCGGGATGTCGGCCAGACACGTCTGTATTCAGATCGCGGGTCGTCAGACGCTACGCGACGACTGTGCGAAGGGCTGGGCGATGATTGTGGGGTTCGTTTTGGTCATTTTGGCAATAGCATAGGTCATCGCTGCGGAAGTTTCATTTTCTAAGGCAAAAAAATGGGCGTTCATGCGGGCCTTTCAACGAACCTCAAGTGCAGCTTCTATGCTCAGTGCTGCCGTCGGGGCCGTGCACTCACTCTGCATAGCCTCAGTGTCGGGGTTAGCTCTTTCGATATGGATTCTAAGAGCGCTATTTCTAGCAACGTCTCGATTTAGCCCCCGAGAGCTGCTATTTTGGTTTGCTCGGCACTGCGTGCCACAGGGGGGGGGGCGGCAGCCTTGCTCGTACCGCTTACCTGCATCTCATGTTTCGCAACGTTAGCCCAGGTCCTGGCCTCACCGGGTCGTGGCATCGTCGACAGTTTTCCATTGTCGCCTTGTGGTGGTGGCTGCATCGGCGGCCACTTGCCGTCGTTGCCAGCAGATGGTTCCCAGTGTTGTCGTCTTGGTTCGGTGGCTTACAGGGGAGACCAAGGTGGTGGCTCTTTTTTTGGCCGCCGATTTCTTTTCGCCCCGCCCTTCACGGCGATCACCTTGCGGGTACGAATTTTCGCCGCGCAATCTCGCGAGTTTGTTGCATGTTCACCTTCACACCATGGAACACACTCGTTAGGGGCTCGCAGCCCATCCACAAGAGCCGCTTCTTGGCCGCATAGTCCGGACATGCTGGGCTGCATTTTGGGACGCGCATCCGTTCGATGACCGACGGACTCACACAGGCTGCAGGCTGGAAAAGCCCGGTATTTATTTTGCACAAGAATAAGTGCGTTCTCGTGATGCACAAAACGCGCTTTCACCTTCCCGGCAAAGGTCACTCGAGCCTTGTTAGAAGATCCGAATTTCCTCACCTCGACGATGGTGCCTGCACTCCATTGCACTTGCTCTTGAAGCGATTCAGTGTTGCCTGAGTTACTGACGAAGATGACGCCATGACACACATCGCCACCGTCAGTGCCATCCATGGAGCGGGATCACCGGTGCGACACCATCGGCGCGACGCGATCGCCATTCCGGGCCACCAGGTTGCAGCGTCGCCGTTAGGCGTAATGGTGTCGCCCCCGTGGCAAGTTGATCTTCGGCGGCAAAAACTTGAAAAGTGGGCCCGCTGGGTCAAACTTGATTCCAACGGGGTCCAGATGATTTGCTGCGTCGATAGACGTCAGGCTTGGTGAAGTGGAGATGATTGAGCTGAGGCTCCAGCCGAAAATTGACGGAGCCGATGGACCGCACGTCTTGCTATTTCGCGCGCTCACAGTGCCTCTTTGTTTCCAGTCGCACAAAGACGGGAGCGTTCGAAAAACTCCGACCTCCTTACACACGTATTCCTTTGGCTTGAAACCTGAAGGACAACATGTCTTTGAGGATGGGCACTCTGGGGCCCGGGGCGCCACCGAAAATACAGCCGTTTTATCCCCACTTGACGAACTGAGGTCTTGGAATTATTCAGCTCCTGTGTCACTTTCTGTGCCTTTACCACTGCATTTCATAGAACTCAATGTTTTGTTACGACAATCCTGTCCATTTACTTCGCTATTTAGTGACGACAGCACCTCCGGCAGTTTTTATGCTTCGACAAGTGTGTCTGCACACTCTTCCGGCTTAGACGGAGATACCACATCTGTCCCAAGCCGAGAAATACCTTGAGTTACGACCAGTCATCTTTGTATTCTGTCATGCTTGGGCTCCTGTCTTTTCCGACTGGCAAAAGACACTGCACCCAACAGCTAGCTCAACCACCCCTTTCAAGTTTATTGTGCCTCGTCTATCTTGAATCTCTTCATTTACTGTGGGCTGACCACCGGCACGTTTCGCCAGGACAATCCGAAGCTCAAGCCTCAATCGTTCGATTTCTCTTTCATGAGCTGCACCTTCCCCTTTACGCTTGGTGGTTTTTCTCTCAAGCGCAAGCCGTTCTTGTTCATCGGCTTCCTTATGCCCGGCCTGTACGAGCTCGCAACCATGGCAAAGCCTCTCCTCCTCGATGCCGGAATTCTCAATCGTTTCTAATGAACGTGACTTCCTATGTAATCTTGCCACGTCAATACCCAGCTCCTTGCACAATATCGCAAATTCCGTTTTTTTAACGTGTTGAAATCCATCGTCACCCAGTTCAGATTTCCGTCGCTCCAACTGCTGTGAAGTTACCTTTATAAACACTGCCTTCACAAAGCAGCAACCAATCCACCCTTTTGAAAAGACGTCACCAGTCACCATCTATCCAAAACACCCTGATAGGACCTCTGAGAAAGTGAGCACTCACAGACACTCGTACCAGGAAAGAACACCTTTAAATCCAACCTGTTGATGCAACTGAGGAGTGGGACAACAGACACTAACTCAGGGGCCGAAAAAGAAAGAACCCTTGCGAGGCTTCTATCTATCTATCTATCTATCTATCTATCTATCTATCTATCTATCTATCTATCTATCTATCTATCTATCTATCTATCTATCTATCTATCTATCTATCTATCTATCCATCTATCTATCTATCTATCTATCTATCTATCTATCTATCTATCTATCTATCTATCTATCTATATATCTATCTATCTATCTATCTATCTATCTATCTATCTATCTATCTACCTATCTATCTATCTATCTATCTATCTATCTATCTATCTATCTATCTATCTATCTATCTATCTAGCCGCCTACGACTTTTAGCTTTCCTGGCCGTTTCCATAATAGTATCGATACCAAACTTGGTATGGCATACCATGACTGTACGAAGAATATATTTGGCTAGTCATAACAAGAAAATTATGACATGTCATGAATGACATGATTTACATTTAATAGTCTCGCTGCTCTTGTGGTGGTTTTGTTCACATAAAATGTTGCAAAACTTGTAAGTTATGACATAATTGCATGGCGAACAAAAGAGACCGACCCTAACATAAAATTCCTGAGATGCATGTCATGTAACAACATGACTACACGCTACGCTAATGATGCGCTAGCGGCCGTTTTGCTAGCTTCACATGTACCAAACACGGTATTACGGGACACAAATGGACGACATGCGTAAGTGACACCTCCAAACATGATAATTACGACATGCGTGTCATGTAAGAACATGAATACATACCACACTCATGATGCGTTCGCGGCTGTTTGGCTAGCTTCACATAAGCCAAATTTTGTATAACGTGACGTCAAAGAACAACGAAGGTTTGTGTCTGGTGCAAACACAATAATCAAGAAATGTCCGTCATGTGCGAACATGACTACAAGCCACAGTCGAGGCGCCAATACATTTCGACGTGACGCGGTGCGCGTGCTCGTCGGCGTTCGTTTCGTCGCTTCACGCGGGTGTTGCCACGCCAGGCGCTGGTGCCGTTATATACTCGAATGCGGGCAATGCACTGCGTTTTTTGGACGCAAGCGCGTTTCAGCACGTCCGGCGTCCCTCCGTCTCGAAAAGAGGCAGACGCAGTACTGTCTGGGTAATGCATCGGCTTTAAATGCAACATGTCGCATTTCGCGCCCATTGCCGTCGGTCCGCGCCGATGGACGCTGGTCGCGCTTGGCGTCAGATTATAGAGTGCTCGCGTTTCGCTAACGTAGCGTCGCTATGCCCCGCGGTCGCGCGTGTCAACGTCACGTTCTAGTGTAATAGGCTCTTTATGGTGCGCTCGCGGTCATTTTGCTAGCGTCGTATATGCCAAATGTGGAGGTACGTGACGTCAATGGACGATGAAGTAGATCCATATATATTGTCACGGTGTCGTGACGTGGCCAAAGACAGAAAACTTCGTGTTGGGATTTAACTGTTTATTTGGGCGAACCTGTGCCCGGTAAAGGGAAAGTCTAATTACAGCAGCAGTCTTGCACAGATAGCAGTCTCGGACTGATAGCGGCGAACGCAGCGTCGGCCTTCGCTCAACAACTGACAAGCGGCGAAGAGCGTCGGCATTTATACCCTTGCCGTCGAATGTTCTAGCGTTATCGCTAGCGGTGGCGTAGGTTCCAGAACACTCTGTACCGTTCGCACAGTGGGCGTGATCTTATCGAATTGATCTACTACAGTCCGGAACCTTCTCAAAACCTGCAGGCGCGGTTTGCGCCGAGAATCGTGTGGTGTTTCGGAATGATAACAAAAACTTGTGAAATGGAACGTGGCACTGCCCCCCTCTGAAAAAAGGCATCGTTCCGATGCTTTACCTAAAGATGAAGGTACAATAATAATGCAAGAAAGTACAATGAATAAATTACAATACAACAATAATACAAAAAACACTGTTTCAGTTTGTTAACGTGCATGAAACGGCTTGAGGCGCGCGACATGGACGACTTCAGGTCGCGATCGGCGTCGTTGAGAGTTCGTGATGCCGTCGGGGACAACCTCGTAATCAAGTGGGCCGAGACGTCGAACCACCCTGTACAGTCCGAAGTACCGTCGCAGAAGCTTTTCACTTAGTCCACGTCGGCGTATCGGCGTCCACACCCAAACACGTTCACCGGGCTGGTATTCCACGAAGCGTCGTCGAAGGTTGTAACGGTGGCTGTCGGTCGTCTGTTGATTCTTGATACGAAGACGCGCAAGTTGTCGGGCTTCTTCGGCGCGTTGAAGGTACTCGCTCACATCGAGGTTTTCTTCGTCGGTGACGTTGGGTAACATGGCATCGAGCGTCGTTGCCGGGCTCCTTCCGTAGACCAGTTTGTATGGAGATATCTGCGTCGTCTCCTGCACCGCCGTGTTGTATGCAAAGGTCACATACGGAAGAATGGTGTCCCACGTCTTGTGTTCGACATCGACGTACATTGACAGCATGTCGGCGATCGTCTTGTTAAGCCGCTCGGTGAGGCCGTTAGTCTGTGGGTGGTACGCTGTCGTCCGGCGGTGGTTTGTTTGGCTGTATGCCAAGATCGCTTGAGTTAAGTCGGCAGTGAATGCCGTTCCTCTGTCGGTGATAAGGACCTCCGGAGCGCCGTGACGTAGGACGATATTTTCGACAAAGAACTTAGCTGCCTCGGATGCACTGCCTTTTGGCAGTGCTTTTGTCTCGGCGTAGCGGGTGAGGTAGTCGGTAGCTACCACGATCCACTTGTTTCCGAAAGCCGACGTCGGGAACGGCCCCAGTAGGTCCATACCAATCTGCTGGAAAGGTCGGCAAGGTAGATCAATTGGCTGCAGAAGTCCCGCTGGCCTTGTCGGCGGTGTCTTAAGTCGCTGACAGTCCCGGCATGTCCTCACATAACGAGTGACGTCGGTGGTAAGACGTGGCCAGTAGTACCTTTCTTGTATACTCGCGAGCGTGCGGGAAACAACGAGGTGCCCTGCGGTCGGATCGTCGTGCAGGGCCTGCAGGAGTTCTGGTCGCAGAGCTGAAGGCACCACAAGGAGGTACTTAGCTCGAAGCGGTGAAAAGTTTTTCTTTTGTAGAAGACCGTTCCGTAGAAAGAACGACGCAAGTGCGCGCTTGAATATCTTCGGGACTTCGGCGGTCCTGCCTTCGAGGTATTCTATTAGGGCTGTAGCGAAGCCTCCGAACTATGAAATTGGTCAAACTCTTGAGTACCTTCTAGTGGGGCGACCCAACAAGGACGCCGCTCGCGCTGAGAGCCCGTGCTTTGCTGTGACTGTCGCCATTGCATATTCTCGCTCGTTGCCGGCTAATAAACGCCTTAACAATTTGGTGGAGAGTGCTGCGATCCCTGTCTATGCCTTTGGAGCTACGATCACGTACCCTGCCATCTACTATGTACCAAGACGCTTCTCAGCAAACGCCTCCTCCAATGCCACCCCCTTGTCCCGGTGTCCCCAGAATCCGCGATCCACCTATCTTCACTGGCGCTGATGGCACTGACGTGGAGGACTTGCTCGCCATTTATGACCGCGTGAGCGTCCCCAACAAATGGGACGAGGACGGCAAGCTGACAAACTTGGCGTTTTACCTTGCCGGTGTCGCCAGTTTGTGGTACAACAACCACGCGTCCGATTTTGCCACCTGGTCCGATTTCAAAACCGCAATCGTCAACGTCTTCGGCCGCCCTGCTGTTCGCAAGCTGCAAGCCGAGCAGCGCTTGCGTGAACGTGCTCAGGAGGCTGGTGAGTCATTCACCAGCTATATTGAAGATGTCCTGGACCTATGTAACAAGTCCAATCACACCATGTCCGAGTCTGACAAGATCCGAAACATCATGAAAGGCATCGACGATGATGCCTTCACGATGCTGCTCGCCAAAAACCCCGGCACGGTGGCTGAGGTCATCACACTGTGCGAGAGCTACGAGGAGCTCCGCCGGCAGCGTTCGATGACCCGACGCTCCCCACCACGAGCTGCAACGCTTGCTGGCTTGGAGGCCAGTTGTGACCAAGTGGCGTTGATGGCAGAACTGAAGTCCTTTATCCGTGAGGAAATCGCGCGTCAGTTCTCCCTCCTGCCCTTTTCCCACCAACCTGCTGTTCAACAATCGGCTACTACCCTTCTCCCTCCCATCCGCCGAGCGATTGAACAGGAAATAGCGGAGGTAATGCCTGCTTACCACCCCCAACAGCCTCCGGCTCCTGCGTCCCTGAGTTACGCGCAAGTGGTCGCCAGGCCACCCCAAGTCGTTCAAGCACCCGCCCCTCTGACCTACGCTGAAGCTGCTGCACGACCTCCGTCCGTTGCAGCGGGTATGCCCGCTACGTATGTTGACGTAACCCCTCAGCCTCAGCTTCAGTCCACCATGCAGTCACCGTTCCGTCCATCAGCCCTTGCGACATGGGTGAGACCTACCCCGCTGAACAGATGGCGCACACCCGACAACCGGCCCATCTGCTTTGCCTGCGGTTACGCCGGTCACGTGGCCCGTTATTGCCATCGCGTACAGCCGGCTCCAATTTCTTCACCTGTGGCTGGCCAACTCAGCCGTCCTTATCGCGAAGAACCGCCGTCTATGCCACCTCGATCTCGCCCAGGTCTATCTCGAAGATCACCGTCTCCACGACGCCGTTCCCTGTCCCCCATGCGGCCAAGTGCGGCAGCTCATGAGCGGGAAAACTAGTCGTCGCAGTCCCTGAGGCAAGGACTGCGACGCTATCGCAATGTGAAAGCCCTCAGAGCAGCCCCTCGAATGTCATTGACGTGCTTGTGGACGGTGTTTGTGCATCGGCTCTTATTGACACTGGAGCTGCCGTATCAGTTATGGACGAAAAACTCTGCCGCTTACTTCGAAAAGTGACGACGCCACTTTCTGGGTTATCCCTCCGTACTGCGAGTTTGCACCGGATTCATCCTACAGCAGGGTGCACAGCTCGCGTGGTCATCCAGGACGTTCTGTATGTCGCCCAGTTCATCGTCATTCAGGCATGCTCTCATGACGTCATCCTGGGATGGGACTTTCTCTCCCGCCATGACGCCGTCATCCATTGTGCCGCCGCCGAAATTGAGCTCTCACCCTTCTCGCATTTGACGCCAGAAGACAGTGCCCCGACACTGAGCAAGATTCTAACGAGAGACGATACAACAGTGCCTCCAAACTCGACGACGGCTGTGTCTGTCTACTGCGCTGGTCTCTCCGACACCATTGGACTTGTTTCGCCATCTGACCGCGCTTGCAGCAGGAAAGGGTTGCTAGTACCTTTCGCGACCGTGCAGGTCAACCAGGGCAACACTGCTATTTTTGTAACCAACCCGTTCCCGTACGCTGTTACCTTGCTTCGAGGGGAATGTCTCGGCAGAGTGGAACCAGTCGACGACGCACAAGTCCTGGACGTACCCGATGACACGCGCGCTCCCAGGTCATGTACCATCAATGCTGTTTCCACTTCTGATTCGTCGTCTGCTGATGTATTTGGCCCCTCCATCGCTGACAACCTTACGGCCGTACAGCGTTCCCAACTTCTGGACCTGTTACAAGAATATCGTTCTTCTTTCGATGTCGGGCGAAGTTCTCTCGGTCGCACGTCCGTTGTTACGCATCGCATCGACACTGGTGCCCATCCACCTTTACGGCAACGTCCATATCGCGTGTCGCCTGCTGAACGTCGAGTAATTAATGATCAGGTTGACGATATGCTCCGACGCGACGTTATTCGGCCCTCCGACAGTCCATGGGCGTCTCCTGTTGTTCTTGTTGCGAAGAAAGACGGTTCTGTGCGGTTCTGTGTGGACTACAGACGGCTCAATAAGATCACTCGCAAGGATGTTTATCCACTGCCACGCATCGATGACGCGATTGACAGCCTCCATGGAGCCGATTTTTTTTCTTCTCTCGATCTGCGCTCGGGGTACTGGCAAGTACCCATGGCTGACGACGCTCGACCAAAGACCGCCTTCGTCACGCCAGACGGCTTGTACGAGTTTAACGTCATGCCGTTTGGTCTATGTAATGCACCTGCGACCTTTGAGCGCATGATGGACACAATTCTGCGCAACTTGAAATGGTACACGTGCTTGTGTTACCTCGACGATGTCATTGTCTTTGCTCCGGATTTCTCCACGCATCTCCAACGTCTGAAAGAAGTTTTCGCACGTGTGAGCAATGCCGGCTTACAACTAAATCTGAAAAAGTGCCGCTTTGCAGCACGGCAACTCACCATACTGGGGTACGTCGTGTCCAAAGACGGCATTCTTCCTGATCCTGCCAAGCTTCAGGCCGTGGCCGAATTCCCCAAACCTGCATCTGTCAAAGAACTGCGTAGTTTCGTGGGCCTGTGCTCATACTTCCGACGCTTCATACGAAATTTCGCCACGATCATATCACCGCTGACGAAGCTCCTTGGAAGCAACGGGCCCTTCAATTCGTGGTCATCCGAGTGCGACGACGCGTTCGCGAAGCTCCGCCATTTGTTGACGTCGCCTCCCATTCTACGCCACTACGACCCTACAGCCCCAACGGAGGTGCACACGGACGCCAGCGGAGTAGGCCTCGGCGCTGTCCTGGCGCAGCGAAAACCCGGATTCCCTGAATATGTCGTAGCATATGCAAGCCGTACGCTCACGAGAGCCGAGAAAAACTACACCGTCACGGAGAAAGAGTGCCTGGCGATCGTCTGGGCTCTTACAAAGTTTCGACCTTATTTGTATGGTCGCCCATTCGATGTCGTCACCGACCATCATGCACTATGCTGGCTTTCATCATTGAAGGATCCCTCAGGCCGTCTCGCCCGTTGGGCTCTTCGCTTACAAGACTACGATATCCGCGTGCTGTACCACAACGGACGCCAGCATGCTGACGCCGACGCCCTCTCGCGCTCCCCTCTGCCTGAAGGTGATGTGCTCTGCTCAGTATCCTCGGCTGCTGTTTCTGCCATTGATGTTGACATCATCGCTACCGAACAGCGAAAGGATAATTGGATCGGCCCGCTCATTGACATGCTCTCTGATCCATCCGCAACGCCATCCACGCGTGCATTGCGTCGTCAAGCTCGCCATTTCGCCATTCGTGACGGCCTCC
The DNA here is from genome assembly GCF_043290135.1 of Rhipicephalus microplus. NCBI lineage: Eukaryota > Metazoa > Arthropoda > Arachnida > Ixodida > Ixodidae > Rhipicephalus > Rhipicephalus microplus. Next base: position 20,004,225 of record NC_134705.1, on the reverse strand, counting down.
TACACCGACGCAATTACGACGCCGACGGCCGGCAGTGGTTACTCGTGATACCCCGCAGTCTGCGGTGAGAGATATGTGAATCATTCCATTCTGATCCGCAATGCGCGCACTCTGGGGTATTCAAAACCTACCATCGCATTCGACAACGCTACTTCTGGCGCGGGATGTACCGCTATGTGCAGCAGTTCGTTCGCTCTTGCCTCACTTGCCAACGCCGTAAACCGTCAGCCCACATGTCGCACGCCAGTCTACAACCGTTACCTTGCCCTGACCGTCCCTTTGGGCGCGTAGGTATCGATTTGTATGGACCACTTCCTCTGACGTCGGCTGGTAACCGCTGGGCCATCGTTGCCGTTGACCATTTAACGCGATACGCCGAAACCGCTGCTCTCCCTGCGGCTGCTGCGCGCGATGTTGCGTCCTTCCTGCTGCATCGATTTATACTGCGCCACGGACCACCCCAAGAGCTTCTCAGCGATCGAGGCCGTGTCTTCTTGTCGGAAGTCGTCGAAGCCATTCTGACGGAGTGCCATTCTGTCCACCGCAAAACTACTGCTTACCACCCACAGACGAATGGCCTCACCGAACGCTTTAACCGCACCCTCGGCGACATGCTTTCTATGTACGTCGCTGCCAACCACACTAATTGGGATAATATACTGCCCTTCGTCACCTACGCCTACAACACCGCCGCTCAGAGCACGACTGGTTTTTCACCTTTCTACTTGCTGTACGGAAGGCACCCGTTGCACACCATGGACACGATACTCCCGTACACGCCGGATCCATCTGAGTGTACACCTATTTCCGAGACAGCCAGGCTTGCTGAAGAGTGTCGCGAGCTTGCCAAGACTTTTACGACGCAAGATCAAGAGAGGCAGAAGAGTATCCGTGATGGCTCCACCACTTCTGAGCCCATGTTCCTTCCTGGTGCGCTTGTATGGCTCTCGATCCCGACCTCTGCCGCTGGCCTCTCTTCCAAACTACGTCCCAAATACGAAGGCCCCTACCGTGTCATCGAGCGCACCTCACCCGTCAACTATCTGATCGAACCCGTTGAACAATCTTCGGACATGCGCCGCCGTGGGCGAGACATCGTCAACGTGGAGCGCCTGAAGGCTTATTATGACCCGCTAATAATAACAAGCTGTTAGGTCGCCAGGCGGCTCCCTCTTCAACCCCGGGGTAATTGTAGCGAAGCCTCCGAACTATGAAATTGGTCAAACTCTTGAGTACCTTCTAGTGGGGCGACCCAACAAGGACGCCGCTCGCGCTGAGAGCCCGTGCTTTGCTGTGACTGTCGCCATTGCATATTCTCGCTCGTTGCCGGCTAATAAACGCCTTAACAGGGCTTTAAGTTTCGGGTCGGCCCGCTGTCGTTCAGCGAAGTCGTCGGTAGTTATCGTTCCCAAGAAGTAGTCGTCATCCGAGTCGTCGGGTAGCGGTTGGTCGACAGGCGCACGAGAGAGACAGTCAGCGTCGGAGTGTTTTTTGCCGGACTTGTAAATGACAGTAATGTCATATTCTTGAAGTCTCAGGCTCCATCGTGCGAGGCGACCTGAAGGGTCCTTCAAGGTGGCTAGCCAACACAAGGCGTGGTGGTCGCTCACAACTTTGAAGGGCCTGCCGTAGAGGTAGGGGCGAAATTTCGAAGTAGCCCAGATGATGGCGAGGCACTCCTTTTCTGTTGTGGAATAATTTGCTTCTGCTTTGGATAGCGATCGGCTGGCGTAACTAATAACCCTTTCAAGTCCGTCAGCCCTCTGCACAAGAACGGCGCCAAGACCTACGCTGCTTGCGTTAGTATGTTTTCTGCCTCGGCGAATTCGTCGAAATGGGCAAGTAACGGAGGCTTCTGGAGGCGATGTTTAAGCTCCTGGAAAGCGTGTTCCTGCGGCGTTTCCCACTTAAACTCCACGTCGGCTTTGGCAAGGTTAGTGAGAGGATCGGCGATGCGGGCGAAGTTTTTCACGAACCGCCTATAATAGGCACACAGGCCCAGAAATCGGCGCACGGCTTTCTTGTCAGTGGGCGGCGGGAAGTCTGCGATAGCGGCTGTTTTCCGTGGATCGGGACGAACTCCAGACTTGCTGATAACGTGCCCCAGAAACAAGAGCTCCTCATACGCAAATCTACACTTTTCTGGCTTCAGTGTGAGTCCGGACGTCTTGATGGCTTGAAGTACAGCTTCAAGGCACCGAAGATGCTCGTCGAAACTCGACGAAAACACGACGACGTCGTCCAAGTACACATGGCAAGTCTGCCACTTCAATCCTGCCAGTACTGTATCCATAACGCGTTGAAAAGTTGCAGGCGCTGAGCAAAGGCCGAAGGGCATCACCTTAAACTCGAAGAGGCCGTCCGGTGTTATAAACGCCGTCTTCTCTCGGTCTCTTTCGTCGACTTCGATTTGCCAATAGCCAGTCTTGAGGTCCATTGACGAGAAGTACTTGGCGTTATGGAGCCGATCAAGGGCGTCGTCTATTCGTGGGAGAGGATACACGTCCTTTCTTGTGATTTTGTTCAGGCGGCGATAATCGACGCAGAAACGTAGGGTCCCATCCTTTTTCTTCACTAACACCACGGGGGATGCCCACGGACTCTTGGACGGCTGGATAATGTCATCTCGCAGCATTTCATCAACTTGTCTCTTTATTGCCTCTCGTTCTCGCGTCGAAACCCTGTACGAACTTTGACGGAGTGGTCTGGCATTTTCTTCGGTTATGATTCGATGTTTCGTGATTGGGGTCTGCCGAATTTTCGATGACGACGAAAAGCAATCTTCGTATTGCAAAAGCAGGGCCTTGAGCTGTTCTTGCTTATCGTTCGGAAGTCTGGGATTGACGTCGAAAGCTATGGGAGGGGCTTGGTTCCTCTGAGCAGGTTCCGCAGAATCGGCGAGGGCGAAAGCACTGGTGGCTTCGACAATTTCTTCGATGTATGCGACCGTTGTTCCTTTGTTCACATGTTTGTACTCATTGCTGAAATTCGTGAGCATAACCGTTGCTTTGCCTCCCCGCAGCTCTGCAATTCCTCTCGCGACGCAAATATTTCGGGTGACCAACAGATGCTGACTGCCTTCAACGACGCCTTCCAAGTCAGGTGATTTAGGAGCGCCGACTGAAATAATGACGCTTGAGCGAGGCGGAATGGTGACTTGTTCTTCCAGCACATTCAAGGCATGGTGTCCTGACGGCGTGCGCGGTGGTAGTGCTTCTTCTGTGGATAGCGTTATCGACCTTGTTTTTAGGTTGATGACAGCACCATGGAGGCATAAGAAGTACATGCCAAGGATGACATCTCTCGAGCAACGCTGTAGGACTACGAAGTCTGTAGGATAAATACGGCCGTTAATGGTGACTCTCGCTGTGCAGATTCCTGCAGGCGTTACGAGATGACCTCCGGCTGTGCGAATTTCAGGGCCTTTCCAAGCTGTCCTAACTTTCTTTAACTTCGCGGCGAACGACCCACTGATGACAGAATAGTCGGCTCCAGTATCGACGAGAGCAGTCACACTGTGGCCGTCGATAAGAACGTCGAGGTCGCTAGTTCGCCGTCTCGCATTACAGTTAGGGCGTGGCGTCGGGTCACGGCTGCGTCGGCTTGTTGCGCTGCTTCCATGTTGCGTCGTCCGGCCACCTTCGGTAAGTGAGCTTTTGCCTTCAGGGCTTTGCCTGGTTGGGGTTGTGTTCAAAAAGCTCCGTCGCGTCGGCGTCGTCGTCGGAGGATCTTCGGTAGTTCGTCGCACAGCAACCGCACCTCCATCGGTTGCTGCCCTTAGTTTCCCGGATACGGGCTAGGAGACCGGCCCCGCGTTGGGCCAGTGTACTGCCGGGGGTGCGGTGACATGCGGCGGCTGGGCGACGGCGAACGGGAAGGACTTCGTGGTGTCCATTGAGTTCCTGCCAGGTAGTCGGCGATGTCACGTGGCCGATCTCCTGGCTGCGGACGCGGTGCATTGACGGCGAAGCCACGCAGTCCCATCTGTCGGTACTGGCAACGGCGGTATGTGTGCCCGGCCTCGCCGCAGTGGTAGCAGAGCGGGCGGTTGTCAGGAGCACGCCAAACGTCCGCTTTCCTCGGTGCACTGCGCTGGCCCTCTGGGGAACGGTAGGACGTCGGTTGGGGTGGTGGTGGCGGTGGCGTCTGGCGACGAAAGTGTGACGGGGCGGCGTTTTGGCGTGGACGGGGAGGAGCGTTGTGGCGCACTGCAGCGGCGTAGCTCATAGTTTCTGGCTCGGGCGGCGGTGTTTCGGGAATTCGAAGCGATTGCCGGACTTCTTCTCGCACAATGTCGGCGATCGAATCCACTCGAGGCTGCGCCGAAGGCAACAGTTTGCGCAGCTCTTCCCGCACGATCGCTCGGATCGTTTCACGCAGGTCGTCGGAGTCACTGGCTTGAGCAGCAGCGCATTCTGGAGTCAGGCGACGATTATACTGTCTGGTGGGCATGTCCAGCGTTTTTTCGATGGTGGTCGCCTCGGATACAAATTCTTGGACGGTGTTCGGTGGATTCCTCATTAGTCCCGCGAAGAGCTCCTGTTTGACCCCTCGCATGAGGAAACGAACTTTCTTTTCCTCAGGCATGTCTGGGTCAGCGTGACGGAATAGGCGGGTCATCTCCTCTGTGAAAATTCCAACCTTTTCATTTGGTAGCTGAACCCGGGTCTCGAGTAGAGCAGCGGCCCTCTCTTTGCGAGCGACGCTTGCGAACGTTTGAAGAAATGCGCCGCAGAAGACATCCCACGTTCGGAGCGTGGACTCCCGATTCTCTAGCCAGGTCCTTGCGGTGTCTTCCAGGTAGAAGTACACACGACGGAGCTTTTCTTCGTTGTCCCAGTGGTTGAGGGCGGCCACACGGTCGTATGTTTCTAGCCAGGTTTCCGGGTCTTCAAACGATGAGCCATGGAACGTTGGTGGTTCCCTGGGTTGATGAATGACGATCGCGGGCTGGGACGCTCCGGTTGTCATTGTCGCTGCAGTCGAGGTCATGGTCTTGGTCTTCCGCGCCTTGTCTTGTAGCAGGCCGTACTCCGGTGGGAGACCTTGCTGTCGGCGGCTCGTTCGCTGCTCTTGGTTGGCGTCGGTGTCTTCTCCGCGAAGGGGGCTGGGTTCACGGCTTGACGGGGGCGTCCGGTACATGAACGAAGCAGCACCTCCACCAGATGTCACGGTGTCGTGACGTGGCCAAAGACAGAAAACTTCGTGTTGGGATTTAACTGTTTATTTGGGCGAACCTGTGCCCGGTAAAGGGAAAGTCTAATTACAGCAGCAGTCTTGCACAGATAGCAGTCTCGGACTGATAGCGGCGAACGCAGCGTCGGCCTTCGATCAACAACTGACAAGCAGCGAAGCGCGTCGGCATTTATACCCTTGCCGTCGAATGTTCTAGCGTTATCGCTGGCGGTGGCGTAGGTTCCAGAACACTCTGTACCGTTCGCACAGTGGGCGTGATCTTATCGAATTGATCTACTACAGTCTCGAACCTTCTCGAAACCTGCAGGCGCGGTTTGCGCCGAGAATCGTGTGGTGTTTCGGAACGATAACAAAAACTTGTGAAATGGAACATGGCAATATACTAAATTTGGTATCACGTGACGTGAATAGATGACGAAGGTAAACGACATATCTAAACACAATAATCATGACACGGAATGCATAATTTCCCTCCACCTCGTAAAGTTGTGCTGATTGTAAAGTAATATATCCAACTTTCTCATTTGTGCTTCGCATATTATCGATTTCCTGTGTATGTGGGATCTGCCAATTTCTTTATACTCTTCGTTCGAGCACGCGCATATCCTCAAACGCGGGCTGTGTGTCCCAGTGACGCTGATGCGCGTTTCGTGCAGCGCACACAGACAATTCTTGCTTTCCTGCAGTGCGCGGACAGCGTTTGTGTGGTACGCCAATGAGCGTCTCTTCGAGGCCATGTCTTCGCTCTGCCGGTCGAAACACAGTATAGATGCATCAACGACGTGACGGAGCAGCGAGCACAACATTCTGAGGGTGTCGCTTGGCATTTGGCGGCAGCGGCACCAGTCCCAAACACGTCGTTTGAGTTCGTTCGTGATACATTTCAAATTGTCCCACATTTCGTGCCCTATTCTCCGAGGTACTATCACGCTACGCTGCCCTAGGTGCTGTGCTGCGAGACCGTCCTATTTGCGAATAAATCTCAACCGCAGCTAAAAAGCCAGTTCGCTCTACGTGGCAGCAGAGGGGCATCAACGAATGTGATGGAGCAACGAACACAACACTGTCTGAGGACGTCGTTTGGTATTTGGCGGCAGCGGCGCCGGCGTGAAACACATCTTCAGAGTTCATTCGTGCTAGTTTTAGTTGTCCCGAGTTTGCTGCCTTATTTTTCGGGGGACTACAACGCTACACTGTCTAATTGCTACGCTGCGTGAGCACCCTCTGTTCGGCTAACCCTGCACCGCAGCTAGAAAGCCACTCGGGCCAATGCGGCAGCATAGGTGCATTAACAATTAGGACGGGGGACCGCGCACAGCACTGTCTGGGGGCGTTGCTTTTAATTTGGCAGGAGCGGCCCCGGCACCAAAGACGTTGTTTGAGTTCGCCTATGCTGCATTTTGAGTTGTCCCAAACTTGCTGCCTTATTCTTTGAGGGACTACACGCTACCCTGCCCTAGCTGTGGTGCTGCGTGAGCGCCTTCTGCTCAGCTAACCCTACACCGCAGCTAGAAATACACTCGGCCTAACGCGGCAGCATCGCGTCATCAACTAATGTGACACAGCAGCGAGCCGAGTACTCTTTGGGGCCGTCGCTTGGCATTTTGTTTGCAGCATCAGTAGCCGCAAACAAGTCGTTTGAATTCATCCGTGCTACATTTGGATTAATTGATTCATATGTGGGGTTTAACGTCCCAAAACCACCATATGATTATGAGAGACGCCGTAGTGGAGGGTTCCGAAAACTTTGACCACCTGTGGTTCTTTAGCGTGCACCCAAATCTGAGCACCCGGGCCTGCAACATTTCCGCTTCCATCGAAAATGCAGCCTCCGCAGCAGGGATTCAATCCCGCGACCTGCGGGTCAGCAGCCGGGTACCTTAGGCACTAGACCACCGCGGCGGGGCGTGCTACATTTCGAGTAGTCCCACATTCGCTGCCTTATTATTCGAGAGACTACCACGTGGCCACTGCAGTAACACAAACCTTAGCAACCCTCTCTTGGTAACTTAGCAACCATCTCTTGTCAGATAGTGCCCAATGTACATTCCAATGGCTGCTAAGGGGGAATGAGAGACAGGAAAATTCGGCTTTTAGTTAACGCACACGCTGCGAATTTTTTTATTTTTCAACGACGCACAGAAGATATCTCCCTCCAGCACCACCTCGGAGGTCAAAATATAAGTCTGGTTACACACTACGACTACTACTACTACTACGAGTGACGAACGGGTAACACTTTAAGGAGCTTCGCCCCTAAAAGTGAGGCTTAGTTCAGTGCATCAGCTACGGAGTTATTCGTGATAGCTTATCGGGTATCATCCAATGTCGATATGAATTTGTTTTGATGACATAGGTTTTGGGTAAGAGTGCAGTAAAATAGGCAACGTGGTTTCATTAAAGAGCCGTTGCGTTTTGTCATCAGAGGAACAGATAGTTTGGCTTTGGCCTGGTATTTTTGCCACGCCTTGGAATCGTTAGTGCTTTTTGCGGAGTGAAATTTTTCTGAGCCTCTTGAGTTCAAGACTAAATCAGCTGAAGATGCTACATTCATGCATTGTGGTGATTGGAATGTAAGTACTGAACAGCTGATGATCATGAATTTCAACCTTGAAAATTTTTCAAGAGACTGTTTAATATAACTGTTGTTATTAAATTGTTGTTATTAGATTTTAAAATATTGTTAATAGTTTATTGAAGGTAATGTAGTCACCATAGTTGCATAAAGTAAGATTTTTTCTTGTTTATGTAGGCTGGTTCACTCAAAGTCGAAGAAACCATGATTGGCTTTTTGACCGCTGATTCTATCAAGGTATGGAAATGAAGTAATTCTGTAAGAATGGGTGGTTAACACGAAATCAAGTAAATTAGGCCGATGTTTAGATTGTCTTGTTTTTGCACTAACAATTTGAGTTAGGGAGAACTTTAAACATGTATCGACAAAGTTGCTTTTATTGCTCTGCGTCGATGTAACGAAGACGAGATCACACCAATTCACGTTATGAAAATAAAGTCACCATGTAAGACAAGCTGACTTTAGGCAATTGAGTCTTTGAAGATTTTAGGGCGTCACGGAACATAGGAATTAAAGTGCTCTCGGAATCTGGTGGGCGATAGCATGCTCTTAATAGTACGTAGGGGTGAGCGGCTTTACAGCCAACAAATACCTTTTAAAGGAGGTACGAATATTGATGCGGAAGCAGCTAAGGTCACTGTGAGTAGCAATAAGCATGCCACCACCACCCCGCTCTCACGGTTAGTAAAAAAACGCAGATATTAAGGAAAGAAGGGAATATTTTGATGTTGTTTTATGAAGAGGAGCCACGTGTTAGTTAGTACTTTAATGTTTGAATTTTAATGGTCAATTAACCAGGCTACGATTTTACGCTTTGCTTTTACGCTCGGCCTGTTAATAAAAAGAAAGAAAAAATGGTTCCTTGAACCATTATGGCCATCACTATCTAATTGCTACTGGGTGTGAAGAACTCCCTCATGCCCTGCCCGGTCATCCACGTAACTGTTCTTTCGTACTACAAGACTGTTGTGACGAAGGCTGCGAGAAAAAGTTTTGTTTTTTGAACTCAACCAGTTTTTTTCTGGTTAGTCGGGTAGCTAGACAGAAATTTTGCGCAACAATAATGAATATGTGTTTCTTATTTCTGCTAAAATAAGCACTTTTTTATGTTTGAAAATGTGTTTCTTATTTCTGCTAAAATAAGCACTTTTTTATGTTTGAAATGAATGAACTTTATCGCAGATGCTCTATATTCATTAGGCAAGAAAGTTCAAATCCCGATACGTTTCTTGTCCTTCGGGGCAATAGTTAACCTAGGGTGCTCGCCTGAAAACCTTGTACGTTTTTTCTTAGATTCTGTCGAACTCTCGTTTGACTCGTCTCCTATCCCTTAGAACACCAAGTTATTTTGCCTTGTTCTGTCTTCTGCATCATCTGTTCGAACAGTTAGTTTTCCAATGTGATGTGCGTTTGCGTCTGCAAGCTCATGCACACGCTCTGCATCGGATTTGATTTCCCTCAAAGATTGCCACATCTCTTCAATTTTCGCAAGTCTCTCTTTTCACCGCCGTTGTGGTCTAGTGGCTAAGGCAGTCGGCTGCTGACCCGCAGGTCGCTGGATTGAATTGCGGCTGCGACGGCTGCATTTCCGATGAAGGTGGAAATGTTGCAGGCCTGTCTGCTCAGATTTGGGTGCACGTTAAAGAAGTCCTGGTGGTCAAACTTTCAAGAGCCTTTACTACGGCATCTCTTATAATCATATGGTGGTTTTGGGAAGGTAAACCCACGCATAAATCTAGTCTCTCTCGTATTTTTACGAATTTTATCATTGTCAGCCTGCTTTTCACGAATGCAATTCAGTTCGCCTAGTAGTGCTGACTGGCCGCATTTCAGTACGCGTACATCAGAGTTGTCACCACTGGTGGAGGCACGAGTCACAGGTCCTGGGTTTAGCTCAATTTTACTACATTCTATTAAGAGAGTCTGGTATTCACACAATCGCAAATAGCATATGGTACGTGTGGCCCGCCATCGCTAATAAGATACCATGGCAACTTGTGTGTTTAGTCACAATTATTCACAACATTTAAAAAAGTTGGTGACGTGTTTTTTGTGTTTTTGCACAGAAGAACGACTAAAGGTGATCTTTTGTGCCATTTTCCATTGATTGCGACAAAGGATCCAGTTGGTAACTTTGGAATACCTTTTTGCGTCGTTTTGAACTTTCTTAAACCTTTACGGCCGATTGTGGTGAATTCATGAACTGACAAAAACTTTTAGCAAGCCACAAAATGTGTGCCACCTTTATTCTAGGCTACCAAGTACTCAGGAAAACGTAGATTTTCGCATAAAAAACCTAGCGCCGTCTAGTGTAAGGTATTTTATTGAGAAACCTGTTATGTTGTATAATATGGTAGAGAGCACGAAACGCGTAAAACAGCTGTCACTTCTTCGTTCTTTCTAACCTGGCTAACACAAGTTCTATCAAAATAATTTTGTTTATTTATTATATGCGTACCCGAGACTTACACGACATGCTACGCATTTCTGAAGTACGTTTTTTTTGTTGCAAGGTCCTCGCTGCTGTGGAACTACTTTATTGCTATTGATGTTGAGTGTGCTGATGCCATTCATATTCAGTCGTTACTGGTGCTTTCCGGTGACGACGGTGCTGATGCTAGTCCTAACGAAAAGGCTACGTTTTTACTGTACTATAAAACCTTACCACCAGCCTGGCCCCTGTTGATTGCCGCAGCTCAGAGTTTGAAATCTCATTCAAGCGCAACAAATAGAACAATGTCAGACCTGAACAAACGAATGGCTGATCTCGAAACACATTACCAAATACTTCTAACCATCCAAAATAGTACCAAAAACACAGGCCAGCGTAATCAGCACGACTACAAATCACGGCATATCTAAGGAGGGGGGTTAGTGAGTGGATCGAAGTGTCCATCAGTCCGTCCGTGCCCCTGTCTATCCGTGCGACCGGGCGGGCGAACGGACGGAAGCACAAATAAACGAACAGATTATAGGAAGGCCGGACGGATGGACGCAGGGAAGAATGGACAGAAGGACAAAAGCATGGACGGATGGACGCGTGGACCACAAGCAGATGAATGGGCGCAAGGATAGACTCAAGGATGCAAGGACGGACAGAATCAAGAGGGACGGACGCACTGACGGAAGGGCTCACGAACGGACGGATGGACGCTTCGCCCTACTCATCATCATTCACTTCGTCGATATGCTTTCAAAAGCTCTAACATCATCCAGTTTTATTATTTTCATGGACATGGACACACAACGCCATCAATCGCATCAATTGCAGGAATTAGCAGCTGAAGTTTTGTGCCTAATAAAGTCACTTTGTCGCGCTTTTCAGTTGACTGACCACTTGCGTTGCGCCTATCCTTGGTCGTATGCTAAAAACCAGCTGATACTTCGCCGGTTGCAGCTGCTACCGCTTGCCTCGCTCTGCTTACCTCGCCCACACTGTAAGGGAGCTTGCTATGGACTGCAGAACCGCCATCAACTTCATAAGAACGGCATCAAAAAAGAAAACAGTGGGATTTGCAGCTGAATGCTTGTGCCATGTCAAGTCACTTTGTTGTCGTGCTAAGTAACAAACAGTCGCCATTAGTGCACAAGAAATCGGTAGTGCCTCAAGGATCTGTGCTTGGACCAATTGCATTTCTATTTCTAGTTTACATTATTATTGTAGGTAATTTTATGACTTCCACGGTAAAGTTGTTAGCGGACAACTGCGTGATTTATAGAAGAGTGACTAGCAATAACAATTCTAATAACCTGCAGATGGATCTCAATATGTTAAGTAAGTGGTGCCACGACTGGCAGATGGATGTAATCGTGAAGAAAACAAAGATTCTTTCATTTACTACAAAAGCAGACGCATTAACTTATCACTACACAATCAATAGGAAACAAGTTGAAAATATATCGAGTTTCAAGATTTTGAAAGTTTATTTAACGAGTGACTTATCATGAACTCTGCACAATGACACTATCAATAGCAGCGCGTATAAGACACTCGGATTCATCAGACGAAGCTTACATTTTGCCAACTCTGCTATTAAACTATTAGCTTACAATGCACTAGTCCGCTATATACATTTGAGTATGCTTCCCAAATTTGAAGCCCTCACCAGGCTTGCCTCATAAAAAAAAGAGTATCTTCAAAACAAATGCGCCTCATTCTTTACATTGAATTGCTCTGAAACTTCCAGCATAAATGAAATAAAAATTTGGCAGAAGTTGGCGTCTTTGCAGTCACGTATACTGTTCTCACATCCGTATCTCTTCCACAATCTCTATCATAATGATTCACCACTGTCTGCACTTATTAAAGCTGTTCATCAAATATTCTCTCGCCTTGATCATGAATTCAAACTACAACCTTTGTCGGCCCGTACAAACTTGTTCTTCTGTTCACCACTGGTTTTGGCCATTATGAAATAAACTACCTACGAATGTTGTATGCACAAAAAACCGTCATGAATTCACCGAGAAATTAAACCTTCATCTTCATGCTTGAGAAACCCCCTATAAGTGCCTCAGAAGTACTACATCTGTGCTTCGTGATGTTTCTAGCTCAATGTATATACTCGGTAATTTTAGCACGGGTGGAAAAAAAACTTTCAGTCTCGCTGTTTTTCTTTTTCTGTAAGTGCAGTTTCTTCTTATAATAATAATTTTCTAAGTACTTTTTTCTATTTGAATATAAGAGTTTTTATATATTTTTGCACAATGGTACTCAGTTTTTAAACCTTTTATTATTTATTGCTTGTAATAATTCTATAAATGTATACTATTAATCGCCCCCCATGTAATACCCTGGGCTCTAGGTTGCCCTTGGACCTTTAGCGGACATGAATCATAATCATACCCCTTCATCCTAATAATGCCTTCGGGCCTTTAGCGCACATAAATAAATGAATAAATAAATAAACAACTTGAGTGAATAATAAACTAGATGTGACTACATACTTAACTAGTACAGGGGAGGGAACAAACCGTGGCATAAGGAGCTTCACCTCTAAAAATTTGAAGTTCCAGAAGCCTGCCTAGATAACGCTATATACAGGTCGCGCCGAATCAGTCTGATATTACACGGCCCTGGCCGTAGTAGGAACCAAACTTGGGCTAAATTTGAAAAAAAAGACAATTGATATCTGCAAAAATAACCTTGGGAGACTAGTGCAACCTAGCAAGATACAGCTTGAACGTCGTCTGGATCATTATTCTGGCAACCAAAACTGCCACGTAGTTGTGAATGAAATTCTTTTCACAGAAAACCAGAGATGCACTTTTAAGAAATGGCCGGAAACTAAAAAAAAAACTACCTAAAGTACTGGAGAGAACTTATCCCGCCCAGTGCAACATCCTTGAAAGTTGCACAGGGTGGGATACGAACGTGTTCCTGCAACCGCAAGCACCTGCTTGCGAGTGCAGAAACACGTTCGTACAAGTGCTCCCTACGATTCAAAATGCAGCACATTGGCCCATCATCATGTAACACCTCGCAAACAACCAGCATTAGTGTGCCATTGGGCTTTCCGCTGCCTCGTTCTGTCGTTTTCCATTACATTCTAGGGGATACGCAGGCTTGTTCCAACATTATCTCGACATTTAACACCACGTAATTGTACTGACAGAAACATTACCTTAACAAAACGGACGCACGTAGCGGATGCACATGTACTTCACGTGTTATGAAAGGACCGAAAACACTTATGGAGTGCGAAGTACTTGTTGCAATTCATCAAGGCATGCTTTGCGCTCTTAGTGACAATCATTTAAATATCGAATCCTTGTGGTTAATTTGTCGTACCCATACCGTAAGAGTCCTGCTTGGCACCGGCCGCTCACCAATCCCAATTTTCTACGTCATCAAAATGATGTGATTCAAAAACTTAATTCCACTTATCCTAATGCCCAAATTTTTTTCTGATGATTCCAATTACCTGGACATCAACTGGCAAAGCATAAACAATTCTACATTATCATGTCATGCAGACTCGAGAAGCTTCCTCATTGATTTCCTTAATAGTAACCTCACGGAACTGGTCTCACAACCAACACGTTTCTCAAGACGATCAACAAATATTCTCGAATTGACATTAACCGATAGCCCCGAAAAGCTGACAACTACCTGTTTGTGGCACAAAGCCACAAAAAATTCCATGCATATTTTGATAAGAAAAGAAAAGCCTCTTAGTTACCAAACTTCGTCCTGGCCCTGGCATCAAACCCAGTACTGACTCCTTTCTGGGGCGTTCGCTCTATCAATTGATCCAACCAGGAAGCTATCAATGCACACTTTGATTCGCAAGTGCCCGACCCGCCACTGCAGATTGGCAAAAGTAAGGGTGGCACTTGGCGTGCTTCAAACAATGACGTGGTCCTAGTTGAAACTTCTGGACAGGAGCAGCACCAGGGCGAAACGCGGTGCAGCTACAACACCCTCCCTCGTATTTCATCGCCCCCCCTTCACCCCCTAAGTGGGAACGTGGACATAGCGTTGTGGCTAAGTTTCCCGCCTCCTTAACACAGGGTGCGGAGGCTGGAACTTTGTAAAGTGGCACATCCTGCCCAGATGTGGTCACGATCAATGACGCCACACAAGGCAACATTGCAAGCCTCGCAGTCAGTGTTCTTGGCGGAGCAAATTATGGACGTTGTCAAGTTACAGGGCCCTACAGATAAAATTGCAGAGAAAGTTGAATATATGCATTCTCATTCTGTTTGAATGCCACCTTTTTGCAAACCAACGTGATCCTTCCAAAGTACTGTCCAATAAGCAAAGCGATTGAGGTTAGTGGGATACTAAAGCAAAAAGGTTTGTGGCTCTTTCAGTACGGCCCGACTGAAACATTCAACAGATCAGCAAATTTAATGGGCCCCTAAACCACCTCCAGAGTTTTTCAGAGATTTTATTGAGTAACATACCACATTGTCTTCAGAATGCAGTCATGATGAACGATGCCGCATGAGGCACCACTGCGAGCCACGTGCGCCACACAAACTCTAAGAAACATTGCTTTCTAGTAGTTGAACCGAAAGAAGGGCTTTTTAGAACTCAACTTAAAGGCGAGATAGCTAGGGCTTACAATAGGTTGAGTGTGGTTAATTGCATCAGTCACCCATAAGTTTCATTATCAGAACGCGACATCCATTTCATGGATCAGGTGAAGTCTCGGTTGCTACAGCGTTTATTCGAGGCAAGACCTTGCAAATCAAACGAGCAGAGCCCACATCCAGATGGTGAAGGTGATGAAGACACGCAGTGGCGAGGAGGAGAAAGAGACAAGCGGATGACTGTAACTATGATCACGCAGGGATGAGGACAAAGTTAATAACAAACGGCCACACCTATTTTCTTCTCTAGAAGCGGGCATCTTGGCGCCGTAAGTGAAATTGACAAGAAACGTTGTATAAAAGGTTTCATGCAAAAACCTAGACAATCTCGGTGTTGCGGGAATGGTGGTCTGTTGAGGTTACCGATGGTGTCTCACAATCATTGTCAGGCGAAGGTTGTTCGAAAACTATTTATGGCCCGATCAAGCGAGGTTGAACTTTCTCACAGAGACCAGGAATGCAAAAATGTGTCAGAAGAAGCACCTCATCACCTAGTCGGAAAGACACAACGCGATAGGATGCGTCATAGGTGATCTTCCGCTCATGCTGTCTCACTCAGATATTGTTGCCAGCCTGATGGCAAGACTGGGTCAGGCACGAAATGTATTCTTCACTAGAAGAGTGACATAATTGGCTGTTAACAATTTTAAAATACTTTGAAGGGCTCCATTAAACATTAGTAGAAAGAAGCAGTACAAAAGGTTAAATTTCAGTATCACAAAATACAAATACAGGGACAAAAAAAGAGCCATTGAGAAAGGTACGTCCACGAGGTAAAACAGTGAGTAGCCAGTTGTTCGCTGAACGGTGGTGTTGTTGGCGAAGGTCCGAAACAGTTGAAGAGTATCCGAGTTTTTGTGGTCGGGTTGGGCGTAAATGGCTATAATGTCAGCGAGGCTTAGATGAAATCTGGTGAGACGGTTGGCCTAAGGGTGGCAGCTTTTAGCTGTCGTGTGAGTAGTTCTAGAATCCTGCAGCACTTTGTTTATTATTTCTGACGTGAACACTTTGCCACGGTCACTACGAAGTGCATGAGGAGCCCCATGATGAAGGATTATGGCGGGAAGAATAAAGTCAGCAACTTCTGCAGCTGAGTCAGTAATGAAAGAGGACGCTCCGCGTAGCGTGTGTGGAGGTTCATGGTGGCCAAATATCCATCGTATCGCAGCAGATGTGATGAGCAGAGGCACGTAAAGGGCAATATCTACAACCTCGAATGACATTGAAGGGCTCAAACCTAGCCGTAGAGGTGCAGCAGGAGCAAATTTTGGGAGTTTACGACGCTGGCATAGAGAACAGGAACCAACGTACCGCGCAACGCTAGAATGTAGGCCAGACGAGCAATAACGGCATCAAATGCAGGCGAGAGACGTTTGAAAACTAAGAATGCCGGCAGTCAAATCATGTTTTAAGGCATCGAGCACTTGAAGTCGAAAAGAGTGTGACCGTGCAGGAACTCAGCGCTGACCGTCAGGATGGTAAATATGACCGCAAACAACGCCGTGGTACAGCTTAAAGTACAAGAGTTCATGACAAATTCGCGCGTTAGGTGGATGCGCAGCTCCCGAAAGTGGTCCATAACGCGCCTGCAGTGTGAATCGGACCATTGGGGGGCATTGTTGGCTCGTCGTCCTAAAAGAGTTGCCTTAGTGAGGCAAGTGTATACTTGGTAGCTGTGGCAGTCTACCTCTCAACAAAAATGATATGGGTGGTAGAAAGCGCGAAACGAGACAAAGCGTCGGCTTCTTGATGTTTTCTACCAGACTTGTAAATATGTCAAATTCGTACTCCTGCAAGCGTAGTATTCACCGATTAGAGCGTTCAGACAAGTCCTTCAGTGTAGAAAGCCACAATAAGGCGCGGTGGTCCTTTACAATATTGAAGTGACGGCCGTGGAGATAGGGGCCGAACTTCTGCACCGACCGAAGCACAGCCCAACACCCTTGCTCATTTGTCGTGTAGTTCTTCTCGGCAGCGGTTAGCACTTGACTGGCATATGCAACAACTGTTTCTAAAAAAAGTTGTCGCGTTGTGGAATAACGGCCCCTATACCACAGCCGCTAGCGGTGGTATGAATGATAGTTGGTGCAGCTACGTCAAAATAGCCGAGTGTAAGTCCAAACGTGAGGGCACCCTTCCATAGGTCGAAGGCAATTTGGCATTCTTGAGACCATTCAAAGGGGACGTTAGAAGGAAGTAGCTGGTGTAATCGAGAAGCTATGGAGATGAAGTTCAGAATAAACCGGTGAAGATAGGAGTTGAGGTCAAGAAAACTGCTCAGCTCCTTCGTAATTTCGGAACACGAAAAGCAAACAACCACAGTAATTATGTTAGAGCCGGGCCTAATTCAATATTTGTTAGCCACGTGTCGAAAGACCTTGATGGATTAGCGAGCTAAGCGGCATTTCTTAGTGTTTATTTCAAGATAGGCACTGGCACTGGCAGGTACTTGACGCGATTGTTATAGGGGCTCATAAAACACTGATGGAAAGGAAACAATGTCCTCCAAATAGCACAGGCAAGTTTTTCATTTCAGGCCACGAAGTATGGTGCCTATCATGTGCTCAAAAGTCGTGGGCGCTTTGGAGAACACGAAAGGCGTCATGTTAATATTGTCACGTTACTCTCGACAAACTTGATAAAAATGGGCTCGTTTAGTCGACTACTCAAGCAGCGGCTCAGAGAGATCGTCTTTGTCTTCTTTCACTCTTCAATCTCACCCAAGCAAACCATGTGGCAATAGTCCCCCCCTTTGAAAGCATCGACTCGATGCTCGTAAATAAAAAAAAATGAAGGTATACACACGCAGATATAGAGAACCAAAAGAGGGAGAGTGCCACTACTCGCCGCGCAAATGAGGAAGTTTCGCCAACGCTTCCGCCAAGCGCAAAAAAAGGCATAAAAACACAGGAGAACACAAACAGCAGCAGCAACGCAATGCCACGGCATGTCGTAGCACGTTAAACCACAAGGGCTACTGTGTGAAGTAGGGCTTCAGCCGAACGACATGCACGGTTTCGGGCCGAAGCTGTCGATGAGAAGACGCTGCGCCGTCCGGAAATACCTCGTAGGTAAGATCTGTGATTCGTCTAAGAACCTTGTACGGTCCAAAATAACGGCTTAGGAGTTTTTCGGATAAGCCTGGTCGCCGGACAGGGATCCACACCCACACTCGGTCCCCAGGGTGGTAGGTGACATTTCGATGGCGGAGGTTGTAACGTCGTGAGTCTGCATCTTGTTGGTGACTGGTGTCTATGCGAGCTAGCTGACGAGCTTCTTCGGCGTATTGAGTGTATTGCTCAGCATCTTGAGCAAGTTCATTGCTTTGGTCGCACGGAAGCATAGCATCGAGATGGTTCGCACGTTGCGTCCGTAAACAAGTCTGAAAGGCGGAAATCGCGTTGTTTCTTGCGTTGCCGTATTATAAGCAAACGTGATGTATGGAAGAATCTCGTCCCAGGTTTTATGTTGTACGTCCACATACATTGACAGCATGTCCGCTATGGTTTTGTTAAGCCTCTCTGTCAGTCCATTGGATTGCGGATGATAAGCCGTTGTTTTTTGATGACTTGTGCAGCTCAGTTTAAAAATGTCCTCCATCATTCGTGCTGTGAACGACGTTCCTCTGTCCGTAATCACGCATGACGGGGCACCATGCCGTAGGACGATTTGGTGCACGAAGAACTGCGCGACTTCAGAGGCCGTGCCAAGGGGTAACGCTTTTGTTTCAGCATAACGCGTAAGATAATCTGTCGCATTTATAATCCATTTGTTCCCAGAGGACGACAAAGGGAAGCGCCCGAGAAGGTCCATTCCCACGAGGTCAAACGGTGTCCGTGGTGGTGCGATCGGCTGGTGCAGGCCCGCGCGTCTCACAGGCGGAGTCTTGCGGCGCTGGCACTCACGGCAGCCTTTCACATATCGATGTACACTAGTTGATAGTCGCAGCCAGTAATACTGTTGGTGTACTCGGGCGAGAGTTCGCGAATAGCCCAAATGTCTTGACGTGGGCTCGTCGTGGCACGCAAGGAGGATTTCATCACGCATGTCGGTAGGAACAACGAGTAGGAAGGCTTTGTCGCTACCACGGGCGTTTTTCTTGTAAAGAATGCCTCTTCTTAGACAAAAAGAGGACAGTTCGCGAGCAATGTGTTGAGGGACCTGAGAGTTGCGGCCTTCCAAGGAATCAATGACTGGGCGTAATTCATCGTCTGCCCGCTGCTTTGACATAAATTCGGAATCACTAACTGCTCCGAGAAAGGCATCTTCATCTTTGGAGCCCCTGACAGCGTTCCCCACAGGTGCTCGAGAAAGCGCGTCGGCGTCTTCGTGTTTGCGCCCTGACCAGTACACAATCGTAATATCAAACTCCTGCAAACGCAAACTCCACCGTGCGAGATGGCCGGATGGATCTCTGAGATTTGCCAGCCAGCAGACCGAGTGGTGGTCAGTCACCACTTTGAAGGGACGACCGTAGAGGTAAGGCCGAAATTTGGTCGTCGCCCACATGACTGCGAGGCATTCTTTTTCTGACGTAGAATAGTTGGTCTCAGCTCGAGAAAGAGTACGACTGGCGTAAGCTATCACATGCTCAACGCCGCCGTGTCGTTGTACAAGGACAGCGCCAAGTCCGACGTTGCTGGCATCTGTATGAATTTCTGTAGCAGCGTCCTCATCAAAATGGGCAAGAACAGGGGCTGTTTGCATTCTCTGTCGTAACTCTGTGAACGCTGTATCTTGTTCTGCGCCCCAAGTAAAGGGTACGTCATCTCGGGTGAGTCGCGTAAGAGGTTCAGCTATCTTAGAGAAGTTGGCGATAAATCGGCGATAATACGCGCACAAGCCGAGGAAACGGCGTACTGCTCTTTTATCTGATGAGACAGGGAAGGCGGCGACCGCAGCAGTTTTGTCTGGATCAGGTCGCACTCCATCTGCACTAATGACATGTCCCAGAAATTTCAGCTCTTCATAGCCAAAATGGCATTTTTGGAGTTCCAGCGTGAGTTCAGCTGTGCGAATGGCTTCCAGAACCTTTCTCAGACGCTTCAGATGTTCTTCAAAGCTCTCGGAAAAGATGACCACATAATCGAGGTAGACAAGGCAGCTTTGCCACTTCAAGCCAGCGAGAACTGTGTCCATCATCCTCTGAAAAGTGGCTGGTGCAGAACAGAGACCGAAGGGAAGAACTCGGAATTTTTAAAGTCCGTCTGGAGTCACAAACGCGGTTTTTTCTCGGTCTCGTTCATCCACTTCAATTTGCCAATAGCCACTCTTTAGATCGATGGACGAAAAATACTTCCCACGTCGTAACCTGTCGAGGGAGTCGTCGACCCGTGGAAGCGGGTAGACGTCCTTTTTTGTGACGCTATTAAGCTTCCTGTAGTCAATACAGAATCGCAGCGTTCCGTCTTTTTTCTTTACTAGAACGACTGGCGAGGACCAAGCGCTGCTGGATGGTTGAATAATCCCGTCATCGAGCATCTCTTTTACTTGTGTCTGAATAGCCTCGCGTTCTTTGGCAGAAACACGATAAGGCGGCTGCCGGATGGGGCGGACGTCATCGTCGGTAAAAATTCGATGCTTCGTGAGGTGTGTTTGACGGACTTTAGAAGAAGAGGCGAAGCAAGATCTAAACTCCCTTAAAAGGTCGTGAAGTGCAGCCTTTCTCTCGTCTGACAGCGTCGAATTAATGTCGATGTGGTCTACAAATTCCTCATCCTCATGCGTTTCCTCGGACGCGAAGGACTCCGTGACGTCGGCAACAGGTTCTCCATAAGCTACGGTGGTTCCACGGAAAAGGTGCCGGTGCTCGTAATTGAAGTTCGTAGCTAGTATCGTTGACTGTCCGTCACGGACGCACACAACACTTCGGGCGGCGCATACACCGTGGAGCAGCAGAAGTGATAAGTTGCTTTCAGCCACCACGTCGCCGTCTTGGAAGTCTTCACAAGTGACTTCGATGGGAACAGTTGCTCGAGGTGGCAGCGTCACACTGTCGTCAGCAAGACGCAGCGCAAGTCTACGGCAGTTATCAGCGTCTCGATCTGTTGCGCCTTGAGTCGAGAAGGTCACAATGCGCTCACGGCGATTTATGATGGCACCGTATTCCCGAAGGAAGTCCATGCCGATAGTCAGCTGACGCGAACAGTCGGAAAGAACGAGGCAGCTGAGCGCAAAAGTTGAACGACGAATTTTCACTCTTGCGGTACAGCGACCCAGCGGTGTTACAACGTGTCCTCCAGCTGTTCGAATTCGCGTTCCATTCCACGGCGTTATCACTTTCCTGAGATCTTTCGCTAGCCTCCCGCTGATGATCGAATAGTCTGCACCAGTGTCTACCAATGCACTGACCTGAAGACCGTCAACCAGCACAGGTATGTCGAGTGACACGCGGTCACCAGGTTCAGATGCGGATGTCGGCATTTCTTCGGCACTGCGATTATTCTCTGACGAAATGCCTTCGGCGTTGCGTGCAAACATCGATCTTGCCTTGCCTGCGATCTTGCCTGCGATCTCAAGGCAGCGACCTTGCCCCCGAAGGCTGCTGCCTTCAGTTTTCCCGACGAGGGCTCGGGGAGCGTTCCCGTGCCGTCACCCCGGAACATGGCCCAGTGGCTGCGGGTCTCCTCGGAAATGGTGACCGCGGTTGCCGTCGTGTAAAGAGTGCACGCTGTTGCTCGAGATACTCTTCGCTATCCCTCGGCTTTTGACCGATTCGGGGACGAGGGGAATTGACTGAAAACCCGCGCAGTCCAAGTTGCTGGTATGGGCATTCGCGGTAAGTGTGACCAGCCTCACCGCAATGTTAGCAGAAGGGTCGTCTGTCTGGCGTACGCCAGAGATCAGACTTGCGCGTCGGGTACGGCGACTATCGATGTCCAAATCAGCATGCGCTGGCTGAATCGCGACTGACGGCATCATTGAGTGGATCGGGACGTATGGCATTGTCTGGATCGGGACGTGCGGCACTGTCTGGATCGGGACGTGTGGCACTGGCTGGATCGGGACTCCTTGACCCGAAAGAGGAGTGGCAGATCGCAAGGATTCCGCGTACGTACGACGGCGACTGTCAGTAGATACAGGTGCCGTTTCCGGATCAACCGACGTGGGCGGAAAACGATGGGCGTGCAGCACCTGCTGGACCTCGTCGCGGATGACACTGGTGATAGAACCAACATCGATTTGCCTTGTTCCGTACAACTTTTCCATTTCTTCCCGGACGACAGATCGGATGATCTCGCTAATCCATTCGGGGCTCTTGCTCCCAGGGGTGGCGAAAATTTCGGGAGTTGAGGCAGCATTCACTTGACGGTCAAACTGGGCAGACCGTTGGGGCAGTACTCGCTCCATTGTTGCCGCTTCAGTAAGGAACTCAGCAACACTTTTGGGGGGACTACTCACCAAACCAGCAAAAAGTTGTTCCTTCACACCACGCATGAGGTGGCGCAACTTTTTTTCTTCTGCCATAGCAGGATCCGCTCGCTTGAAAAGCCGTGCCATGTCCTCGACGTACATCGAGACGGTCTCGTTGGGCATCTGGATGCGTGATTGTAGTGCACGCTCCGCCCGTTCGCGGCGGTCGGGACTCCTGTAGGTCTCCAGGAGGCGACGCTGGAACTCGCGCCAAGATGTCAGAACATCATCCCTGTTCAAAAACCACGTCTTGGCACCGTCTTTTAGGCAAGTGTACACCTTCCGGAGCTTCGCGGCATCATCCCAGTAATTGATCACTGCGACACGTTCGAACTCACTCAGCCAGTCGTCAACATTTTCATGCTGCTCTCCGTGAAAGGGACTTGGCATGAGCGGGTTCTGGACGGTGCAGTAGATCGGCGTGGAAGGTGTCGAAGCTTGCATGGGATCTTGTGTCGAAGTCATAGTCGCTGCGTCAGTGGTTGGTGTCTCAGGCGGTAGGCCTCGTTGGCGGCGGCTTACTCTATTAACAGGAGTGTCCACGGGTGCAGGGCTTGTGTTCCGGCTGCTGGACAGGGTTTCGCGCGTCGGGTGGATTGCGAGACGTTGTACCCAGCAACTCTACCAGTCTCCAGACACTCCACCAGTTTAGCCCATCTGGGATTGCGGATACTGTTTTATACTTATCGTCTTTATTCATAGAAATCTGTCAGTACCCAAAACGCAAATTGAGGCTTAGAATACTTGCTAGCCTTGTAGAAAATCAATGTCATCGTCATTTTGTCGCAAGAGGTACATGTCCTTGCATGTGATCTTGTTGAGCGCCTGGTATGCTACGCAAAAAAAACGCAAAGAGCTATCCTTTTTACAAGCCAAAACAATAGGAGACGACAAATTGAGGGCAGACTGACGAACTAATGACTTCCCGTTTAAGCATGTCGGCAACGTTTTCATCTATAATTCTTCTTTCAGCCATAGACACGTGGTAGGGTCGGTGGTGTACGATAGAGGTCCCAACTGCTTGAATCGGATGTGCTGTAGTAGTAGTAGTGCGGCCCAGGATAGGCGAGCAAATATTGAAAGAATTTGTGTGTTTATGTAACAATGCATGCACCTGCTACGTCTGTGAAGTTTTCTAGTCACTGCTGAAGGTGGTGGTAAAGGTGTAAGAAGAAGCATGCTCATCGACGGAGAGGTCTTTAAATGCGACGGCCTGAAGTGGAATGACAAATACAGGCTCGTAGTCGACAACACTGGCCACCGTAGTGCTCTGTGGCAGTAGGATCTTATCTTCTCGTCGTTCACGGCGGGGTAGTCTGCAGATTCATTGCCAAAATCAACAATACAGGGCAGAATAACTATGCAATTTCGAACGCAAAGTGGTAACGTGGAGATCATTACATCGCCTTGGTAGATGTCGTTGAACGTAATGCTGAAACTTTGCTCTTGTAGTGGCAGCAGTTCACTGTCTTTCGCAGCAACTGTGCGAAGTGGTTTCTGATTATCGTCGTCAAGCATGTAGTCGGTGAGAGTAAGGCGGACGACGGGTTGTCCACAAGAAATAGCCGTGGAAGCAGACGATATAAAATCTCACTTTAAACATAGCCGGCAAGAGCAGAGGAGCAAGACAGCAAACTGGACAAGATGGCGGATGCCTTCGATGAAAATACGCACCGTACGAATCGAGGAAGGCCGAGTGACGTTGCCATGGGCAGCAACTTACCGAAGAGGATCGTGAGGCGTCATTACATTCTTTAGCTGTTCACACAAATCAGCAACTGTACCAGGAAATGTCTCACCTGTGTCCACAAATGCATCGGCTACCCCACCTTTCACTTCCACAGAAACAATGTTATACGGACCGGATGGAGAAATTTTAGTTCTAATTTTGAATTCAATGTTTCCTCCACAAACTGCATCTTTTAGCTTTCTAAATTACTCGGAGGAATAACAGGTGGGTCGGAATGGAGAAGAAGAACAGCGGAAGGGCGAAGGCGAGCGACGCCTCGTGTTTCGGCTGTTCCGCAGTGCAGTCGATGGAGGTAGAGACAGAGACTGGTGCGGAGATGACTAATAATGCTGAACCTGATAAGAGGCGCCAGTAGACAAATCGCGTTCACGCATGTTATAACCTGGACGCTCATCTTCCTGGCGCTTTTGGCAGAAACAAGATATGTGGGCGCTATAGCCGCAGTAATAGCAGACAGGGCGGTACAAGCGCCAGTTCGCCAGTGGAAGGCGTTCAGGGCACCTGGAGATAGCGCGATCAGGTGGGTCGACGAAGGGCCAGGTGGCATCAAACGGTAGTTGTCCGGGGGAGCTGCAGCAACAAACGCGTAAGATGGTACACTCTTAAAAATGCAGTGACGTCCTCTCCATTTAGGGAGAAACGGCTATGTCCCCAATGTTCGTCTTTAAATAAAGAAACATTGCTCGTTTTGCCACGGAGAAACATTTTTCTCCCTATTAAAATCAAGATAGCTGACCCCACGTTAGCGAAGCGTGTAGGCTTAGCAAATGCATCAACTCTCGAGTGATAAGGAGTATACGGCACTGACAATTATGAAAAATGGTCTCGCTGAGCTTGATATCGTACGAAATGATTATGAAAACAAGCCCACACACCTGTGGTGATTAAAACGTCCCGAAAGAGAACGACGGAGCTAGTATGTTTTGTTTGCCCAGCCAGGTGATGTTCACTTTCAAAGACATGTATACTGCAGAGTCCTTACCCGAAGAGTGCATGCTAGGCATGCTGTATTTATTTCTCGCAAATTCACATACTATAGTGACGTTATCCACGCGTTGCTGCCAAGTTTAATATCCATTTCGCGCTCCTTCCACAGGGCGATATCTGTTCAGGCTTTATAACGCTTTTATTCTCATTCAATAAATATGCCCCCACAATTGATTGTGATGTTTTTAGCGCAACACACTGCGCAGTCGTGCCAGCGCACCGCTGTTGCTATGTCGTTGAAAACAACTACATAACGGCTTGGCCAAAACGGTTGCAGTGCACCAGAAACAATATGCTATCATATCAGTCCAGTAAGCTTGCGAATGGACGAGTGTGTATTCTGCATAAGAGTCAGTGAAGTGCCGCCGACTGCGGCCGGTGGTTGTCAGTGAGGGTAGGCGTACATTTGGTGAAGTGCTGGAAGCGCGTCACATTGATATATGTCGCTTTTTGCACGGACGTCACACAGAGTAAAAAGGCTTCATTTAGCCTAAATGATGCCACAGCTGTGCTGTATTGTCATTTGTACTCGTCGAAATTGTGTATTCTCAACATCAAAACGCCGATAGCACTTTTACGGACTCTGTCGGTATTACTAACCTTTAGTGAAAATCATGGCGGTAGAACACAAGGGTGTTCTAAATAATCCCTACGGAAGCGACCATTTTCCTGTCGTTTTGAGTACACAAACATCATACGAATATCCTCCACGAGTTCCCAAATGGTTTATACACAAAGCCGACTGGGAACAGTTTCATAACAAAGCTCACTTATCTTGGACTGACATATGTACGCTAAGCATAGATGAAGCTGTGCAGTACTTCACCGCTCTCCTTATTAACACAGCAGCCAAATGCATCCCACAAACATCTGGACAGCCCGGCAAGCGACACGTCCCATGGTGGAACACAGAGTGTCGTAATGCGCGAAAGGAACAGAACAGGGCATGGAGGTTGCTGCGCAACTCGCCGACAGCGGAAAACCTTGAGAGCTTTAAGAAAATAAAGTCTCAAGGCAGGAGAACGCGTCGGCAGGCCAGAAGAGAAAGCTGGCAGAAGTTTTTGTCAGGGATCACTTCATACACACAGGAGGCTAAAGTCTGAAACATGGTCGGTAGGATAGCAGGAAAACAAGTACACACACTTCCACTCGTAAACACTCAGGGTGATACCTTGGAAGATCAGGCAAACTTCCTCGGTGCACACTTTGAACGGGTATCCAGCTCGTCCCACTATACTGACACTTTCCAAAAATACAGAACAAGAATAGAAAAGCAGAAACTAGAACACAAATCCACTAGATACGAGGCATATAACCAAGCTTTCAGCCTAGCTGAGCTCCGAACATCTCTAAACTCCTGCAGTACTTCTGCCCCAGGTTCTGACCGTGTGGTGTATGAAATGTTAAAAAACCTACCAGCCGAAACACGAAAAACCTTACTTTGTTTATACAATGCTATCTGGTTTTCTGGCACTATCCCTACCTCCTGGAAAGAGGCGATTATTATTCCCATTTTGAAAGAGGGCAAGGACCCTTCTTTAGCTTCAAGTTATAGGCCTATTGCACTTACAAGCTGCTTGTCCAAAGTATTCGAAAAAATGATAAACTGCCGACTTCTACATATTCTTGAAACAAACAATTTGCTCGACCCATTTCAGTGCGGGTTTCGAGAAAGTAGATCCACCACAGACCACCTCGTTCGTATCGAGGCACAGATAAGAGACGCCTTCGTCCATAGACAATATTTTCTCTCTGTGTTCCTCGATATCGAAAAGGCGTATGATACAACATGGCGTTTCGGAATTCTAAGAGACCTGTCCCACCTTGGTGTGCGCGGAAGAATGTTTCATATAATCGAAAGTTACCTGTCAAACCGGACATTCCGTGTCCGTCTAGGCAGTGTGCTCTCCCAAACATTTGTCCAGGAAACAGGCGTGCCACAAGGTGGTGTGCTTAGTTGCACACTTTTTATCATCAAAATGAATTCTTTGCACTTGTCCATTCCCCGCATGATGTTCTATTGTACATATGTTGACGACGTTCAGCTTGGCTTCAAGTCATGCAACTTAGCCATGTGTGAGCGGCAGGTTCAGAAGGGTTTAAATAAGGTCTCCAAATGGGCAGACGAAAACGGATTTCGACCTAACCCACAAAAAAGCACGTGTGTCTTGTTCTCTCGAAAGAGAGGCATGCTCTCTGAACCTGACATTCGGCTGAACGGGCAACGTCTGTCCGTCAAAGCCGATCATAAATTCTTAGGCTTAATCTTGGACAACAAGTTGACCTTCGTATCGCACATCAAGTATTTAAAAACAAAATGTTTAAAAGCCATGAATGTTATAAAAGTGTTGTCACGTACTACGTGGGGTAGTGATAGGCAATGCCTCATGAACCTCTATAGAAGCCTTATTCGTACCCGCTTAGATTATGGGGCCGTTGTCTATCAGTCTGCCACTCAAAATGCCTTGAAGATGCTTGACCCCATGCACCATTTGGGCATCCGCCTTTCTACGGGTGCTTTTCGCACCAGCCCCGTAGAAAGCCTTTATGTTGAGTCAAATGCGTGGTCGCTTCATCTGCAGAGAACTTACATGTCCTTTGTTTATTTCCTTAAGGTGAAAGCTGACAAGAAGCACCCCTCATACTCTACAATTAATGATTTGTCGAGCTCAACACTGTTTCAAAACAGGCCTTCGATGAGGCAGCCCTTCTCAATTCGCCTGAAGTGTCTAGCTGAAGAAACTGAAGTGTCACTTGAACATAGTTTAATGGCTCCTGTAGCATACCCGCCACCGTGGCAGTGGCAGACTATAGACTGCGATGTGTCTTTCCTAGAGGTTACAAAACATGCACCTATTGCCCATATCCGAACATACTTTCTCGAACTTCAACACAAATACACATGTCCTGAGTTCTTCACAGATGCCTCCAAGACTAACTCCTCTGTGTCCTACGCTGCTGTCGGCCCATCCTTTTCGGATGCTGGCCCTCTACATCCACGCACAAGTATATTCACAGCGGAAGCTTACGCGATACTGGTGGCAGCTAAACACATCAAACAATTACAAATGCAAAAAGCAGTAATTTATACAGACTCCCTCAGTGTGGTAACGGCTCTGCACAGTCTTAAAAACAAAAAAAAACCCAGTCCTTGTCTCACTTTACTCCATTTTGTGCACACTCTACACACACAAACAACATGTTGTAGCGTGCTGGGTGCCAGGGCACCGTGAGATCCAAGGCAACGTGAGGGCGGATCAGCTCGCTGCATCCGTCCATAAGAGCACCGCCATTACATCCATATCAATCCCGGCCCTTGATCTTAAGCCGTCTCTCAAACTAAACCTCAGGGACTACTGGCAGAGCAAGTGGGATACACACACACAAAACAAACTACACGTTATCAAGCCACACCTTGGCCATTGGCCACCAGTATCAAAATCACGTCTAACAGAGGTAACACTAACAAGACTCAGGATAGGGCACACATACACGACACACACACATCTTTTATCCGGTGGTGATCCACCATTGTGTGATAAATGTGGTGAGCTTTTAACAGTTCTTCACGTTTTAATCCAATGTAAAGATTTAGACACACTAAGAAGACAACACTTCCCATTACCCTACCGACAACATATACCTTTACACCCTGCAATGTTTGTCGGTAGGGAACCACTTTTCACCGATAAATCATTGTTAGCTTTTTTAAGAGATGTTAATTTTTACCATGCATTATACCCAGTCATTGCGTAGCGTGACCTCTCAAGAGAGGTCGCTGCTGCTGTGATTACATTTAAAAGCACTTGCCTCGCAGCCCTTGGACACAAGGGCACTGATGAGACAAGTGTGCTAGTGCCAAATATTTTTACATGTTTTTATTATCAAAACCTTTGGCACCCTTTTTAATATGCATATCACGCCACTGTCATGTCTTTAATACCTATGTTTTTACCCGCATTGTCGCGAGGAATTTTAAGGCCCCTATACAGCCACGCAACATATCATTGTCCGCATCTCTATACTCATTGAAATGGCGCTCTTTGGCCATCAATTGGCCCTTGCGCCATAAAACACCACACATCATCATCAGAACACAAGGGTGAAAGTCAAGTTCACGAGGATTGTCTCGACACATGTCGATAGTGAAGGTGTATGCATACCCGCACGCACTTTGTTACCATAGAAGTACAGCTGAAGCAATAGAGTGTGCAATAATTGCAAGAGTTGAGTTTCTAGCGTGGCGACATCAAGTGACCGCTGTGTTCTGTTTAACATTGAAAGGAGCAATTGCAAACTGGAGCTCATATATTTCTGCACCACTTTGCGCTGATGTAAAACATTTATTGTGACTGATCACAGGGACACCTTTATTCTTCAAAACAGCTGAAGAAAGAAACACATCGCGGATGTCAAACTGATGTAAAAACGTGTGCGAAATGTAAACATAATCAAGGCCGCATATTCTACGCTCTACAAAAATTGAAGTGTTGTTGACACCACAGGAATAAAAAAATGAACGTGCTAGAACGCGTTCTGAGCAGCGTTCATTTCTTTTGACCGCAAACATAAATCTCTGCGCATTCAAGAATGAAACACTACAAAGAAGTGATTTCACATACTGTCATGTGCTTTCTCATCATGCCACCATTATCCACTTACCTTCCATCACGCCACCGTCATCCACCTTGCTCACCAAGCCTACCCCCAGACACGTTTTGCCTCGCTACCATCAGCCGGCATTTTCCACCGTCACCATTAACGGCTCACCACCACCACCACCACCATCTGCCACCACTTTTTTTACTTTAGTAATCATCAGCCGGCATTCTCCACCATCACCACCATAGGTCCGCTACCACCATCACTATGTGCCATCATTTTTTTCACTCTCGCCGTCATCAGCGATTTTGCCCCCTACAGTGTTCACCGTATCCACTAATATTTCTACCATATCTACCAACAATTCCAGCATCCACAAACCCAGGATATCATAGAGGTGTGGTGATAAATAACTGGGAAACGAAATTCTATATTTCAAAATTTTCTACAATTTAGCCCTTTTCGGGGTAGGCTAATTTTTTTGCAATTCTGGTGCTCAATCGTCTTCGAAAATGACCCGATGCATGAAAAAGGAAAGAATTTTTCAACGTGCATTGTTAGACAATTGAAACGTTTGAGAATTTTTTGTTTGTCTTGCGCCTTATTCTGAATCTATATCAACCAGGTATGACGCTGATACTATCTCATGCAGCCACCATAACCCAATCACAGGAGACAACACACGCAAAATCTTGAGCTCTATTAGCAGAAAAGCAAAGGTTACTGTGGCTTACCGCCTCATCCGAGCAGACAGTGAGGTCGATGTTCATGATCCACTTCTTCCCCGGGGTAGTGGGTGAATCATGAGCGCAAAGATCTTTTCTGGTGTAACCCTCTTGCTTCGTCATCTGATAAGCACATTCAGTTAGAAACTTTAAACGTACGCTAACGAGAAATATGAAAGTAAGTTGGAACGAGCAGGGGCACTGAAAAATGCGTCCAATTTTCGTGAGACGTGAAAAGACAACGTATTAGAGGAAATAAAGTTTAGACCGGATATCATTGAGTCCATTTGTTTTGCCCCAGCCTCACTGCTGAATGTCGTCACAAATCAGATTGCACCAGCCAATTAGAAAGTGCCATTACAAGTCACTACGCGTACAATTCACCGCTGTTTGGCCGTGGTGGAGTGGTGCCGCGACTTTCACTATTTCCACGGCGAATGCGGTTGCAGACTTTGAACCTTGCAGCGAAAGTCTCAACAAGGAAGCAGGACTGCATTTTAGTAAGTCTGCAAGAATCTCCACGCTCTCGCGGCAGCAGCAGCTTTCTTAGAAGAAAGCCTGCCTCCAACTGACTAAAAGCAAAGCTTCCTTTCATTGGACGGCGTCCCTTGCCGAATACTGTTTATGTATGCAGGCGTTTATGTCTTTTTCTTTTTGATACTGCCGTTTTCGTTTTGTGCAACTCAAGCAAAGGCACCATGACATGAAGAAAACCGCGGCAGAGCCATGTGAGCAGAGACATGAAGGCCACTCAATCCGCCCCTAGAATGCGGCACGCGTCCGAAGAGCAGATGGGAGGGTACCGATGAGAAGAAATGTAGCATGAGAATAAAGGCATCGAAGTCCCATAGTTTCTTGGGAGACAGTGGCCGGCCGAACATGGGTGAAATCCGCCACAGAATTACTGCGAGGTTTGCCCGTTTGGACGACGTGGACATTAGGGGATTCGGACTACATGTGGAAGCGGTTAGTGCCAACACGCTCATCAGTAAAAGCCGGAATTCAAAACAAAATGGATGAGGAAGGAATCAAAAGAACTAGCTCTCGGAAAATCACGGCTGATCTGCGTTTAAGGTTACCGCTACAAACGAGAAGGAATGTTGCAATATTGGCATTAAATGAAACACGAACAGCGCCAAGCATTAGCAATTCTCGAGCACATCTTGTACTGTCGGATCGGACATGCACGGTGCTACCGAATAGAGTTGATGCGTGCATATGCAAGGTGATGACTGAGTGGAGCGCACTGTACGCTTTCTAATACCTAACGGTGTTCGCATTTCAATTGACGCCGACAGTACATGTATATCTTCTTGAGTTTGTGGCATCGTTTAACACTTGTTAAAGTACAGTGCACAGCAATAATGCCTTGAATGCATTCATAATAGAATTATTCAGTGCTCTTCTGCACGAGGCCCACCACTGAGGACTGTTGTGATCCCGGGGTGCTGTGGTAGCGTGGTGTAGCTTCGGGTTGAGGAAACGAGCGCTTACAAGTTGGGGATACGAAAAAACAAACAGGTTTAATGCACTATTTACAAATATTTACAGCATGAGGTTAAGAGTTCACAAACCACGAGCGTGGTGGTTAAACCTTTAGTTGGTTCAGAGCGACGTCCCGCACTCAGCGGCGTCCTTATAAGCCCTGTCGGGCTCCTCCTTCTTGCGGGGAACACCAATCACACACACACGACCGGTGCAAGGTACGAGCAGGCACGGCGCACGTGAACATCCAATTTCGAGTCAAGATCACTGCACTTAAAGGTGGCGCCAGAGAGGCTCTTGCTCGTCGTGTATGTCGCTGGTCGAGGGGTCCCAAGCTTCGGACAGCAGACATCAAACGGTCCGCCAAACGGTCCGCTCAATTAGCCGGGCACTTTGTGGCGGCGGTCGCCGTTTCTTCAAAGGAATACGCTCTTTGTTGTCCCCTCCGGAACGGCTTACAGCTTCGTGGCGACAGGACGTCTCATCCGCCGGCTAGCAGGGACAATAGCTGGCGAGCATAGACATTCGGCGAGTCGGCTACTTGTTTGGGGATTAAAAGAGCGCCGCTCCCCCGTCATCTCTGGACGCTGGTTCCGAGAAAACTGGAGTTCCAGGCGTGGGAACGCGGCCCGGCTACGCTTCTCAGCGACAGCATGGCGCCTGCTGACGCCGGTCATAACAGCTTCCCCCTCGCCAGATGAGTCACGGAGGGCAGCGGTCAACACTGCTGCTCGCAGGGACGACGAAAGGGTCCGTAGTCGAATCCCAAGAACTCGTCTTCGCTTGTGGCATGGTCTGAGTAAAGGCCGAATCTTCGACACCGTTTCTGCAACTGGACCACATGCACAAGCAAGCACTCGGCCCCCTTCGAACAAACCAAGCCAAAAGAGGGATGACAAACCAATTTTAATTACTAGCTTTAACAAAAGCTCACTCTCAGAACTCTCAGGACTCACTTGAGCTGAAAAACCAGACGTGCTACCTTACAAATTTACATAATAAGATGCACGACAAAAAAAAACTAAAATATCAATTTTGATACACCAAGAGCACTCCAGAATGGTTTAGAAAGAGCGACGGAGCACGCCAGCGTTTCCATTCAATTTGCCCTTTTCCTAATGCCAAAATGATATTTTCGAAGAATCAAGCTCCGCCTCACAAGGTGACTGTTCTTCGATGTCATGGTTTGCAGCCAAAGGGGACAATGGCCTGTATCTACTTTAAATTTAGCCCTCCCCTGAGATAACACTGCCACTGATGAATGCTCTACACAATGCAGGCGCACTCCTTTCCTGAAGCGCAGTACGTTATCTCACGAGAGCCCAAACTCTGGCTCAAGTAGAACGCATCATACTCGTTGCCACTGTCGTCGAGACATATAACGGCCGACTCTTTCTCTTTGTCGCTGACTACTTACACGGCCCTGTCCTGCTGAGAGCATCAGTCAGGAACTCGGATTCAGTGAGCGCTAATTTTGTCCGAACGTCCGTCTTTGTTTACGGCCGCCCGTAATTGTCTACCACTGAGACATAAAGTTCACCAGCCTCCCGAAAGCTTAACCAAAGCTTTGACCTAACGGGCTACCTCAACGGTTAGGGAAAGCTTAAATGATCCGTTTATATGATCTCTAGATCAATCATTCTTCAAAGAAGACAACAACAAAAGGTGACAAACACTGCCTTCTAGCAGGTTAGTTTGGTTAGTTACCTGCCTTTGCTAACACCTTTGATTAAAAAACACTGAGTTCTTCTGAGCGCTTTCAATTATTCTCATTCTTACGGCGCTGCGAAATTCATGGCACTACTAACCAAAAGCTTAATCCTTAACAATTTGTCCAATTGCTCATCCTTACGTTATGTTGTAATTCTCTGTGTACAACACAAAAATAATCCTAGGTAAAAATACCTAAAAAGCAATTGCACATGTTTTATGCCAAAACCGTGCACCAAGATTCTCAATGCGCGCAACGGCAACTCTACCGTGTCGCGCCAATGTTAATCGATTAATGAAATCATTCGGTTTATGTTAATATCTTCTTCCTTAAATGCCAATTCACGCCATATCCACATGACAGTGAAGGCATGCGACATAACACTAAACCTATAAACACTAGAAAAATAACACATGTTCTTGGTTTTTACCTTTACGCAAATTTTCGCACAATGATTAAATTAATTCGATGCTGACTTTCAGCCTTTGGCTCGGCGGTTTTCCTTCTGAAAATTTTCCACCGCATCACGTAACTTACATATTTAAAGTGGCTCAAATCTGCATTTCCAATGCAACACTGAGTAACAATATTTGACACGCCCGTGCAAAAGTTACTCGAACTGACCGTTCCCCCTTTTCTCGTGGTTCCTTTAATCGTACACGATGGGGTCGCGGTCCCGGTGGTCTTCGAGCACGCCAGAGGCTACAAAATGTACAAACTCTACGCAGTGCACTTCCGTCACACCTCATTTTACACTTCAGCTGATTCCCCGTAGGAATTTGAAAGTGACGCCAGTAGCTCGGAGGGAGCCTGTGCCATTTTCTCTTTGTATTCAACCCTGCGCGGTATTTAGCCACTCTGCCCTTTCGACTTTGACCCTTCGGGCAAGGCCGCTTTTCCGAAGTCGTTGAGCTGAACCGCGCGCTTCGTTGGGGTGACGCACCTCCCTTTCTCCCTCCACACCTGGCTCGCCGCTTGTGCCTCCATGAACAGCCCCATAGACGTTTCCTTAAACGGATTAGTGGCCTAACCTTTCGTCTTTCGCGGGGCGGTGTGGGACTAGTCCTATGCTTAGGCAGTGCCGAACGCTTTCGCTTCTTCCTTTTTCTGCGATGTTTGCAAACCTGCTCGGTGTTATCGCTGCACTGCTGAAGCGTGGCGTTCTTGCCCTCAACAGCCACTGCGCTAACCATGCCTAAATTTGACAATGTCGAAAGGTCCCCCTGAGGCACGAAGAAGGTTTCCAGCCTCTTACTGGGCCCATTAGGGCTGCTGGCACCCTCTTCATCCGCGCAAGGAGCGTCTTTCGACATCGTCCCCACCTCCAGACCGGCCACGGCCTCGTTCTGTACATCATTTACATGGATGCATTCGAGAATATGCGGGCCCTTCTCTGGCGCGATCTCTGTTTCTAGCACTTCATGACGCGCCTCAACTTCCGACTCCGGTGCGAGTCTTTCTTTCTTTTTGCTAACAGAAGTTCCGAATCTTCTGATCAGCTCTGCTTTGATAACTTCATAGTTGTTCGCGTGCTGCTCACTGAGACGCGCAACAACATCCGCTGCCTCGCAGGGCAGAACCGTGAGTAGCTTGTGAGACCACGTGTCTCGCTCACACTTCAGTTGACTACACTTTCGTTCAAAGAGTCTGAGATACAGGCCCATATCCCATGATACCTCATATGGCTGCATGTACCTAGACATCTCGAACTCTGCCTCCTTTTCGAGAAGTACTCCTCGCTGGGGTCCCATTCTCAAACGCAACTCATAGTCTTGATTGAAAAACTTTCTCTTGAGGCCTTCTCTTTCGTGTTCACTCTTTCCTTCCATCTGAGCTGCTCTTAGTTTTCTTTCGATGATGAGGTCCCATTCTTCACTTAGTTCCTCATCATCAGCCCCCAAATCATTAATCGCTTGAATGATTATGGGTTTTCGTGCCAAACCCTTTGTATCGATCCCCAATTCCTCACACAACAGCAACAAGTCTGACTTCTGCAGCTCCCGTAAGTCCATGATCGTACTGAGTGCTCGCTACTTCCAAAATAACTTTCCGAAACGGCGAAACTGAGTCTTTCGGCAAAGTTAACTACCAGTTCTAAAATTTAATCCTCTTTTAGAACCTGGTTCACTCAAAGGAAAAGCCAAGCACTCACCCATACGTGATCCATGTCTCGAGCCAGCTGCTTCTCCTGGGCCGACTGTTGTTGTCACTTGTAGCTTCGAATCCGACCGCTGTTCACCAGTTGTCGCGATCCCACCGCTGCCACCAGTTGTCGTGGCTCGGGGTGCTGAGTCGTATCCCACCTCCGACGACCAGTTGTCGTGATCCCACCGCTGATCACCAGTTGTCGGGAATCCAGGGGTTCTGTGGTAGCGTGGTGTAGCTTCGGGTTGAGGAAACGAGCGCTTACAAGTTGGGGATACGAAAAAACAAACAGGTTTAATGCACTATTTACAAATATTTACAGCATGAGGTTAAGAGTTCACAAACCACGAGCGTGGTGGTTAAACCTTTAGTTGGTTCAGAGCGACGTCCCGCACTCAGCGGCGTCCTTATAAGCCCTGTCGGGCTCCTCCTTCTTGCGGGGAACACCAATCACACACACACGACCGGTGCAAGGTACGAGCAGGCACGGCGCACGTGAACATCCAATTTCGAGTCAAGATCACTGCACTTAAAGGTGGCGCCAGAGAGGCTCTTGCTCGTCGTGTATGTCGCTGGTCGAGGGGTCCCAAGCTTCGGACAGCAGACATCAAACGGTCCGCCAAACGGTCCGCTCAATTAGCCGGGCACTTTGTGGCGGCGGTCGCCGTTTCTTCAAAGGAATACGCTCTTTGTTGTCCCCTCCGGAACGGCTTACAGCTTCGTGGCGACAGGACGTCTCATCCGCCGGCTAGCAGGGACAATAGCTGGCGAGCATAGACATTCGGCGAGTCGGCTACTTGTTTGGGGATTAAAAGAGCGCCGCTCCCCCGTCATCTCTGGACGCTGGTTCCGAGAAAACTGGAGTTCCAGGCGTGGGAACGCGGCCCGGCTACGCTTCTCAGCGACAGCATGGCGCCTGCTGACGCCGGTCATAACAGGACACAGACGCAAAAGCCGACATGCTAAAACACTGCAATTACGTGACGCGGCATTGCATCACAGAACCTTGCTCTAAAGTAGCGTAGTTAGTGGCCCGAGCACGTTTTTTTTTTCTTCTGAGTTTACTTCTTCCATCAGCCTCGTTAAAGAACCAGTTCATGACCATGCACTGGCTTATAGAAACAACAAGAGCTTCGAAAGCATGACAAATGTATTCAGTGGTGCTCCTTGCCACAATTTGTGCATCGCGCATGCAATACAGCAGGGTGGGCTTTCACATTTACGGTTTTACTTCATGGATAATGAACATACAGAGGCATAAAGCTAGCTTAGAAAGAGCAATCTGTCGAAATTCCGCGCATGCATTTGCCGCAAGCACTTCCGAGGAGGTTACATTGTTTGTGGACTTGGAACAACAATGTTAATTCAGTGAGTGACGTTCACTTCACATTTGCCACCTCCCTCTCGATCAGAATACCTAAACACCTCGAAATCTTCTGAAAAAAAATTACGTCGGGCACTACTTGCCTCATAGTCAATCTCAGTCTATGCGAGCTAATCGAGCAAAAATGTCGCAGAAAAAGCACCGATACACACATAAAAACAAGAATGGGCAACGCAGTTGATTAAAGAAAGAAGTCTGTGATAGAATTTGTCATTTGAAAAGGATAATAATGAAGCCTCGCAGGGCAGTTCCTTCTAAGTTTTATCCTTTAGTTCTTTCAGTCCATGAAAACTCGCCGTGTAACCTCGGAGGATGACATGTTCGATGAATTGGGAAAGAGTTTTTCAAACACAACTCCAACCCGAGAAGGCCAGGGGTAGTGCTTTCCCTTTCCGATAATCAATAGGGTTATATGTGCACGGAAAAACCAATGTAGTTTGGGAGGAATAACAAAAAATGAAAGTTTTATGACATCAATTCAGTGACGAAGATAGAAAGAGCAAGGTTAGAGAGGTTCATTCTTCGAGCGCGCGAGTAGGATTACATTTGTATATGTATATACATGCACGCATCAACAAAAATATTCCAGACCACCCATACAGAAAAGCAGAACTGCAGAAGCTAATTCTGTCTACTATCCAGGATACGTACTTTTGTAAATAAAATCTCTTGCTCATGTGGAAACAGGCATACACAAACCTATTTAGCTTACTTCTTTTTTTTCTTTTTATGTTCTCGTCCATGAGACTCGCAGACTTTTTTGGTCCTCAGAAAGTGCCCGAGCGCATCTTCAGCGGACGTGGCTCGGTGCCCCCTCCCAAGTGGCGCCTGGGCACTTGTGCCTCCTTGCCTCCCCCTCCCCCTCCTAAGTCACGGCAATGCCATGGATACCTTGAAACACAATATCTGGGGCTATTGTGCGGGTCAAACAGAAAAAAAAAGCTTACAAGTTTCATTCAGTAACTGGTAGAATACTTCAAGTTTAACAGCGTGAAAAAATACATGGCGGACACGAAAAGGACGGCACAAGTGCTAACTTTCAACTATAGTTTTGTTGACAAGAAGGCTCTTTATGAATCCAAGTGAACAAAAATTACAGAAAAAAAAATTATGGCAGATTATAAGATGCAAAATATCATAGACAATCAATGTGTCTGCTGCGCAAACCCGCGCATCTAAAAAACAAACATAGCTCTCTTTCCGACACAGAAACTGATGACTTGCTTATGCATGCGCTTCTTCCAAGAGCCGCCTTCTGAGCAGCCTTAAGGATTATACCCTCGTCTTCTTTTTTATTTTTACTGAAAAACTGGTGTCTTTTAGAACAGCGAAGAGTATCCACACGTGCTCACATGTTGCGCCGGGAAGCCATCTTTGCCGTTACCAACAATAATGGAGTGTTCCCATTATAATTCGTTTAGGCATCTGTTCGTCTGGCCCACGTAACATGCGCCGCAAGACAATGCAGTCCTGTTGAATACTGTTGGTTAGAAGAAGCCTCAAGTGGCTTGATGGCATAGATGAACTACGATGCTCGCCAGACCACATGTTACTAGCATCGGTAGTCTGAAAGAAGTTTCTTCGAGTGACAGGGGCTAGCTCAAACAGTCCATAGCCACGCTAGTGAGTCGTAGACATACAACTCTAAAAGTTTGAGAGACGTCAAAATGTTGGGGTGATTCCACGAGTGGTCGAACATGCTGTGACGTGTGCGGTTAACTAGGGCTACAATTGCCGGGCTAACTGCGAGGGCCAACATAATGCCCCCCTTCCGAACTGCCTCACAAAAGGGCATACACCTTGGTGTTGGTCTTTTTGGCGAGTAGCAAACACGCCAAGTGTGGTGCAAAAAGAATTATGAGCCAAGAGTTGATAACAAAATATAATAAATATTTAAGTTAAGACTGAACTACAAATTCAAACGTAGTACACTCGACAGTTATCCAAAAAATTATGTCACCAATCACACTCCAGTACCTGCAAAGCAACGGGCGCAAACAACATGTGCTAGAATGCAATCTCATGCATCAACTACTGAGGCACACTTATGGAATAGAATATTCGTCAAACGATAACATTCGCGAGTTCTTGAAACAAAGCTTGAATGCTTGACTTCAAGGCAGCTCTTGCTCAAAGTTCAGCGTCGGTCGTCCTCCCGCTGCGTACGAAGTTACTTTTACAAAAACTCCACGCGTCGTCAAGGACCGCAGTTCTACACCAAAACTTCGCCTGAAACGCATTGGCCACTCACGTCCGCTACAGCAGAACACGTCGTCTCCCAATGGCGGAAAACCACACTTAAATTGTCCCTTTGTCACTGAGCACAAGCCTTCATGCGCTGGTGGAAAACACAGTTCATCTCGTGCTTTGTCACTAAGGAATAAGTCATCGTCTTCTGGTAGAAAACACTCTTCAACCTTACCTCGCCTTCATCTGTTGCTCGCTTATATGAGTTCGCCCTGGGTTTTCGAAGTTTCGTCGAGGCAATGCACAGCCAAAGCTAGGGAAGGGGCGGGATATTTATAAAAAAAGTGGCCCCGTATCTGCATGTTACAACGCAAACGTCGCCGAAAGAGTGTAGTCTTGCATCTTGAGAGAGTGTACGAAATGTTTATTTAATGTTCTGCGCCAGAAAAGTGATGAATGGTATTCTGGAGGGGCTGCGTTAGAGTGCCTCGAGCGTGCAGTGGCGGTGAACGAGCACATCAAGTCACGTCACACGTGAGACATGAGAGCTATCTGGCAGTTATCCTGGAGGACGGGGCGCGCGCTGGGCACACCCGTCTCCGAGGTCATAAGGTGTAGAAAGCAAGGCGAGGGGAAAGTGCCACCACCGTGTCGTCTTAGCAAAGCATTGGAAACACTTGCTGGTTCGTACAAGCATTGCATGGCCAGTGCAGCGTTATAAAGGCTACAATTCTTAAAATTACTTATGCATGACTTTTTTAGTAAAATTACACATATATACTATTGACGTGTTGTTTCGATGCCTCAGATATGAGCTATAATTGCTTTTAAATGAAAATCGCACAAGTAAGAACGCTGAACCTTGAGCAACATTGGTGGGCGCTGCGGATGGGGTCGGCTATTAGGAGTATTGTTTGGTCACTTTGAAATCGTTTAGATTACCGTTAAGGGTGGACGAACAGACAAAGGTACAGACAGACAGAACGACAGACAGACAGACAGACAGACAGACGGACAGACAGACAGACATTAAATTTTTTGCGTCGAAGTTCCTCAAGAAAGACTATCGTCTTGAAACTCTGGAACCTGTGACGCAGCTATGGAGCAAGTCACCCTTTCCTTTTCGATATTCTTAGAGATCACTCGGTGATAGATGTGAAGGGGTTGGTAGGTCTGGCAGCGGCGTTTCTGAAGGAAAAAGGCGGAGTACGTGCGGTGTCTTTTGATACTTCTCTCCTTTATACGCCGCCTTCTATCACACTGCTTGCCACCCGGTCTTACGTAGCCGTTAGTAATTGGAGGCATGCGTTTTCTTGAGCGCTCTTTTGTGACACTGCCCCCAACCTAAATATAATATTGTCACAAAGTATTCAAACAACACACACATCCAGCAGTCTGGTACATCGACGAGTTTAACAAAGCCGACAGCAAGGGGAAGCGCTGGGCGTAACACTATGGGGAGCGGTGTTAAAAATGATTAGTGAGCAATGTCCGAGTTTTCGCATATTGCATTTAGGGCACCCATTGCTAACGACGTCCTTCTGTTGTACAACACGATAAGTTTTAATTGGCCAGCTCAATTTTTTTCCAGACACTTTTGTATATTCAGTGAAAATATATAGTACAATTTCGAAAAGTTGATTGTTCGACAACGATAAGGTATTCGCTGATTGCACTCTAGTGGCTTGTATGGTAGCACAACCAGGCTTTGTAGTTGAAACTAATGTTTTTTTTGAAGAGATTTTCCAAACCAATAGTGCAGAAAAGTAGCAGTGAGAGGGTAAAAGAATCACCTGTCGTTTAATCGATGAGAAATTGGGCATTGTTCATAACAAAACCTTCGCAAAAGACTGCAGATATGATGCACATTATGATTCACAGCCTGAAGGTCTGTACGCCTTGTGGTGTGAAAAATTTAAACTAAAAGCGATGTCCCGAATTGCTGGCTATATGTCCAGCA
Organism: Rhipicephalus microplus; assembly: GCF_043290135.1. Taxonomy (NCBI): domain Eukaryota; kingdom Metazoa; phylum Arthropoda; class Arachnida; order Ixodida; family Ixodidae; genus Rhipicephalus; species Rhipicephalus microplus. The sequence goes on along the minus strand of NC_134705.1, from coordinate 19,963,007 downwards.
CTCTGTGGCACCTACGATAGCCGCGAAGCCTTCCGCAAGGGGAAGCGCTGGGTGCAACGTTATAGGAAGCATTTTTCAAAACATAAAAACTGAGCAACACCTCAATTTTCGCTAATTGCACTTGAGACAGTCAGCGCTGACAACGTCCCTACGCTGCACAACGCGATTCGTTTCATTTGGATGGCTGAATTTTTTGCCAAGACACCTTTATGGAACCAGTAAACATGTATGGTGTGACTTCTGATAACCTGCTAATTGTAGCGCAATGATAAATTATTCTCTAATTTAACTCTAGTGGCGTGTACCGCAGGAGAACCTGGTTTGTGTTTACAAATTCATGGGGTTACGCTGGGCGATGTTTTTCCCAGAAGAGCTTTCACTGCAGGATAGTGCAAGAAAGCAGCATTACAGAAGTAAAATAATCAACTGTTGGTATATTGATGAGGAACTGGACGCTGATTATGATTAAACCTCAGCCAAAGTCTGCATGTGAGTTAAAACGGTGATTTAAAAGTGATGTCTTCAATTGCTGGGTATGAATGAGCGTGAACGAACAGCCACACAACAGAAGTCCCACATACAGAGTATATTACTTATGACCCATAACCTTCACCATACCACATTTTTTACTTTTCACATTGCAATCCACTTGCACAAAACAAGAAATGTAACCAGAGGTCCATAAGTACAACACTTACTCACGCTTTTCAAAAAATTTGAATGTACTACAAGGATCTGCCTTTATGACACATTACAATGATATAGATGACAGCATGTCACCGCATCACACTTTAACTCGCTCGACATACAGTAGTTACACAGAATAACAATAAGAAAACGCTTTGACGTTCCATACTTCCGAACAAATCGCCATTTAAACTCAACACCTAACCTGTATTTAACCTGTATTTCATGTCATGCATGCACCTTCTATGCGGTTCTCATTTTTTTTACAAGCCTTTTGCGATGACGATGTCAAAGGTGGCGACTCGGCGGTCACGGATACTGCAAATGCGTCATCGCGATTGACTCATCTGTGTTGGTTCTTCGCAAGCTTGTGCACGTCGCAATACTAAGCCTGGGTTGCCAACTTTCTCACCACTTTACTCATTTCGGGTGGCTGCCGTTTTAAGTGCAAATGCACTTTATAAGCGACCCTGAATCAGCCATTCACGGTGCGCCTCCTCCTATCCCCTAACAATGGCACGAGGAGTCGAGAGGAGCGTCTGTAGCAATGGCCCAGCGACGTCACACACCACGTGGTTGCGCTTGCTCAACCCACCGCTCCGTGGCTGCACGTGCCCGCGCCGGCTCCCGCACCACTCTTCGCGCGTGCGGTGCGAGACGGTGCGGGAGTGTGATGTAATAAATAAATAATGCGAATAATAACTATATATTATACATACAGCGAAATAAATAATGAAACAAATAAATATAACTTATCGTATAAAATACATAGACAATACACTATCCTGCCAATACCAAAACACATACACATCATTATAGTGCGAATTTACTCTCACATATGCGCGTATACCCACCAAATTTTCCCGGGAGGGTCTAGTGGTTCCTGGGAATTGCGATGTGATCACACGCGGGAGTTTACGTTAAGTCACTGGCGAATGCCAACGAATTTTAACTTTACTCCCCATCATAGCATCCCCTCGTGCATTCGCACTTAACCATCTTCACTCTCGCGGAAATGCTTGGGAGTTTTTCTGCATCCTCACCTGTACGACATGTTTTCTTGTCTGACACGACAACTTCCTGATTGGCTTCTTTTTCATATTTCAGTGCGCAGAAGCTACAGAGCAAGAAAGAGACAGAAGTGCGCTTTCTTTTGCACCTCGTTTCTTCTTGAGCTCGGATGAAATCCTGTACGGAATTCTCCTGCACTGTATCTTGAGGTTTCTGCGTTGACGGGGGCTCCATCATAGGGTCTTTTCCCACACGTTATGGATCGTTTGGCCATCGCGCTCCGTTAATGTTCCTGATGATAAGGTTAAACCGGGGGGTAGCCATGCAAAGGGCAGTCACTTTCCTGCTAAAAGAAGGTGTCTCAACCTCAATCTCAGCTTCAGAGAGCATCTCAACCGAACGGTTGACTAGACAAACCAGCCTCGTTTTGCTGTCGGGTTGCTGTCACTTACCGAACTCATCCAAAAATAACACTCGTGCTTCCGGTGTCTCTTAACACAGTGACATTCTTTTCGGCAATTTTCCTAGGCAACGTCTGCACTCTCTGCTTTACTTCTGTTGCCCCTGTTACCATTACAGCACACGCCAAAAGAAGTTTCTTCCTGCTTTTGAGCTCCACAAACTTGTCGCAAATCTCTTCTTCGTCTTCTCGTGGCACTTTGTGTGTTTTCCCCGCTTCGTTACGACATGCGTCTGCCTTTTGTAAAGTTTGACCACATTTGAAACATGTCTATACACTACATCATGTACAGATGGTTTGACTACTGTTACAGCAATGAGCAGCTTGGTAACACAGAAATGATCATGTAACGTTCTCCGCTGCATGCTTCTCTTCTTCCGGTGCAGATGTTCTTGAATCTTTGAGACATTTTTTCCTTGACCTTGGACAAACTCGGGCCATCTTGTGCTTCCAATAATTGATCGGCCAATTCGAGCATTACTTCAAGTGATGTAGCTCTCCTCTTTTTCAAGTACAGCGAGTGGCTCGAATGGCAACTGATGAGAAATCGCTCTGAATGAGGAGGTCTCTAAGCTCACTATACTCCTGTGTTGTCCGTGAGTGCTCAATCCATCCGTCCAAATAAGTGGATAAGTCGGGCTGTCTACTGCATAGCTGTCTCAACATCAGCTGGCTTTGCCGTCTGAAATTGTCTCGGAAGCCTATTACAGTGATTCTGAATTACATTTGTAGAGCAGCCTCCACTTTTGCGTAATTAGCTGCATTGGTTCGCGTAGTACTGCAATACACACTGACCGCCTAACTACTGAAAGGAGTACTTAAAACACTTGCCCAATGATGCTTCGGTCTATTCTGGCTCCTTGAAATCGCCTCAAATCTTTGAAGGTATGCATCAAGATTGTCCTTCTCTCATTATACACTATGACCAGCTTGTTTGGGTTAAAACAGAAGCTGTTTCTTCCCTTTCACTGCTCTGTATTGTCACCTAAACAGAAGTTTCACCGGGTTGTTGCAAACGAAGTCGTTCCAGTTCTATCTCGGTCTGCTGCAATCTTTGTCTCGCAGCCTTCTCAGCTTGCATCTGCGTCTGTTGCGCCTCTCTTTACTCCTTTACCTGTCGCTCCTTCGCCCCTCTGTCTTTCTTCAACTGTTGCTACTTTGCCTCTGATAATTATTTTGCCTTCTCGGCTGCCGGCCTTTCTTTCTCTAGGTCGAATTTCGACTATTTCTCTCTTTGTTCTTTCAACGGTCGCTCTTTTACCTCTCTGACTGCTTTCGCTGTCTGAGCCGCCAACCTCATAATAATAATAAACATCATAATAAACAACACGCTCTCTCTTTCTTTCACCTCTGAAGCGCAAAACCAATTTTAGCAAGATTGAAGGCGACGGGAGAATGCCAGCAGAGTTCGCTGCATGCATTGCCACTAGTGGTCCCCACGCTCAAAGGTTGCGGCCTCTACGGAGGTCAGTCAATGTGGTAGAATTGTGGTGAAGCTGTGAATAAAGCGTTTAAAATAAAATACAAAGAAGAAAAAGTTGCTAACGCATTTCATTGTCAGTTTAGGACACGCAGCACTCGCAGCAATTGTCGTCGGATCCGGGAGCATAACTTGAACATAGGGCCCAGAAAAAAACCGCTTTCACATGCTGTAGCAGTACTTGTTTATTTGAAGGCTAAGGGAGTGGAGGTTAGTGACGACAGCTTTGACTTTTTAGATGGGTCGCCGAGGTGTTTGAAATAATTACAGTACTATCTGAAAAGCACGGATTTGTCTGCCACTTTACGCAGTGAAGGAGATGACTCATACGTCCGAATGTTGCAAGCGTCTAGCATAGGCCAAACCATGTCACAGTTTATTTACTTATTTATATATTGATACAGTTATCTAAAGGGCGGTACAGGATGTAGTACTAAAATACACTTCACAAATCGTGCAAAAAACAAGCACTATACCATGAAGTCAGGGCAGACAATGCTTTTGGCAGATCTAAACAAACGTGCACTCTTAAGACCATAAAAGTTGTAATTGAAACAAAAAACAAGTGAAACCAAAGTTGCTATGTGCCAAAGCATTCAAGTTTTACACAGTAGAAACCATCGATGATTGGAGAGTAGCACAATTGCAGACACTCCACTCAATGAACATCATTCCATAAGAAGGAAAGCTATAGTCATCATAGACAAGAACTTCTCAAACATCATGTATAAATATTTAAACTCATGTCAAAGCATACATGCCACTTGCCACTGGAAAAATAGGAAGGGAATAACGCTTATATGTGTTTACGTGAAGCAGAAGCCTGGAGGCTTACATAGAGGATTTAGCTTGTTTTGAGGATGACTCAGCGAGCGATGAATACAAAATATATAGGTGTAACATTAGGAGACCAGAAGAGAGCAGCGTGGGTCTTAGGATATCTTAGTGCAAATCAAAAAGAGGAAATGTACACGGCCCAGGCACGTAGCAAGTAGGCAGGGTAAACGCTAGTAATTAAGGGTAGTGAACTCCAAGCGACGGAAAACGCACGAAGGAAGGACAGACATTTAGTTTGGCCGATGAGATTAAAGAGCTTCCAGGTATCACGTGCCAACAGAAAGCACAAGACCGGGTTGATTGGCCGACCCGGGAAGAGGCCTTTGCTCTGCAGTGGGCGTAGGCAGCCTGATGATGATGACGATGATGATGATGGTGACGATGTTTACGTGGAAGAATACTAGGCTAGTACTACTTTTTTGAATTCTCTTGAAGAGTTATTTATTCATAGTTTGTGGTAGCACGTTCTACTCTTCAATTGTTTTTTGAAAGAGGGAGTATTTTGGGGTGAGCAATTGTAAGTGATGTGAGTATTAACATGATAGACAACGATCTAAGTACAAGAAACTTGAACAACATAATATCCTATGCATTTGGAAACCTAGTAAACCTAACTAGTCAGCTCAGCTCACAGTTGACGGTGCCACGTTACTCAACGTTTGCATCACAAATGCGCCTTGCCTTAGCGCTCTATGGGTTTTAAGCTAACGCTGGATATCGGCGATTACCTCGCAGGTTTGTGTGTGTTGCCGTCTATGAAAGCCCAAGCCTTCAAAGCAGGCACTTCCTTCTATCGGTGCATAATTTCTAATTCGCTAGAAGCTTATCGCTCACTCGTCAAAAAAGTAAATGTGAAATTCGTGACGACTACCACAGACTCTAATGAAGCATACAATATTTTTTGTGACAAGGTAAAACATTGTTATGATCGGGCTCTTAATTAAAGGAGGAAACGTAAAATGAAAACCAAAAAACCTTGGCTTACTGTTACGTTCTCGAACCTAATAAAGATTAGAAACAAATTACACCAATCTTTGGTCAAAACCAAACGTCTGGCTAAACCGTCTGAGTTTAAAAGTTATCGTATTAAGCTTGATACAGATATAAACATGATAGCTACAATACTACAAATATTTGTTTTCCGGTATTTCAGACGACTTGAGTAAAGTCTGGCAAGCTGAAAAGATATAAGTGATAGGAAAAATACAAGTAATACCACACAGGTAACGTCGGCTCAGGACACTGTCAGTGCTGAAAAAGATGCTGTAGCAACAAATGCTTACTTTATGCGCAGTAGGGATTGTGCGTTACCATTTGGCCTGCTGAACGCTGTGAAGCGGGAAAGAAAGAGCCTTCTGTACTCTTTACGTTTTTCTCTACAACAGCGCACGCAGTTGACAAAATAAAGGCAAAACTTGAAGATGATTCTGCTTCAGGTAACGACTATATACTTTCGCTTCCAGCCAAACACATTCCAGACATATATTCTGTTCCCATTGCCCACGTTGTTAACCTAATCGTTGAAAGCAGTGTATTTTCTGATGTGCTTAAAATTGCTTGAGTGTGCCTAATTCATCAAGAAGAAACAGATCATCGTACCAACATTTATCGGCCAATCTCCATGTTACCTGTATTATCTGAAGTTTTTGAAACAATAATGAACACCCGTATTGAGTACTGCATGACAAAGTGCACTATTTTCTGCGAGGGATAGTACGCATTTCGAAAAAGAAGATCGTGTGAGAAAGTGCTACTGAAAGCTAAACATGAAACTATAGACAATTCTCAAGAAAGCTTGTAGACTATAAGCCTAATCATAGACTTCAGGAAAGCCTTTTATTTGGGGCATGACGACGTTCCTTTAGATAAACTGTATAATAACGATATTTCCGGTGTTGCACTAAAATTGGTTCAATCTTACTTATCAAAGAGGTACCAATGTGTTATAATCAATGAATAAATTAAAAATTATAAACGATGTTCCTCAAGCGTCCATACTAGTTCCGCTATGGCTCATTCTTTACAATATTGATCTTGCTCTCATTCTATTTTGCCAACAAGTCAAAATGTTTGCCTATGGTACTAATGTGCTTTTATCGACAATCAAATGACCGTGTTGCAAAGTGCATTTAACACATATTTAAATCAACTATAAAATTAGTTTCAAATAAATAGATTGAAGTTGATTGTGAACAAAAGTGAGCACATAGTATATGCGCCAAATAATAAAACACGTATTCGTAACATTACATTGAACTTGCGGACGGCTGAACTGGAACAGGTGTGAGAACTGAAACTTTGATTTGTATGATTTAAAAAAAGATCTGTCAAGGATAATTTATGTTACTAATGTTATGGCTGATCGGAGCAATATTACAGGCTCTTTCTTTAGGATACGTGATATTGTACCCATGCGGTTGAAAAAGGCGCCATATTGTACGTTGTTTTACTGTGGGCTCTCGTACTGTATAGTAGAATGGGGCACTACGTATGTCCACTAATATAAGAAAGTTATTACTTTTCAAAATTGGGTGCTGACATTTTTCGAAAATTACCACGGGAAGCCACAGCATTTTAGTTTTGAACCTTTTGTTTCAGCAGTATGACCTACCAAAGGCCTCTCAAATTTATTATGATAAAATATTTTAACACACAAAAGCTAATAAGCTGCCCATGGTATATGTGCCGCAGGCGCAAGCTCATTACCCGCTTCGAAGGACACTTATTCGAACTACACGTACACATTACGGCAGCTAGCACATTGGTCATGAAAACGCATCATTGCTAACTTTTCCAGAGTTCACCAATTTCAATACATTTACTAACAATTGGTTGTAGTCATTCTTCAACAAAAACTAATCTGAATGTCGCTAACCTTCTTCATATTCATCAAATATTCTCAAAATATGCTATACTGAAGTGCTACTGATGCTAGCATTCTATAACTGAATCGGGCATTGTGTTCAACTTTTGCATATATGTTAATGCTTCGTGTCATTTGCTGTTATACCTTGCTGTCTTGTAAGATGATAATGTACCAGAAGTTTTTATCGTACTATGTACTGTTCACTGCAGCCAATTTAGCGAACGAAGCAGGAGCCTGTGTCAGGTTTTGATGCTTTTCGCTTTGCCACCTTAATGTAATAATACTGTAGAAATAGAGCCTTCTCTATTTTTATAACTTATTTGAATTTGTAAAATCAATCGGGCGTCATAAACGCGGTCTTATTCTTGTCAGAAAGATGCACAGGTATCTGTCAAGACCATGATGGTGCTTCTACAGATATGAAGTACAAAGCCGAGTTCCAACAGTCGATTACATCGGAAATCCTGGGGCCTTGGATATACATCTTTTTCAGTGATGGCGTTGAGTCGTCTGTAGCAACGCAAAACCTCCAGAAACCGTTTTTTTTCCTTTCACAAGGCTTACAGGTGTTGCCCATGGAATACACAAAGTTTCAAGAACAGCCTTCTGCAGCATATCGAGTCTTTTAGGCGATAACTTTGCGCTGCAACGATTACACTCGATAAGTTTTTTTTGGTGGATCGAACGAGCAGTGCTTGTAGTATTCCTGTGATTATTTCCAGAGCACAATGGAAGTAGACTATCCTCTCCTTGTGGCATGTGACAAAAGGTAAACACAGAAGCATCCTACAAGATGTAGTAAAGTGTGCTGCTTGTGTGGTCATAAAGACTTGGTAATAATGCTCAATATGGCTGACTCCTTCGCGCAACTGCAATCGCAAATGACTGACGATTCCTCCCTTGCGTCGTTATTATTGGCAGCTATGGGGTTTTCGGGGGCATCGTGGAACACATCGATCTTATTTCCTCGAGGAAGCAAAACAGGTGTTGGTGAACAGTGAAGTGTTTACAACAAGGTTGCTTCGTTATCAGCCGATACAACACAATGAGGTGATATTATATCTTTCTTGGCACACTGAACCATGACAGACAGATTAAACAAGAGCATCAGAAGCAGATGTGGCAAGGATTGAAGCTAATACCGCAACTGACCTGAATGAGCATCATCACACTGTCAGTTCATTGGAAAAATCAAGGCGTCATCCGTGCCATGCGGCTCATCAACAAAGGCAGGAACAATTTTACCACTCACAGTAAAATTACCGGTTTTTACAGTCGACAAAAGCACAATAGTCTCGGAGAAAGTTGACGCCATTACATCAACAGTGCAAGGCTGCAGTACCCAAAACTCAGTTGAGAACGCATTTCCTGCTGATATAATGACTGTAGGATTTTCCAGAGTATAGAAGATTTTGCCATCAACGCCACGGAATCTCAGTGATTCACCTTAAAAGAACCTAAGACAATACTTGAAGAAAATACTCACAACTGAGACCGTCGTCACTAAAACACTAGCACACCAATCATCTATCAACACATGTATCTTGCTTTTCAACACCATAACTGGCGGAGGCATCTAAGGCGAATGCTTATGTGCTGCCTTACCTCCATCAGTCGTGCCTGCTAGTTTCTCAGTGGTGGCGGTGGTGACAGACGTCGTCCCGGTGAAGGTGAGCGACGCAGTCGGGCAGGGGAGAATCTAAGTACGGTCAGAAGCGGGAGAGTTGTTGCGTCAATTCTCAAGTCATCAGGTGTTCCCAGAATAGCCAAGTCAGGGATCATTGTTGCGACTGTTGCCAGCTCGAGGAGACGCTGATATCGAATCGTATCGGGAATTTTCTCGCTGCCGATGACAGAAACGATCTATATATCTGGCAATACAACAACAGTAACACACGAGAGATTGGCGGTACGCATTGTACTGCTGGAAGATCTCGGCCCGACGTGGTGGCGCAAACGAATTGTCGTTCAGGCGCTTATAGGCGGTGGCTGGCCAGCGGGGACAACTGAAGCGGTGTTCGTACCTCGACTTTTGGTGGTAGTCATTGCGCTGTGGCCTTGGTGGAGAGCCAGGCCTGTAGTTGTCGTTGACGACGCCTGCAGCGGCAAAGGACATGTGATCATTAGAGGGCACCGACATTGAGATTGCATTGTATGAGTGGCCGAGCGTGTTGGGCGGAGTCGGGAGAGTGTGTTCGGTAAGCACTTCAAGAATGATCGCGCATATTCTCGACGTGACACCGAATTACGTACATTCGTCAACTTTTGCGACAGTGGTCACATTCGCAGATGACCGAACTTGGCAGTAATGCTCCGCATCTTCCGTGTCCCGAATGTTCGGTTGTGGCGAATCACTTCGGCTACTGTCAGCGAATCACTTCGGCTTATTCGCAAGGCTCTCTATGCCAATAAGTAAGTGGTAACGTTCTCTGCGATGTCTTTTAAGAGGTAGCCAACTTACTCCTCTTCTGACATGGAAACGTTGATGGTCTTGCAGAACTGCAATTTAGCGCGTACCTCCCCGGGACAAGGGCTTTTTGCAGCAGCGTTTGTTCTGCCTGTTTTCTTTTCGCTACGGAATCCACAAAGTTCTCTTTTCTTTCGCACACAAAGAGATCCCATGTCTCGAGGCTACCATTTGGTTCACATGCCACACGAGCGCCATGTTCGCCAAGAAAAAGACTACGCTGAACAGCTGGCTCGCCTCGACCCACTGATAGTATTTTCTCAACAGTGTAGAGTAATGCGTACGAAGCGCCCACATCCTCGCTAGATATGCCACAGAACTTGCGAGGCTCTATCAGGTGCTGACTCAGTCAGGGAGCAGCCGCGACTGAAGTGGGTACTCACGGTGCTGCTGGGACTGGTGCAAGGTCTGCAGCTGCAGCGATCTACGATTCTTTTTCGCTGAGAGAAATCTTAGCTGCCAGTGGTGGCAGTCCAGCAACGTGGCACCTTTGGCGTAGATGAGACGCTTGCGGAATCGTGGTGCTTAGCCGACTACCGAGTAAATCCACCGAGAACTGTTACGTTTGAAATATTGTTGACTATACGTACAAGGTGAGAATGAGCTCAGGCAATGGCAAGCAAAGACGGAATTCACCGGCCCAACCAGACAACCTGCATTCCTCCTCCTTATGCCCGGCTCGTACTACAGTCCGGCTCATACCGCAGCAATATTGTAAAATATCGAGTCATGATAATCAGTTCGTGTTAGCTTCAGCCCAACCGTGATTTACTGATTAGTGCACACAATGAAAAATAAAAATAAACCAAGAAAAAACAATATACGGGCACGTAACCAGAAAAACAAAAAAATTGTGTTAGATGGTAAGCCACTATGCTAGATTGTAAAATTATGCTAGATGGTTAGCCACTAACGCAAGTGAGGCACTTCAAGTGTTATGGCATTATATCAGACGACTAATTTTAGAAAAAGCATATTACTAACTATTATGTAACGCAGCAGACGTTAAGCTTTAAACTCCAAGACTTAGGTTGAAATTTGCCCCGAGACCTTTTACTAACTGCGTACATGGCTTTGATACAACCCGCATTTGAATACAGAAGCATAATAAGGGATCCACATAGAAACGACAAAATGAGCAAAACAAAAAATCAGTGTGGAGCAGCAGGATGTACCATGTCGAAATATAGGTACATATTTTCAGTGACCGAAATGCTCCCTCAACGAAACTTCCCTCAGCTTTCATTACAGTGAAAAGTGGTGACTAAAATAAAATTTCTTTACTTAAACACACATGGCTGCTTAAACTTTCACGCTCACAGGACATAAAAAGAAGATGTTACGTATTTCACGGTCTCTCAGGTCGAGTCATCAGGACCGATTTGTGTCCATTCCTACAAAGGTTGACACCTCCAAATACTCCTTCTTCTCAATAACAGTTGAAGAGTAGAACGTGCTACCACAAGTGATAAACAAATAACTCTCCAGGAGTACTCAGAAAAATTAGTACTAGCCTGGTATTCTTCCATGTAAACATTGTCCTCATCATCACTATCGTCATCATCATCATCATCATACTGCCTACGCCCACTGGAGAGTAAAGGCCTCTCCCGTGATCAGCCCATAAACCCGGTCTTGTGCTTTCTGTTGGCACGTTATACCTGTGAACCCTTTATTCTCATCGGCAGCATAAATGTATGTCCCTCCTTTGTGCGTTTGCCTTCGCTGGGAGTTCATTACTTTTAATGACTAGCGTTTATCCTGCCTACGTGCTACGTGTCTGGGCCGTGTACATTTCCTCTTCTTGATTTGGGCTATGATATCCTAAAACCCACGCTGCTCTCTCCTGGTCTCGTAATCTTACACCAGATACTTTGTATTCATCGCTCGCTAAGTCGTCCTAAATTCAAGCTGAATCCTCCATGTAAGCCTCCAGGCTTCTGCTCTATGTAACCACATATAAGCGTTATCCCCTTCCTTTCTTTCCAGTGACAAGTGGCAGGTATGCTTTGACATGAGTTCAAATATTTATACATGATGTTTGAGAAGTTCCTGTCCTTGATGACTATAGCTTTGCATCTTGTGGAATGATGTTCATTGAGGGGAGTATCTGTAATTATGCTACTCTCCACTCATTGTTGGTTACTACTGTGTAAAACTTGAATGCTTTAGCACATTGTAACTTTAGTTACATACGTTTTTTTTTAAATTACAACTTTTATGGTCTGAATAGTGCACGTTTGTTTAGATCTGCTAAACGCATTGACTGCCCTGACTTCACGGTGTAGTGCTTGTTTTTTGCACGATTGGTGAAGTGTATTTTAGTACTAAATCCTGTACCGGCCTTTAGATAACTATATAAATACATAAATAAGTAAATAAACTGTGACATGGCTTGAGCTATGCTAGACGCTTGGAAGACTTGGACGTATGAGTCATATCCTTCACTGCGTAAAGTGGCAGACAAATCCGTGCTTTTCAGATAGTACTGTAATTATTTCAAGCACCTCGGCAACCCATATAAAAAGTCAAAGCTGTCGTCACTAACCTCCGCTCCCATAGCCTTCAAATAAACAAGTACTGCTATGGCATGCGAAAGCGGTTTCTTCTGGGCCCTATCTTCATGTTATGCTCACGGATTCCACGACAATTGGTGTGAGTGCTGCGTTTGCTAAACTGACAACGAAATGCGTTAGCAGCTTTTTCTTGCTTGTATATTATTTTAAATGCTTTATTGACAGCTTCCCCACAATTATACCACATTGACTGACCTCCGTAGAGGCCGCAACCTTTGAGCGTGGGGACCACTAGTGGCGATGCATGCAGCGAACTCTGCAGCCATTATTCCGTCACCTTCAATCTTGCGAAAAGTGGTTATGTGCTTCAGAGGTGAAATAAAGAGAGAGCGTGTGGTTTATTATGATGTTTATTAATATTATCAGGTTGGCGGCTCAGACAGCGAAAGCAGTCAGAGAGGTGAAAGAGTGACCGATGAAACAACAAAGAGAGCACTAGTCAAAATTGGACCTAGAGAAAGAAGTCCGGCAGCCGAGAAGGCCAAATAATTAACAGAGGCAAAGGAGCAACAGTTGAAGAAAGAAAGAGGGGCAAAGGAGCGACAGGTAAAGGAGTAAAGAGAGGCGCAACAGAGGCAGATGCAAGCTGAGAAGGCTGCGAGACAAAGATAGCAGCAGACCGAAATAGAACTGGAACGACTTCGTCTGAAACAACCAAGTGAAAGTTCTGTTTAGGTCACAATACAGAGCAGTGAAAGGGAAGAAACAGCTTCTGTTTTAACCCAAACAAGTGCGCGCCACGATGGTCTAGAGGCTAAGGTACTCGGCTGCTGACCCGCAGGTCGCGGAAATGGCAGCGGAAATGTTGTAGGTCCGTGTGCTCAGATTTGGGTGCACGTTAAAGAACCCCAGGTGGTCAAAATTTCCGGAGACCTCCACTACGGCGTCTCTCATAATCATATGGTGGTTCTGGGACATTAAACCCCACAAATCAATCAACCCAAACAAGCTGGTCGTGGCGTTTATGAGAGGAAGGACGATCTTGATGCGCACCTTCAAAGATTTGAGGCGATTTCGAGGAGCCAGAGTTGGCGAAGCACCATTGGGCAACTGTTTTGAGTACTCGTTTGAGTGCTTAGGCGGTCAGTGTGCATTGCCGTACTACGCAAACCAATGCAGCTAATTACGCAAAAGTGGAGGCTGCTCTACTAAAGTAATTCAGAATCACTGTAATGGGCTTCTGAGACAGAATTCAGACGGCAAAGCCAGCTGATGGTGAGACAGCTATGCAGTAGACAGCCCGACTAACCCACTTACTTGGGCGGATGAATTGACCTTCAGAGACAACACAGGAGTACGGTGAGCTTAGAGATCTCCTCATTCAGAGTGATTTTTTATCAGCTGCCAGCCGAGCCACTCGTTGTACTTGAAACAGAGGAGAGCTACGTCACTTGAAGTAATGCTCGAGTTGGCCGATCAATTCTTGGAAGCACAAGATGGCACGAGTTTGTCCAACGTCAAGAAAGAAAGTATCGAAGGTTCAAGAAATCTGCACCCGAAGAAAAGAAGCATGCAGCGGAGAACGTCACGTCATGATTTCTATGTTACCGATCTGCTCATTGCTGTAATAGTAGTCAAATCATCTTTACATGACGTAGTGTATGGACATGTTTTAAATGTGGTCAAACTTTGCAAAAGACAGACGCATGTCATAACAAAGCGGGGAAAACGCACAAAGTGCACCCAGAAGACGAAGAAGAGATCAGCGACGGGTTTGTTGAGCTGAAAAGCGGGAAGAAACTTACTACTGTGGGTGCTGTAATGGCAACAGGGCCAACAGAGGTAAAGCAGGGAGTGCAAACGTTGCCTAGGAAAATAGCGGAAAAGAATGTCACTGTGTTAAGAGACATTGGAAGCACGAGTGTTATTGTGCGAATGAGTTTGTTAAGTGACAGCAACCCGACAGCAAAACGAGGCTGCTTTGTCTAGTCAACCGTTCGGTTCAGATGCTCTCTGAAGCTGAGATTGAGGTTGATACACCTTATTTTAGCAGGAAAGTGACTGCCCTTTGCATGGCTACCCCCTGGTATGACCTTATCATCCGGAACATTAACGGAGGGCGATGGCCAAACGATCCATAACGTCTGGGAAAAGACCCAATAATGGAGCTTTGTCAACGCAGAAACGTCAAGACACAGTACCAGAGAATTCCGTACAAGATATCATCCGAGCTCAAGAAGAAGCCGTGGTGCAAAAGAAAGCGCACGTCTGCCTCTTTCTTGTTCCGAAGTTTCTGCGCACTGACAAAGTTTTAATATTGTGGGCATTTAGTATACGCATCCTCTTCACCGGTACATTATCATCATTATCATGTGTGGCTCATGCATCCTCATCGTTGTCGCGTAGCATCATCATCTTGGCTCATTCATCGTAGCTGTCGGCTGCCGGTTCCTCGGGCCTAATAAAAGGTAATCCAAACCAAGACGTCATACGGGGTGGAGGTGCTGTTAGATCCCCCGCCATCCTCTCGACCACTCTACCCCCTGGAGCTACGTTCAGGTCGCCGCTTGGGGCAGGTGTCCGGAAATATGTCGCACCAAGATGAGGCCGGTGCTGCAGCCGTTCCCACTCAACCGCCGCGTGCCGCGCCTTCTCACGTCATGAACAGCCTCCAGCGTGAGCCCCATCCCTTCGCTGGTATGCGCGGGGAAGATGTGGAAGAATGGCTGGACGATTTCGAACGTGTCGGCGCTGCTAACCGGTGGGATAACACCTACAAACTCGCTCACGTGTCATTCTACCTCACGGGTGTCGCGAAGACGTGGCTCCTCAACCACTTCATCGACATCCCCGACTGGTCAGCCTTCAAAGATCAGCTTCGCCATGTCTTTGGCACACCGGCTGTTCGTTCGGCTCTCGCAAAGAAAGCTCTCGAGACTCGGAAACAGCACATAGGGGAGTCGTACACATCCTACATCGAGGATGTTCTTTCACTTTGCCGCCGGGTTGACACACCAATGACAGAATCAGACAAGGTGCGCCAGCTTCTTAAGGGGATTGCACCCGCCGCATTCAATGCCCTTGCGATCCAGAATCCGGCTACCGTTGCTGACGTTGCGACAACCTGTCAGCGCCTCGAAGAACTTGAGCCTATGCGCCTACAATCGGACAGTGACGCGGCCCGTATTACGACTGATCCAAACCTGCGAGACACGATAAGAGCGATTATACGTGAAGAATTAGAATCAATGGGATTCACACTACCTTCCGTGTGTCCCGTTCAGTCCTCTTCAACGTCATTGCGGGATGTCATCAGGGAAGAGCTCACGTCCATGACCCACATGGCGAACCTGCAGCCCATTGTCTCTCGTACTCTACCAGCGTTCCCGCACACCACCGCCGCACCACCAGGCACCGTCAGCTCGACGTCCCCGCCACGAACGTACGCGTCGTTTGCTGCCGCACCTCCCACAAGCTTTCCGACGAGCTTTTCATCACCACCGCGTGAGCCGTCACCTGTCCCTCTGACTTCTCTCTCTCCTGGTGCAGTTAGCGCAAGCTACTACCCTCCTCATCGATCGACTCGGCCTACGTGCTATTATTGCGGCTATCGTGGTCACATTGCACGCTTTTGCCGCAAGCGCCAGCAAGACGAGCGCCGAGGGTATGACATACGCGAACGGCACTATACCGCAGGAGCCTTGTACCAGGGCCACCGTTATTCGTCACCGCCGCGTCGGTCTCCATCTCCGCCAGCATCGGGTGAACTGCGCAGTAGTCACCGATCAACCCGACGCCGTTCACCGTCGCCTTACCGGCGCTCTTCTTCTCCTCTTCAGCCTGCTTCCCTTACTTCTGATCGGCGTCCGGAAAACTAAGCGATGCAGTTTTTGGAGGACAAACTGCATTCCAACACAGGACTCCCATTCCTCCAGCGCGCCCCTATAATATGATTGCGGTCACAGTTGAGAGAGTGGACGTTGATGCTTTGGTGGACACTGGGGCTGCGTTTTCTGTTATTCGTGCTGATTTGTGTGCCCGTCTTCGAAAAGTCACGACGCCTTATGATGGACCGAGACTGGTTACAGCCCAGGGAACAATGATTCGCCCTTCCGCTCTCTGTACTGCCCGTGTACTAATCGACGAAATTCTTCATCATATAGAATTTGCTGTGCTGTCCCCGTGCTCCCATGAACTCATTTTAGGCTGGGACTTTCTTTCCTCTGCTTCTGCAGCTATTTGCTGTGCCCAACGTGTCGTCCATCTTACTGACACGGACCACTTGCTCAACGACGAAACCTACAGGCCACTTCGACTCATCGCTGCAGTAGACATTGAGTTACCACCAAACGAACATCAATTAGTGACAGTTTTGTCCAACGACGTCGACTCTGGTGACATTTTGGTCACTCCGTCACCGTGTTGCCTTAATAAAGGCATAGCTCTGGCATCAGGTGTGGCTCGCTTCAACAATGGATCAACTGTCCTCGCTGCTACCAACACCACACAAGATAAAATTTTACTGCCACGGGGCACTACTGTCGCCTGCGTTGCCGATCTGCAGCCTGTGTGCGTTGTGCCTCTTACCCCTGTCTCCTCTAAAGGCCATCCTGCAGATCATGCTGCTTCCTCGGCCTTTACAGCAGCCATCAACAAAGACTTGAATGACTCACAGAAGCAGCAGCTGCTTGATTTGTTGGAAAAGCATGCAAACTCTTTTGACGTTCATTCATCCACACTGGGCCAGACAACTGCTACAGCACATCGTATTCAGACCGACGGAACATCCATTGTGCACCGCCGTCCGTACCGTGTCTCTCTAGCTGAACGAAAAATCATTGAAGAAAACGTAGACGATATGCTCCAACGGGAGATAATCCGACCCTCAACGAGTCCTTGGTCGTCGCCCATTGTTCTAGCACGTAAAAAAGACAGTTCCGTACGATTTTGTGTCGATTACCGAGCACTCAATAAGATCACTAGAAAGGACGTATACCCCATGCCACGCATCGACGACGCCCTAGATTCCTTACAGGGTGCTGAATACTTTTCGAGCCTCGACTTGCGTTCCGGCTATTGGCAAATCCCCATGCACGAAGATGATAAAGAAAAAACTGCGTTTGCAACCCCGGACGGCCTACACGAATTCAATGTTATGCCGTTCGGTCTATGCAATGCGCCCGCAACTTTTGAGCGCATGATTGACACCGTGCTGCGTGGCCTGAAATGGAAGACTTGCCTATGTTACCTCGATGACATTGTTGTCTTTTCATCGACGTTTCCTCAACATCTGCAACGCTTGGATGAGGTCCTGACTTGTCTTGCGGGCGCTGGTCTTCAAATTAACACCAAAAAGTGCCATTCCGCCAGCAGATCTATCAAGGTACTCGGTCATGTTGTGAGCAAGGACGGAATTTGCCCAGACCCTGATAAAACTGCTGCAGTGCTTCGCTTCCCTCGCCCTGACAAACCAAAAGATTTGCGAAGTTTCGTTGGTCTCGCATCTTACTTTCGGCGATTCATACAAAACTTTGCCTCCATAGCCGCACCACTTCATAAGCTACTTGCTTCCGGTATGCCCTTTCAGTGGTCTCAGGAAAGTGAATCGGCTTTCGACAGGCTGAAGAGTGCCCTCACGACCGACTCTGTACTTGCTCATTTTCACGATGATGCACCGACCTTTCTGCACTCAGACGCTAGTGGCCTCGGTTTAGGAGCCGTGCTCCTGCAACGCGACAACTCTTCGCGAGAGCGAGTCGTTGCATACGCCAGCCGCGTCCTCTCCGCCGCCGAGAGGAACTACACGATCACCGAGCAGGAGTGCCTCGCCATCGTTTGTTCAGTACAGAAATTTCGTCCATATCTGCATGGCCGCCATTTCACCATTGTGACCGACCACCACGCTTTATGTTGGCTTTCGACACTCAAGAACTTGTCGGGACGCCTCGGACGCTGGATTCTACGCCTCCAAGAATATGATTTTGACATCGTGTACAAGCGTGGCAGAAAGCATAGTGACGCCGATGCTCTTTCTCGCTGCCCACTACCAGCGACTCCACTCGGGGTTTCCGCCATCAATTTACACAACACGCCCTTGGAGTCCACGTCTACGGCGGTTTCCTCTCTCGCCTCTATGGACCAGCTGCCTTCGCACGACCCGCACGATTTTCCTTCTCGACAGTTGGCTGACCCATACTGTCGACGTATTATAGGCTGCCTCACTGGCAGTTCCCGTCCACCTAATGCAAGGCTCCGTCGCCAACTCTCGCAATTTAAGCTGGACAACTCGGTGCTGTACCGCAAAATTTACCATCCTGACGGTCAGCGCTGGGTTCCCGTTCTACCCCGATCGCTTCGGTCCGAAGTCCTCAGGGCACTTCATGACCATCCGACTGCTGGTCACCTTGGTTACCATAAAACCTACGATCGCCTTCGAAGTCGGTTTTATTGGCCAGGCATTACCACTAGTGTAGCTCGGTACGTCGGGTCCTGCACTACCTGCCAATGTAGAAAACTACCAACATCTGCTCCCGCCGGTACACTACAGCCTCTTCCGTGCGCAGCCACACCATTCGAAGTTGTAGGCGTCGATCTTTATGGCCCCCTCCCAGTCAGTGCTGCTGGAAACCGGTGGATAGTAACAGCCATTGACCATTTGACGCGCTACGCCGAGGCGGCATCCGGTACTACTGGTTCAGCTTCTGAGATTGCCGATTTCATCCTCCGAGCCATTATGCTGCGTCATGGTGCTCCACGTGTGTTGCTCAGTGACCGTGGAAGGACCTTTCTTTCACAACTAGTGAACGAACTTCTTCAGGCCTCCGGCACAACTCACAAGACTGCCTCTAGTTATCATCCCCAGACTAACGGCCTCACTGAGCGATTCCACCGCACTCTTGCTGACATGATCGCCGCCTATATTCAACCAGACCACAAAAACTGGGACGTTGTTCTACCATTCGTCACTTTCGCATACAATACGGCCACTCAGCGAACAACCGGCTACTCGACATTTTACCTAGTTTATGGACGCTCCCCTACTTCTTTCCTGGACGTCTCCTTCTTTACCTGCCAAGCGAATTCATCTCCATCCTCTTCAGAGGAATACGTTTCACGACTCGCACAGTGCCGCCAACGAGCTCGTATAAACACTGAAGCCCGCCAGTAAGACAGAAAGCTAGTTTATGAAGAATAGCAACGTGATGTATTCTTCCAACCTGGAGATGAAGTGCTCCTTTTGACGCCTGTTCGTACACCTGGTTTGTGTGACAAATTTAAGCCTCTGTTTAACGGGCCGTACACAGTTCTTGAAGAGACTTCACCAGTGAATTTTCGCGTGACGCCACTTGTAGCCCCAGCAGATCACCGTTATCGAACTACAGAGGTCGTCCATGTCTCCCATATGAACCCCTTCATGCGACGTTCTTTGTCCCCTTGACTTGCCGCGGCCAGGCTGGCCGCTTTCACGAGAGGGGAATTGATGTGGGCATTTAGTATACGCATCCTCTTCACCGGTACATTATCATCATTATCATGTGTGGCTCATGCATCCTCATCGTTGTCGCGTAGCATCATCATCTTGGCTCATTCATCGTAGCTGTCGGCTGCCGGTTCCTCGGGCCTAATAAAAGGTAATCCAAACCAAGACTTCATAATATAAAAAAAAAACAATTAGGAAGTTCTGCTGTCAGACAAGAAAACATGCCGCACAGGTGACGATGCAGGAAAAACACCGAAGCATTTCCCCGAGGGTGAACATGGTTAAGTGCGAATTCACGGGGTGATGCTATGATAAGGAGTAAAGTTGAAATCCGTTGGCATTCGCCAGTGACTTAACGTAAATTCCACCATGTGATCGCATCGCGACTCCCAGGAACCATTAGACCCTCCCGGTAAATTTTGGTGAGTTTACGCGCATATGTCAGAATAAATTCGCACTATAATGATGTTTATGTGTTTTAATCCCAAAATATGTGTCTTGTATATTTATTTTATAATATAGGTTATAATGATTTATTTAAAAATTTAATTCGCTGTATATATATTATATTGTTATTATTCGCACTATTTATTTATTATTTCACGTTATGGTACCTTACGGTCCTGCACCGCACGCGCGGAGAGCGGTGCGGGAGCCGGCGAGGGCGCGCGCAGCCACGGAGCGGAGGGTGGAGCGCGCGCAATCACGTGGTGTAAGACATCGCTGGGCCGTTGCTACAGACGCTCCTCTCGGCTCCTCGTGCCATTGTTAGGAGATAGGAGGAGGCGCACCGTGAATGGCTGATTCAGGGTCGCTTATAAAGTGCATTCGCACTTAAAACGGCAGCCACCCGAAATGAGTAAAGTGGTGAGAAAGTTGGCAACCCAGGCTTAATATTTCGACGTGCACAAGCTTGCGAAGAACCACCACAGATGAGTCAATCGCGATGACGCATTTGCAGTATCCGTGAGCGCCGAGTCGCCACCTTTGACATCGTCATCGCAAAAGGCTTGTCAGAAAAAACAAAAACAAAATGAGAACCGCATAGAAGGTGCATGCACGACATGAAATACAGGTTAAATACAGGTTAGTTGTTGAGTTTAAATGGCGATGTGTTCAGAAGTATTGAATGTTAATGCGTTTTCTTATTGTGATTCTGCGTAACTACTGTATGTCGAGCGAGTTAAAGTGTGTTGCGGTGACGTGCTGTCATCGATATCACTGTAATGTGTCATAAAGGCAGATCCTTGTAGTACATTCATATTTTTCGAAATGTGTGAGTAAGTGTTGTGCTTAAAGACCTCTGGTTATATTTCTTGTTTTGTGCAAGTCGATTGCAATGTGAAATTTACTAAATGTTGTTATGTGAGTGTTATGGGTCATAAGCAATATAGTCTGTATCTGGGACTTCTGTTGTGTGGGTGTTTGTTCACGCTCATCCATACCTAGCAATTGAGGACATCACCTTTAGTTCAACGTTTTAACTCACATCTGCAGACTTTTGCTGAGGTTTTTTCATGATTAGCGTCCACTTCATCATCGATTTACCGACAGTTGATTATTTTACTTCTGTAATGCTGCTTTCCTGCACTATCCTGCAGAGCAAGCTCTTCTGGAGAAAAAATCGCCCAGCGTAACTACATGAATTTGCAAACACCGATCGAGGTTCTACTGCGGTACACGCCGCTTGAGGTAAATTAGAGAAGAATTTATCATTGCGCTACAATCAGCAGGTTTTCAGAAGTCACGCCATACATTTTCAAAGGATACATAAAAGTGTCTCGGCAAAAAATATAGCCAGACCAATAGAACGAATCGCGCTGTGCAGCGTAAGGACATTGTCAGCACTGAGTGTCTCAAGTGCAATTAGTGAAAAATCAGGTGTTGCTCAGTTCTCATGTTTTGAAAAATGCTTCCTATAACGTTGCACCCAGCGTTTCCCCTTGTGGTAGGCTTTGCGGCTATAGTAGATGTCCCAGAGTGCTGGACATATAGCCAGTAATTCGGGACATCGTTTTTAGTTTCAGTTTTTCACACCACAACGTGTACAAACCTTCATGCTGTGAATCATAATGTACATCACATCTGCAATCTTTTGCTAAGGTTTTGTCATGGTTAACGCCCTTTTTCTCATTGATTTACCGACAGGTGATTCTTTTACCCCTGTACTGCTGCTTTTCTGCACTATCGGTTTCGGAAATCTCTTCAAAAACATTCACCCAGCATATTCGCGTGAAATTTCAATTACAAAGCCTGGTTTTGCTACCATACAAGCCACTAGAGTGCAATCGGCGAATAACTTATCGTTGTCGAACAATTAACTTTTCAAAATCGATTTATTTATTTTCACTGAATACCCAACAGTGTTTTGGAAAAAATCGAGCCGACCAATAAAACTTGGCGCGTTGTACAGCAGAAGGACGTCGTTAGCAAAAGTGCCCTAAGTGCAATTAGCGAAAACTCGGGCGTTGCTCACTGATCATTTTTGAACACCGCTCCCCACTGTGTTACGCTCAGCGCTTCCCCTTGGTGTCAGCTTTGTTAAACACGTTAATGTACCAGACTGCTGGACGTGTGTGTTGTTTGAATACTTTGTAACAAACAATATTCTTTAAGTTGGAGGCAGTGTCACAAACGAGCGCTCAAGAAAACGCATGCCTCCAATTACTAACGGCTACGTAAGACCAGGCGCCAAGCAGTGCGATAGAAGGTGGCGTAAAAAGGAGAGAAGCATCAAAACACACCGCACGTGCGCCTCCTTTCCCCCTCATGAACGCTGCTGCCAGACCTACCAACCCCTTCACATCTATCACCGAGTGATCTCTAAGAATATCAAAAAGAAAGGGGAGACTTGCTTTATAGCTGCATCACGGGTTCCAGTTTTCAAGATGATAGTCTTTCTTTAGGACCTTCGACGAAAAAATTTTAATCTGTTTGTCTGTCTGTCAATCTGCAACTTTCTCTGTTCGTCCACCTTAACGGTACCCTAAACGATTTTAAAGTGACCAAACGATACTCCTAATAGGACCCCATTCGCAGCGCCCACCAATGTTGCTCAAGGTTCAGCGTTCATGTGCGATTGTTAATAAAAAACCAAATATAGCACATATCTGAGGCACCAAAACAACCCGTCAATAGTATGTATATGTGATTTTGCTAAAAAACGCATACATAAGTACTTTTACGAATTGTAGCCTTTAAAACGCTGCACTGGCCATGCAACGCTTGCACGAACCGGCAAGTGTTTCCAACGCTTTGCAAAGACGACACGGTGGTGGCACCTTCCCCTCGCATTGCTTTTTACACCTTATGACCTCGGCGACGGGTGTGCCCAGCGCGCGCCCCGTCCTCCAGGATAACTGCCAGATAGCTCTCATGTCTCACGTGTGACGTGACTTGATATGCTCGTTCACCTCCACTGCACGCTCGAGGCATTCTAGTGCAGCCCCTCCAGAATACCATTCACCGCTTTTCTTTCGCAGAACATTAAATAAACATTTCGTACACTCTCTCAAGATGCAAGACTACAGTCTTTCACCGACGTTTGCGTTGTAACATGTAGATACGGGGCGAATTTTTTGATAAAGATCCCGCCCCTTCCCAAGCTTTGGCTGTGCATTGCCTCGACGAAACTTCGAAAACCCAGGGCGAACTCATATAAGCGAGCAACAGATGAAGGCGAGGTAAGGTTGAAGAGTGTTTTCTACCAGAAGACGATGACTTATTTATTCCTTAGTGACAAAGCACGAGATGAAGTGTGTTTTCCACCAGCGCATGAAGGCTTGTGCTCCGTCACAAAGGGACAATTTAAGTGTGGTTTTCCACCATTGGGGGACGACGTGTTCTGCTGTAGCGGACGTGAGTGGCCAATGCGTTTCCGGCGAAGTTTCGGTGTAGAACTGCGGTCCTTGACGACGCGAGGAGTTTTTGTAAAAGTAACTTCGTACGCAGCGGGACGACGACCGACGCTGAACTTTGAGCGAGAGCTGCCTTGAAGTCAAGCATTCAAGCTTTGTTTCAAGAACTCGCGAATGTTATCGTTTGACGAATATTCAATTCCATAAGTGTGACTGAGTAGTTGATGCATGAGATTTCATTCTAGCACATGTTGTTTGCGCCCGTTGCTTTGCAGTTACTGGAGTATGATTGGTGACATAATTTTTTGGAGAACATTCGAGTGTACTACATTTGAATTTGTAGTTCAGTCTTAACTTAAATTTATTATAATTTGTTATCAACTCTTGGCTCCACATTCTTTTTGCACCGCACTCGGCGTTTGCTACTCGCCAAAAAGACCAACACCAAGTTGTATGCCCTTTTGTGAGGCAGTTCGGAAGGGGGCATTATGTTGGCCCTCGCAGTTAGCCCGGCAATCGTAGCCCTAGTTAACCGCACACGTCACAGCATGTTCGACCACTCGTGGAATCACCCCAACACTGTGACATCTCTCAACCTTTTAGCGTTGTATGCCCACGGCTCACTAGCGTGGCTCTCGACTCTTTGAGCTAGCCCCGGTCACTCGAAGAAACTTCTTTCAGACTAACGATGCTCGTAACATATGGTCTAGCAAGCCTCGTAGTTCATTCATGCCGTCAAGCCACTTGAGGCGTCTTCTAATCAGCAGTACCTAACAGGACCCCATTGTCTTGCGGCGCATGTTACGTGGGCCAGACGAACAGATGCCTAGACGAATTATAAAGGGAACACTCCATTATTGTTGATAATGGCAAAGATGGCTTCCCGGCGCAACATGTGAGCACGTGTGGATACTCTCCGCTGTTCTAGAAGACCCCAGTTTTTCAGTAAGAATAAAAAAGAACACGAGGGTATAATCCATAAGGCTGCTCAGATGGCGGCACTTGGAAGAAGCGCATGCGTAAGCAAGTCATCGGTTGCTGTGTCAGAAAGAGAGCAATGTTTGTTTTTAGATGCGAGGGTTGCGCAGCAGGCACATTGATTGTTACTGATATTGCCACGTTCCATTTCTCAGGTTTTTTTTATCGCCCCAAAACACTACACGATTCTCAGTGTAAAACGCGCGTGCAGTTTTCGAGAAGCTTCCGGACTTTGGTAGATCATTTCGATAAGATCGCGCCCACTCTGCGAACTGTACAGATTATTCTGGAACCTACGCCACCACCAGCGATAACGCTAGAACATTCTATGGCAAGAGTATAAATGCCGACGTACTTCGCCACTTGTCGGTAGTTGATCGACAGCCGACGATCTGTTCACTGCTATCTGGTGCCGGGGCAATCGCTTCTCGGCTTTTGGATTTCACGGTCAGACCAGGTCCTGCCGGCTTCGCCGCCTCGTGCGAGCGACTGCCACCTCTGGGTCTCGGGCCTTCCAGCCCGGACCCCCCCCCCCCCACCCCTATGCCAGGAGGAGCATGGTTGCCGGTCCACGCTACCTTCTCGGAGCCCGCCTGCAGCCCACCCGACTCCACCTGATCCCGAGCGGCGTCTCCCCAGGCTTAGCCGCAGATTTACCAGAGTGCAGCTCGACTGCACGCTACTAGTTTTCTACAGGTCACGCCCCCTTCTGCTGGCGACAGCCCCTCCAGAATGGCGGCCACTACCGACCTATCAGTGCGGGAGAACTGCTTCCTCTCCACAGCGCCGGACGGCGACGTATCCCTTGATGATCCTATAGACGCTATTGAATTAGAAGCTTGTGATGATAGTGTTCTTGATATGCCGCATATGGGCGGGGCCAAGTTTCTCGTCTGTACACGTAACGCCAGCCAGGCAACAAAGTTAATTGTGGCGGAAGGTTTCAAGGTTAATGGAGTAAGCGTACCGGTTGAGGCCGTCGGCCCGCCGGTCACGTACGTCAACGTCTACCGATACCCCGCCTACCTGTCTGACGAGATACTTGGCAACACCCTAGCACAGTACGGTAAGGTGCGGGGCATCTCGTTTGCTACTGTGGCCACCCACTAAAATAAGTTGAACGGCGTCAGAGTCGTAAAAATCGAAATGAGTAAGCCGGCGCCCAACTTTGCGACCATTGCGGGGCACCGGGTCATGTTCGAATATAGAGGCATGAGGCGGGTGTGCGCACGATGTAGTGAGGTGGGCCACATGGCGACCGCATGCTCCGCACCATACTGCAAACGATGCGGAACTTTCGGTCATAAAACTGAGGGCTGTTCAGCCAAATGTAAGTGTTGCGGGGGTCACCACGGAACGAAAGAATGTTTTCGGAGGCGCTCTTATGCGTCAGCCACTCGTGGGTTCCCCTCGGTATCGGACCTCGCGTCAAACTCGGTCCAGCCGAGTGGCTCCGCGTCGCAGAAGCCAGGCGAACCCCCCTCTTGCTTGCAAGTGCTCGTACCCAGGACCGCGGCCCGCGCCCCCCCCCCCCCAAGGCCTCCCTCCCCCCAAGGCCGCGAAACAGATGCCAGCTTGCTCACAGAAAGCACTGTGGCGGATTCATCCGCCAACGAGGAAAACAAGCCCGAGAAGACTGACGATGCCGCCACCATGTCATCGGAAACGGAATCGAGCTACCTCGAAACCGTCTCGGCCCAATCGTCCCCGTCTATGCCATTCGTCCCCCCGTTGAAGGCCACAACTTCCCGAAGCTTGCTGAAGAAGGCCACAACTTCCCCGTGCTTGCCGAAACTTTCAAGCGAAGTGAGCCCCCCCCCCCCAAACCGCCTCCCAGACACTCGTTAACGTGTTGACCCGAGTGTGCGCCCAGGACTTGGACGACGCTACCAATGACCCCGCCAAGGACGAATTGCCCATCGTGAGCCGCGGGTATTACGCGCTCCCTGGCGACCAAGACCGTGCTCAAATAAACCAGCCCTTCTCCTTTGAGCCCCCCTCCGGTAAAGCATCGCCCTACACAGACCGCCAACTTGACCCACTCGCGTCCCAGCGGGTGCCAGGCCGCGAGCAGAAAACTCGTTCGCGCTCGCGCCGACGCCAGGGAGAGGAGAACAAGAAAGAAACGAGAGGGAGAGCCACAAGCAGAGAGGCGCGACAACGCCGAATTGGGTCAGAAGCGACGGCGAGCGACAGCGATGCCCCACCGAAGGCGAAGACGCAGAAGCTCGGCCAAAGCGTCGCAGGCAAAGGGGAACCTCCCGCTAAAGCCAGCGCGCCGATCTGATAACACCTTCGCTTCGTTACAGACGGCAGTGTCCGTGCGCGCTGGCACCGCCGTTTACCCCTTCCTGTTTCACTCCCCCATGCGCTGCCTCCCCTTGCCCCCACACCTCCCTTCCACACACTCACGTACCCCCCTCGTTTCCACTCCACCATAGTGCGACTGATGGCTGACCGAATCCGTTTCGCCACTTGGAATGTTCGCGGTTTCCGCGACACGACGAAACAAACCGCGGTCGTTTCCTTTGCGAAAGCCCGCAGCATCGACCTGTTGTTCGTCCAGGAGACGAATTTACGATCCCCCCTCGACGTCGCTCGCTTCCGCAGCCTCTGTCACGTCGAAGCCTTCTTCTCATTGACGAGGACCAGGTCATGCAGAATTGGGGTTGTGTCCGTCACCGGAGGTTTAGGCAAAAAGCCCATTGCGTGTTTGGCGCTGACGGCCACATATTAATGCTTGACATCTTCATCGATGGGCAGAAAGTCCGGTTTGTGAACGTGTACGCGGCAGTAACTAGATCGAAGACGAACTCCTTTTTCAGGGAGCTTGGCGAGTACCTGCTGGCCCCCCTCCCGCACGTAGTCCTTGGAGACTTTAACTGTGTGGTCGACACTGCGAGGGATATCCGGGGACCAAAATGCGGAGGCTCAGCCTACCGTGCAAAAGAACTGATCAAAGTTCTCGAACGCCTCCGACTTTCAGACGCATGGGTCCGCCTCCACGACGACGACTTCGGCCCCACCCGCGTGTCGAGGCTCACCGCTAGCCGGCTAGACCGCGCGTACTTACCGGAGCTCCTACTTCCATCCCTAACAGCGTGCGAGGTGGGCCACCTCGCCTAGGTTGCCACACCCTCAGGCCGCTCTGTCTGATCACGCGCCACTGCTAACAACCCTCCGTGCAAAGCCTGGCCCCAAACCAGCCGACGCATCGTGGCGCCTGGATTCTGCACTACTAAAGGATTCGGTGTCTGCACCACAGATGAAGACGCTCATTGAGCGTCTTCATCTGTGCTCTTTTTGTCTACCCTGTCCTTTTTCCTTTGTTCGCGCGCTGAAACATCTTGCAATATGACTACGCACCAACTAGACCAAGTTTCCACTCTTGTGCGCTCATTGAGGCCTCGATTAGAGCATCCCCCCGCGTAACCCCGACTACCTGGGACGACCTCAAGGAGGCCTGGAAGGGGCTGGAAGGTCCAAGACGAAGGCCGTAAAAGGAAAATGCGCTTGACGTCCCAGATGAACGAGTTACTGCGCAGAATGCGTATCATTCAGAGTGCTGACACCCTCACCTCCTGTACACGAGATTACCTAGCCACGCTCAAGGTGCAGTACGAACGGCTTCTTCGGTCAGCTACTGGTGAAAAGCGCGCGACTTGGGCCACCTCGAACGAGCGGCCAGAGGTAGTCTCGCGCGAAGTAAGGGGAAACGGCTCTGTGCGTATTGCAGAAGTAAAGCGCCCAGATGGTACCCTCGCGACAGACCCGGTCGAGATCGAGGCGACCTTCTTGCACCACTTCGAGACAGCCTTTCACGAGCCGGACGCCACAATGATCGCTTCGGCGCCAGCGTCCCTGTCGGAGCTGTGTAAATTCCTTAAGCCTCTGGAAGAGGATGAATGCCTGACTATGTGCGGCGCAGCGACGTTACCGGAATTGAGGGCCGCTATCCAGTCAATGCCACCAAACTCGGCTCCCGGTGCGGACGGCCTCACAGCGGGCTTCTACGCCACCTTTTTCGAGAGCCTATGTGAACCGCTCCTAGCCATAGTCAACACGGTCCTCGAGGGACACGCGAAACCTGCCTCCTTCGGCATGGGGCGCGTAGTCCTCATTCTTAAAGAAGGTGCACCGCCGAACGACCCTGCTTCTTGGCGCCCGATCACGTTGTTAAATGTAGACTACAAGATCTTGGGGTCAATCTTGAACAGCCGACTAAAGACCTTTCTGCCGGATATTATTGCTCCACACCAGGCTTGCGCAGTCCCGGGCAGATCAATGTTCACCAACCTGACCACGACAAGGGACGTGTTCCAGTACGCTTCGGAGAAAAGAGTCACCGGAGCCTTTTCTTCACTTGATCAGGCCAAGGCTTTCGATAGGGTCAGGCACACCTACCTGTTCGAAACCCTGCGAGAGTTTGGCCTACTGGCAAGCTTTGTACAAGTGATAAGGCTCCTGTACTCAGACCTCAGGTGCCACGTAGTAGTAAATGGCTCCACGACGGACACCTTTCAGTACACGAGAGGGATCAGGCAGGGGTGCCCGCTTGGCCCAACCGTCTTTGTACTCGCGATAGAGCCGCTACTTACATCACTGGCAAGCGACGCGCACATCCGGGGCCTTCCTCTCACAGGAACTGCGGACCTGAAACTCCTCGCATATGCTGACGATATCTCCCTTTTTGTGCGAGATCCAAGCAGTCTCGAGCGCTTTCACCAGGTATTCGCGTCATACGCCCTAGCATCAGGTGCACAGCTAAATGAGAGGAAGTGTAAAGTCCTCCTATTCGGCCATTTCCTGGCGCACGTGATCGGCAACTTCGAGGTAGTCACCGCTGTTAAGGTCCTCGGTATATACTTTTCCCGCGAGGGAGTTACGGCCTCAACGTGGTCCCGAGTGGTGGACAGGGCTGCACAAGTGTCAGAGAGCGCTAGCCTACAAGGCCTGACGCTATGCGAGAAAGCAGTAGCCGTCAAAACAAGCATTTGCGCCCTAGCATCGCATGCGAGCCGAGTAGCGGTGATGCCCACAAGAACAGCAAGCCAGTTGACCAAACTCATTAACGCATACCTCTGGGATGGGAAACCGCCACCATTGAAGCAAAACTTGCTACGACTGGCAGTGTCAGAAGGGGGTCTCGGCCTACCACATGTGTTGACCACGAGCAGAGTCCTGGCCCTGAAAACCGCCCGCCTGCCTGCGCGCGAGTGATTACCTTGAGCGCAACCTGCTCTTCTACTGGAGTGGAGTGAAGCACGACTGGCTGGATGCAGGCCACCACACCGGGCCCTTTGCTGAGGCACCCGTGCCCTTCTATAAAACGGCGTCGGCTACCTGGCGCATGTTGAGGCAAGAAGTGCCCGAAGGCGATGTGGATGAGGACCCGCCAGCGCGCATCGTTGAAGCCATCACGCGGAAGCAGCTGAGCGACACTGAACAAAAACGAGCTGAGCGCGCGGGGCGCGAATCACTCTCGCTCCGTTGCGGCACCCCCCGTGATGCACAGGATTTCCTCCTGAAAAAGGCTTGGGCCGTCCTCCCCACCAGACAACGCCTGCATAAATTTGGAATAGTCCCGGATGCACGTTGCCCGAACTGTTACGCAGTTGAATCGCAGGATCATGCGTTGTTCCAATGCGTGGCGTTGAAACCCGTGTGGCGGATGGTAGCCCATTCCTTTGGTATCCGCCCACCTCCCCACCACAAGCGCAACAAAGGTGCCTTCTGCCAACTTGTGCTGATCTTCACGATGCTAGCTATTTGGCAAAGGAGATCGCTAGCGGAGGAGCGTAGAAAGCCTGTGCGGAGCGCGTTTCCAGTAGTCTCGCGTATCCGGCGGTTGCTATGGGCCCACCTATCCGGCGAACTCGAGGCCAGCGGCGAGGAAAACTTCCTTCGTCGCTGGCATACCAAATTCTTTTTTCTGAGGAATGGCAAGCTAGCCGCCCCAATCACTACCTGGTGACCCCCCTCCCGCTGTCTAGCACATGCAGAAAGGGGACTTATATATATCTGTATATCTGTATCACTTTTTTCATTTCATCACCCCATTGTCGTTGTTATTTGTAATCGATTCGGGCAAAGTGTGCTGGGCGACACTTGAGTTAACTTTTGTAAAGCGCCTTCTTCATTGATTGGCGCCTTCAGTCGGTTTTTTACGTGCAGATTGTTGCTGATGCCTTTTTTGGGGGGAGACAAGAGCCCCCCCCCCCGCTCCCTTGTACCCGCCCCCCAGCCTCAAGGCCTCTTTTATACTTCCGGGCATGCACTTATCGTGTACGAAAGCAGCATTGTTTCAGGCGACAAAAAAGAAATAATACCTAGAGTTGTACAGCGCGAAGTCGCTACTTGTTCCAACCGCGTGTTGAGAACACCTACCGCCGCGCATGATTATGCCTGCTGGAGCACCACGCGCTGTACAGTAAATAGACGGGTACGTTCCCCCACATACATTGTACCTCTGTAGTGGTGCTTTCCTGATTGTACATGCACCCTTTGTAGTCGTGAAGCTCAATGTTTTTGTCATGTACTTTATCCTTGGTTGGAAGTCAATAAACTTCTGTTTGTTGCTATCTGTGCAAGACTGCTACTGTAGTCAGACTTTCCGTTTGCCGGGCACATGTTCACCCAAATAAACTGTTAAATTCCAACACAAAGTATCCTCTCTTCGACCACGTCACAACCCCGTGACATCTGGTGGAGGTGCTGCTTCGTTCATGTATCGGACGCCCCCGTCAAGCCATGAACCCAGCCCACGTCACCGAGAAAACACCGGCGCCAACCAAGAGCAGTGAACAAGCCGCCGACTGCAAGATCTCCCACCGGAGTACGGGCTTCTACAAGACAAAGCGTGGAAGACCAAGGCCATGACCTCGACTGCAGCGACAATGACAACCGCAGTGTCCCAGCGCGCGATCGTCATTCATCAACCCAGGGAACCACCAACGTTCCATGGGTTATCGTTTGAAGACCCGGAAACCTGGCTAGAAACATACGACGCCCTCAACGACTGGGAGGACGATGAATACTCCGTCGTGTGTACTTCTACCTGGAAGACACTGCAAGGACCTGGCTTGATAATAGGGAGTTCACGCTCCGAACGTGGTATTTCTTCTGCGGCGAATTCCTGCAAACGTTCGCGAGCGTCGCTCGCAAAGAGAGGGCCGCTGCTCTTCTAGAGACCCGGGTTCAGCTACCAAATGAAAAGGTGGCAATTTTCACAGAGGAGATGACCCACCTATTCCGCCACGCTGACCCAGACATTTCTGAAGAAAAGAAAGTTCGTTTCCTCATGCGAGGGTTCAAACAGCAGCTCTTCGTGGGACTAATGAGAAATCCACCGGACACCGTCCAAGAGCTCGTATCCGAGGCGACCGCTATCGAAAAAACCCTGGACATGCGCACCAGACAGTATAATGGTCGCCTGATTCAAGAATGCGCTGCTGCTCAAGCTTGTGACTCCGAAGACCTGCGTGAAATGATCTGAGCGATCGTGCAGGAAGAGCTGCGTAAGCTGTTGCCTTCGGCGCAGCCTCAAGTGGATTCTATCGCCGACTTTGTGCGAGAAGAAGTTAGGCAATAGCTTCGAATTCCCCAAACACCGCTGCCCGAGCCAGAAACTATAAGCTACGCCGCTGCAGTGTGCCACAACGCTCCTCCCCGTCCACGCCAAAACACCGCCCCGTCGCACTTCCGTCACCAGACGCCACCACCCCCACCGAAGTCCTACCGTTCGCCAGCAGGCCAGCGCAGTGCGCCGAGGAAAACGGACGTTTGGCGTGCACCTGCCAACCGCCCGCTCTGCTACCACTGCGGCGAGACCGGGCACACATACCGCCGTTGCCAGTACCGACAGATGGGACTGCGTGGCTTCGCCGTCAATGCACCGCGTCCGCAGCCAGGAGAACGGCCACGTGACATCGCCTACTACCTGACAGGAATTTAATGGACACCACGAAGTCCTTCCTGTTGGCCGTCGCCCAGCCGCCGCATGTCACCGCACCCCCGGCAGTACTCTGGCCAACCGCGGGGCCGGTCTCGTAGCGCGTATCCGGGAAACAAAAGGCAGCAACCGATGGAGTTGCGGTTGCTGAGCGACGAACTTCCGAAGATCCTCCGACGACGACGACGCCACGACGGAGCTTTCCGAACACAACGCCAACCAGGCAAAGTCCTGACGGCGAAAGCTCACTTGCCGAAGGTGGCCTGACGACGCAACATAGAAGCAGCAGAACAAGCCGACGCAGCCGCGACTCGACGCCACGCCCTAACTGTAATGCGAGACGGTGAACTAGCGACCTTTACGTTCTTATCGACAGCCACAGTGTGACCGCTCACGTCGATACTGAAGCCGACTATTCTGTCATCAGTGGGTCGTTCGCCACGAAGTTAAAGAAAGTTAGGACAGCTTGGGAAGGCCCGGAAATCCGCACAGCCGGAGGTCATCTCGTAACGCCTGCAGGAATCCGCACAGCGAGAGTCACCACTAACGGCCGTATTTATCCTACAGATTTCGTAGTCCTACAGTGTTGCTCAAGAGATGTCATCCTTGGTACAGACTTCTTATGCCTCCATGGTGCTGTCATCAACCTAAGAACAAAGTCGATAACATTATCCACAGAAGAACCACTACCGCCGGGCACGCCATCAGAAAACCATACCTTGAATGTGCTGGAAGAACAAGTCACCATTCCGCCTCGCTCCAGCATCATTATTTAAGTCGGCGCTCCTAAATCACCTCACTTGGAAGGCGTCATTGAAGGCAGTCAGCATGTTCGTCACCCAAAATATTTGAGTCACAAGAGGAATTGCAGAGATGGGGGGAGGCAAAGCAACGGTTAGGCTCACGAATTTCAGCAATGAGTACAAACATGTGAACAAAAGAACAACGGTTGCAAACATCGAAGAAATTGTGGACGCCACCAGTGCTTTCGCTCTCGCCGATTCTGCGCAACCTGCTCAGAGGAACCAAGCTCCTCCCACAGCTTTCGACGTCAATCCCAGACTTCCGAACTATAAGCAAGAACAGCTTAAGGCCCTGCTCCTGCAATACGAAGATTGCTTTTCATCGTCATCAAAACTTCGGCAGGCCCCAATCACGAAACATCGCATCATAACCGAAGAAAATGCCAGACCACTCCGTCCGAGGCCGTATAAGGGTTTCGACGCGAGAACGTTAGGCCATGAAGAGACAACTTGATGAAATGCTGCGGGATGACATCATCCAGCCGTCCAAAAGTCCACGGGCGTCCCCCGTGGTGTTAGTGGAAAAAAAGGATGGGACCCAACGTTTCTGCGTCGATTATCGCCGCCTGAACAAATTCACAACAAAGGACGTGTATCCTCTCCCACGAATAGATGACGCACTTGCTCGGCTTCATAACGCCAAGTACCTTTCTTCAATGAACCTCAAGACTGGCTATTGGCAAATCGAAGTGGACAAAAACCGAGAGAAGACGGCGTTTATAACACCGGACGGCCTCTTCGAGTTTAAGATGATGCCCTTTGGCCTTTTCTCAGCGCCTGCAAATTTTCATTCAACGCGTTATGCATACAATACTGGCAGGATTGAAGTGGCAGACTTGCCTTGTCTACTTGGACGACGACGTCGTGTTTTCCTCCAGTTTCGACGAGCATCTTCGGTGCCTTGAAGCTGTACTTCAAGCCATCAAGACGTCTGGAGTCACACTAAAGCCAGAAAAGTGACGATTTCCGGACGAAGAGCTCTTGTTTCTGGGACACGTGATTAACAAATCTGGAGTTCGTCCCGATCCACGGAAAACTGCCACCATCGCCGAATTCCCGCCACCCACTGACAAGAAGGTAGTGCGCCAGTTTCTGGGCCTGTGCGCCAATATAGGCGGTTCGTTAAAATTTTCACCCTCATCGCTGATCCACTCACTAACCTTACCAAGGCCAACGTCGAGTTCAAGTGGAAAACGCCGCAGGAACCCACTTTCCAGGAGCTAAAACATCGCCTCCAGACGCCTTCATCATTTGCTTACTTCGACGAATTCAATGAGACAGAAATACACACTCACGCAAGCAGCGTATGCCTTGGCGTCGTTCTTGTGCAGAGGGCTGACGGATTTGAAAGGGTTATTAGTTAGGCCAGTCAATCGCTATCCAAAGCAGAAGCCAATTATTCCACAATGGAAAAGCAGTGCCTCGCCACCATCTGGGCTACGTCGAAATTTCGCCCCTACCTCTATGGCAGGCCCTTCAAAGTTGTGAGCGACCACCACGCCTTGTGTTGGCTAGCCACCTTGAACGACCTTTCAGGTCGCCTCACACGATGGAGCCTGAGACTTCAAGAATACGGCATTACCGTCGTTTACAAGTCCGGCAAGAAACACTCCAACGCCGACTGTCTCTCTCGTGCGCCTGTCGACTAACCACCACCCGATGACCCGGATGACGGCTACTTGTTGGGAACGATAACTACCGACGACTTCGCTGAACGACAGCGGGCCGACCCGGAACTTAAGGACCTAATAAAATACCTCGAAGGCAGGACCGCCGAAGCTTCGAAGGTATTCAAAGGCGCACTGGCGTCGTTCTTCCTGCGAAACGGTCTTCTCCAAAAGAAAAACTTTTCACCGCTTCGAGCCAAGTACCTCCTTGTGGTGCCTTCAGCTCTGCGACCAGAACTCCTGCAGATCTGCACGATGATCCGACAGCAGGGCACCTCGGTGTTTCTCGCACGCTCGCGAGGGTAAAGGGAAGGTACTATTGGCCACGTCTTACCACCGACGTCATTCGTTATGTGAGGACATGCCGGGACTGTCAACGACGCAAGACACCACCGACAAGGCCGGCGGGACTTCTGCAGCCAGTTGAACCACCTCGCCGAGCTTTCCAGCAGATTGTTATGGACCTACTGGGGCCGTTCCCGACGTCGGCTTTCGAAAACAAATGGATCGTGGTAGCTACCGACTACCTCAAGCGCTACGCCGAGACAAAAGCCCGGCCAAAAGGCAGTGCATCCGAGGTAGCCAAATTCTTCGTCGAAAATATCGTCCTACGTCACGACGCTCCGGTGGTCCTTATCACCGACAGAGGAACGGCATTTACTGCTGACCTAACTGAAGCGATCTTGGCATACAGCCAGACAAACCACCGCCGGACGACAGCGTACCACCAACATATCAAACGGCCTCACCGAGCGGCTAAACAAGACGATTGCCGACATGCTAGCAATGTACGTCGATGTCGAACACAAGACGTGGGACGCCACTCTTCCGTACGTGACCTTCGCATACAACATGGCGGTGCAGGAGATGACGCAGATATCTCCATACAAATTGGTCTACGGAAGGAGCCTGGCAACGACGCTCGATGTCATGTTTCCCAACGTCCCCGACGAAGAAAACCTCGATATATGTGAGTACCTTCAACGCGCCGAAGAAGCCCGACAACTCGCGCGTCTCCATATCAAGAATCAACAGACGACCGACAGCCGCTGTTACAATCTTCAACGACGCTTCGTGGAATACCATCCCGGTGAACGTGTTTGGGTGTGGACGCCGTTACGCCGACGTGGACTAAGTGAAAAGCTTCTGCGACGGTACTTCCGACCGTACAGGGTGGTTCGACGTCGCGGCCCACTTGATTACGAGGTTGTCCCCGACGGCATTACGAACTGTCAACGACGCCGATCACGACCTGAAGTCGTGCATGTCGCGCGCCTCAAGCCGTTTCATTCGCGTTAACAAACTGAAGCAGTGTTTTTGTATTATAATTGTATTGTAAATTATTCATCGTACTTTCTTGCATTAGTGTTGTACCTTCATCTTTAAAGCATCGGAACGTTGCCTTTTGAGAAGGGGGCGATGCCACGTTTCATTTCTCAAGTTTTGTTATCGCCCCAAAACACTACACAATTTTCAGCGCAAAATGCGCGTGCGGTTTTCGAGAAGCTTCCGCACTTTAGTAAATCATTTCGATAAGATCGCGCCCACTCTGCGAACTGTACAGATTATTCTGGAACCTACGCCACCGCCAGCGATAACGCTAGAACATTCGATGGCAAGAGTATAATTACCGACGCACTTCGCCGCTTGTCGATAGTTGATTGACTGCCGACGCTCCGTCCACAGCTATCTGTGCAAGACTGCAACTGTAACCGGACTTTCCGTTTGCCGGGCACAGGTTCGCCCGAATAAACTGTTAAATCCCAACACAAGTTATCCAGTCTTCGGCCACGTCACAACCCCGTGACAATACTTCGCATCTTACATTCTGTTTTTTTCCTTTTTTTCTGTCAATTTTTTGTTCACTTGGGTTCATAAACAGCCTTCTTCTCAATAAAATTATAGTTGAAAGTTAGCGCTTGTCCCGTCCTTTTCGTGTCCGCCATGTATTTTTTCACGCTGCTAAACTTGAAGTGCTCTACGAGTTACTGAATGAAACCTATAAGTTCTTTTTTTCTGTATGACCTGCACAATGGCCGTAGATATTGTGATTACGTGTGTCAAAGTATTTATGGCAGTTGCGTGACTTAGGAGGGGGAAGGCAAGGAGGCACAAGTGCCCCAGACACCACTTGGGAGGGGGCGCTGAGCCACGTCCGCTGAAGATGCGCTCGGGCACTTCCTGAGGACCAAAAAAGTCTGCGAGTCTTATGGGCGAGCACGAGATTTTAATTACAAAATTACGTATCCTGGGTAGTAGACAGAAATAGCTTCTGCAGTTCTGCTTCTCTATATGGGTGGTCTGGAATATTTTTGTTGAAGCGTGCATGTATATACATATACAAATGTGATCCTACTCGCGCACTGGAAGGTGGAACCTCTCTAACATTGCTCCTTCTATCTTCGTCACTAAACCTATGTCTTAAATTGTTCGTTTTGTTTTCGTTTCTCCCAAACTACCTTAGTTCTTCTGTGCGTATATAACTCTATTGATAATCGGAAAGGGAAAGCACTACCCACAGCCTTCTCGGTGAAGAGTTGTGTTTGAAAAACTCTTTCCCAATTCATCGAACACGTCATCCTCCAAGGTTACAAGGCGAGTTTTTATGGACAGTTGTAGCACTGAAAGAACGAAAGGATAAAACTCACAAGGAACTGCCCTGCAAGGCTTCATTTTTATCCTTTTTAAATGACAAACTCCATCACAAACTTCTTTCTTTAATGAAATTGCGTTGCCCATCCTTGTTTTTATGTGTGTATCGGTCCTTTTTCTACGACATTTTTGCTCGATTAGCGCGCGTAGCCTGAGATTGACTATGAGGCAAGTAATGCCCGAGGTAATTTTTTTCCCAAGATTTTGAGGTGTTTAGGTATTCCGATCCAGAGCGAGGTTGTACGCGCGAAGTGAACATCACTCAGTGAATTAACATTGTTGTTCCCAGTCCACAAACAATGTAACCTCCCCGGAAGGGCTTGCGGCAAATGCATGCGCGGAATTTCGACGGATTGCTCCTTCTACGCTAGCTTTATGCCTCTGTATGTTCATTATCCTTGAAGTAAAACCGTAAATTTGAAATGCCACCCAGCTGTATTGCATGCGCGATGCACAAATTGTGGCAAAGGGCACCACTGAATACTATTGTCATGCTTTCGAAGCTCTTGTTATTTCAATGAGCCAGTGCATGGTCATGAACTGGTTTTTTAACGAGGCTGATTGAAGGAGTAAACTCGGAAAAAAACGCTCGGTCCACTAACTACCCTACTTTTGAGCAAGGTTCTGTGAAGCAATGCGGCGTCACGTGTTATAGTGTTTTAGCATGTCGACTTGTGTGTCTGTGTCCTCAGTGGTGGGCCTCGTGCAAAAGAGCAATGAATAATTCTATTATGAACGCATTCAAGGCATTATTGCTGTGCACAGTACTTTAACAAGTGTAAAAAGATGCCACAAACTGAAGAAGGTATACATGTACCATGTAACCAAGAAGCTATGGGACTTCGATACCTTTATTCTCATGCTACAATTCTTCTCATCAGTACCCTCCTATCTGGTCTTCGGACGCGTGCCGCATTCTAGGGGCGGATTGAGTGGCCTTCATGTCTCTGCTCACATGGCTCTGCCGCGGTTTTCTTCATGTCATGGTGCCTTTGCTCGAGTTGCACAAAACGAAAACGGCAGTATTAAAAAGAAAAAGACATAAACACCTGCATACATAAACAGTATTCGGCCAGGGACGCCGTCCAATTAAACGAAGCTTTGCTTTCAGTCAGTGGGAGGCAGGCTTTCTTCGAAGAAAGCTGCTGCTGCCGCGAGAGCATGGAGATTCTCGCAGACTTACTAAAATGCAGTCCTGCTTCCTTGTTTTGACTTTCGCTGCAAGGTTCAAAGTCTGCAACCGCATTCGCCGTGGAAATTGTGAAAGTCGCGGCATCACTCCACCACGGCCAAACAGCGGTGAATTGTACGCGTAGTGACTTGTAATGGCACTTTCTAATTGGCAGGTGCAATCTTATTTGTGACGACATTCTTTCAGCACTGAGGCTGGGGCAAAACAAATGGACTCAATGATATCCGGTCTAAACCTTATTTCCTCTAATACGTTGTCTTTTCACGTCTCACGAAAATTGGACGCATTTTTCAGTGCCCCTGCTCGTTCCAACTTACTTTCATATTTCTCGTTAGCGTACGTTTAAAGTTTCTAACTGAATGTGCTTATCAGATGACGAAGCAAGAGGGTTACGCCAGAAAAGATCTTTGCGCTCATGTTTCACCCACTACCCCGGGGAAGAAGTGTATCATGAACATTACCTCACTGTCTGCTCGGATGAGGCGGTAAGCCACAGTAACCTTTTCTTTTCTGCTAATAGAGCATAAGATTTTGCGCCTGTTGTCTCATGTGAACGGGTTATGGTGGCTGCAAAAGATAGTATCAGCGTCATACCTGGTTGATATAGACTCCGAATAATGCACAAAACAAACAATTTCCAGACGTTTCAATTGTCTAACAATGGAAGTTGAAACATTCTTTCCTTTTTCATGCAACGGGCCAATTTCGAAGCCGATTGAGCACCAGAATTGCAACAACATAGGCCTACCTCGAAAAGGACTAAAATGTGGAAAACTTTGAAATATAGAATTTTGTTTCTCAGTTATGGATCTGCACATCTCTATTGAAAATCCTGGATGCTGGAATTGTTGGTGGATATGGCAGAAATGTTAGTGGATACGGGGAAAACTGTAGTTGGCATAATCGCTGATGACGGCGAGAGTGGAAAAATGATGACACATAGGTAGGTGGTAGCGGGCCTATGGTGGTGACAGTGGAAAATGTCGGCTGATGATTGCTAAAGTAGAAAAGTGGTGGCCGATGGTGGTGGGGGCGGTGGTGAGCCGTTAATTGTGACGGTGGAAAAATCCGGCTGATGGTAGCGAGGCAAAACCTGTCTGGGGGAAGGCTTGGTGAGCAAGGCGGA
This sequence comes from Rhipicephalus microplus, assembly GCF_043290135.1. Taxonomy (NCBI): domain Eukaryota; kingdom Metazoa; phylum Arthropoda; class Arachnida; order Ixodida; family Ixodidae; genus Rhipicephalus; species Rhipicephalus microplus. The sequence continues at coordinate 19,922,977 of NC_134705.1, read as the reverse complement.
TGATGGTGGCGTGATGGAAGGTTGGGTGATGATATTGGCATGATGAAAAAGCACATGACAGTAGGTGAAATCACTTATTTGTATTGTTTCGTTCTTGAATGCGCAGAGATATATGTTTGTGGTAAAAAAAAACGAATGCTGCTCATAACGCTTTCGAGCACGTTCATTTTTTTATTCTTGTGGTGTCAACAACACTTCAATTTTTGTGGAGCGTAGAATATGCGGCCGTGCATATGTTTACATTTCGCGCACGTACTTACACCAGTTTGACATCTACGATGTGTTTCTTTGTTTAGATGTTTTGTAGACTAACGGTGTCACTGTGATGAGTCACAATAAATGTTCATCAGCGCGCAGTGCTCAAGAAATACATGAGCTCAAGTTCGTAATTGCTCCTTTCAATGTTAAACAAAACACAGCGGTCCCTTGATGTCGCCACGCTAGAAACTCAACTCTTGCAATTCTTGCACACTCTATTGCTTCAGCTGTACTTCTATGTTAACAAAGTACGTGCGGGTATGCATACACCTTCACTATCGACATGTGTCGAAACACACCTGTTGAACTTGACTTTCACCCTTCTGTTCTACCACTATAATTTTCACTAAAAGTTAGCCCTACAGACCGAGTCCGTAAAAGTGTTATTGGCATTTTGATGTTTAGAGTGCACAATATGGACGAGTGAAAATGAAAATACAGCACAGCTGTGGCGTCATTTAATCTAAATGGAGCATTTTTACTTTGTGCAATGTCCGTGCAAGAAGCGACATATATCAATGTGACGCGCTTCCAGCACTTTCACCAAATCTACGCCTACCCTCACCGACAACCACCAGCCGCGATCGGCGGCACTTCACGGACTCCTATGCAGAATACACACTCGTCCATTCGTAAGCTTACTGGGCTAATATAATAGCATATTGTTTCTTGTGCACTGCAATCGTTTTGGCCAAGCCGTTATGTAGTTGTTTCCAACGACAGAGGAACAGCGGTGCGCTGGCACGACTGCGCAGTGCCTTGCGCTAAAAACATCACAATCAATTGTGTGGGCATATTTACTAAATGAGAATAAAAGCATTATAAAGCCTTAACAGATATCGCCATGTGAAAGGAGCGAGAAACGGGTATTAAACTTAGCGGCAACGCGTGGATAACGTCACTATAGTATGTTAATTTGGGAGAAATAAATACAGCATGCCTGGCATGCACTCTACGGGTGAGGACTCTGCAGTATCCGTGTCTTTCAAAGTGAACATCGCCTCGCTGGGCAAGCGAAACCTACTAGCTCCGTCGTTCTCTTTCGTGACGTTTTAATCACGAAAGGTGCGTCTGCTTGTATTTATAATCATTTTGTTTGATATCAAGCTCAGCAAGACCATTTTTGTAACTGTCAGTGGCGTATACTCCTTATCAGTCGAGAATTGATGCATTTGCTAAGCCTACAAGCTTCGCTAATCTGGGGTAGGCTATCTTGATTTTAATAGAGAGAAAAAGAAAAATGTTTTCCTTTGACAAAAGCAGCAACGTTTCTCTATTTAAAGATGAACATTGAGGACATAGCCGTTTCTTCCTAAATGAAGAGGACGTCGGAGCAATTTTTACGTTTGTACCATCTTACGCGTTGGTTGCTGCAACTACCCCGGACAATTACCGTTTGATGCCACCTGGCTCTTCGTCGGCCCACCTGATCGCGCTATTTCCAGGGGCCCTGAACGCCTTCCACTGCCCAAGCTGGCACTTGTACCGCCCTGTCTGCTATTACTGCGGCTATCGCGCCCACATATCTTGTTTCTGCCAAAAGCGCCAGGAAGATGAGGGTCCAGGTTATAACATGCATGAACGGGATTTGTCTACTGGCGCCTCTTATTAGGTTCAGCTTTATTAGTCTTTTGCACACCAGTCTCCGTCTCTACCCCCATCGACTGCCCTGCGGAACAGCCGAAACACGAGGCGCCGCTCGCCTTCGCCTTTCCGCCGTTCCTTTTCTTCATTTCGGACCACCTCGTTTTTCTCTGATAGTCATTCAGAAAGCTAAAACTTGGAGTTTCTGGGGGAAACATTGAATTCAATATTAGAAATAAAGTTTCTCCATCCGGCCCGTATAATATGGTTTCTGTGGAAGTGAAAGGAGGGCTAGTCGATGCTTTCGTGGACAAAAGTGAGACATTTCCTGGTATTGTTGCTGATTTGTGTGAACAGCTAAAGAAAGTAATGACGCCTTACGATGCTTCTAGGTTAGTTGCTGCCCCTGGCAACCATATTCAGCCTTCCGCGATTCGTACTGTGCGTATTTTCATCGAAGGCATCCGCCATCAAGTCGAGTTTGTTGTCCTACTCCTCTGCTCTTGCCCGCTAAATTTGGAGTGGGATTTTATATCGTCTGCTTCCACGGCTATTTGTTGTGGACAACGCGTCGTCCACCTTACTGTCACCGTCTACATGCTTGACGAAGACAATCAGAAACCAGTTCGCCCAGTTGCCGCGAAAGACAGTGAAATGCTGCCAATACAAGAGCAACCTTTCAGCATTACGTTTAACTACATCTACCAAGGTGTTGTAATGGTCTCCCCATCAGCACTTTGCGTTCGTAATTGCATAGTCCTGCCCGAAATTGTTCATTTGGACAATGAATCTGCACTCGTCTCCACCGTGAACGATGAGAACTTAAAATCCTACTGCCACAGAGCACTACGGTGGCCAGTGTTATTGACTACGAGCCTGTATTTGTCATTCCACTTCAGACCGTCGCATCTAAAGATCTTTCCCTTGGTGCGCATGCTTCTTCTTACACCTTTATCATCACGTTCAGCAGTGACTAGAAAACTTCACAGACGCAGCAGCTGCTTGCGTTGTTAAATAAGCACGCAAATTCTTTCGATATTTGTTCGTCTATGCGGGGCCACACTACTGCTACTAGAGCACATCAAATTCAATCAGTTGGGACATCTATCGTACACCACCGACCCCACAGTGTGTGTCTGGCTGAAAGAAGAATTACAGATGAAAACGTTGCCGACCTGCTTAAACGGGAAGTCATTTGTTCGTCATCCTGCCCTCAATTTGTCGTCTCCTGCTGCTTTGGCCCGTAAAAAGAATCGCTCTTTGCGTTTTTTGCGTAGCATACCAGGCGCTCAACAAGATCACACGCAAGGACATGCACCCCTTGCCACAAAATGACGACAACATTGATTCTCTACAAAGCTCGTAAGTATTTTTAAGCCTTGATTTGCGTTTTGGGTACTCACAAATTTCCATGAATAAAGACGATAAGGATCAAACAGCATCCGCAATCCCAGATGGGCTATACTAATTTATTAAAACGCCTTTCGTGTTCTCCAACGCGCCCACGACTTTCGAGCACACGATAGGGACCATACTTCGTGGCCTGAAATAAAAAACTTGCCCTTGCCATTTGGACGACATTGTTACCTTTCCGTCAGTGTTTTCTGAGCACCTAGAACAATCGGATCAAGTACTGACAAGCCTTGCCACTACTTGAAATAAACACTAAAAATGCAGTTTAGCTCACAAATCCATCAAAGTCACAAATCCATCAATTCACAAATATTTTATTATGTCCGGCTCTAACATAATTGCCGCGGTCCTTTGCTTTCCGTGTCCCGAAACACCGAAGGAGCTGAGCAGTTATCTTGACCTCAACTTCTATTTTCACCGGTTTATTCAGAACTTCGCCTCCATAGCCTCTCCATTTTACCAGCTACTTCCTTCTAACGTCCCCTTTAAGTTGTCTCAAGAATGCCAAATGGCCTTCGACCTGTGGAACGGTGCCCTCACGTCTGGACTTACACTCGGCTATTTTGACGTAGCTGCACCGACTACCATCCATACCGCCGCTAGCGGCTGTGGTATAGGAGCCATTATTGCACAACGCGACAACTTTTTTAAAAACAGTTGTTGCATATGCCAGTCACGTACTAACCGCTGCCGAGAAGAACTACACGACAAATGAGCAAGGGTGTTGGACTGTAGTTCGGTCGGTGCAGAAGTTCTGCCCCTGTCTCCACGACCGTCACTTAAATATTGTAACGGACCACCGCGCCTTATTTTGGCTTTCTACACTGAAGAACTTGTCTGAACGCTCGAGTACACGAATACTACGCTTGCAGGAGTACGAATTTGATATATTTACAAGTCTGGTAGAATTTATGAAGAAGCCAACGCTTTATCTCGTTTCGCGCTTTCTACTACCCATATCATCTTTGTTGAGAGGAAGAATACCATAGCTACCGAGTTATATGCTTGCCTCACTAGGGCAACTCTTTAGGAAGACGAGCCAACAATTTCCCCAACGGTCTTATTCACACTGCAGGTGCGTTATGGACCACTTTCGGAAGCTGCGAATCCACCTATAGCGCGATTTTGTCATCAACTCTTGTACTTTAGGCTGAACCATGGCGTTCTGTGCGGTCATATTTACCATCCTGATAGTCAGCGCTTTGTTCCTGCACATTCACACTCTCTTCGACTTCAAGTGCTCGATGCCTTTCGACATGATTTGACTGCCGACCATCTTAGTTTTCAAACAACTCTCGTCCGCATACGATGCCGTTATTGCTGGTCTGGCCTACATTCTAGCGTAGTGCGGTACGTTGATTCCTTTTCTTTAAGTCAGCGTCGTAAACTCCCGAAATTTGCACCTGCTGCACATCTATAGCTAAGTTTGAGCCCTTCAATGCCATTCGAGGTTGTAGGTATTGCTCTTTACGGGCCTCTCCTCGTCATATCTGCCGGCATACGATGAATAATCACGGCCTTTAACCACCACACATGATACGCGGAGACGTCCTCTTTGATTACTGACTCAGCAGCAGAAGTTGCTGACTTTATTCTTCCCGCCATAATCCTCCATCATGGGGCTCCTCATGCACTTCGTAGTGACCGTGGCAAAGTGTTCACGTCAGAAATAATAAACAAAGTGCTGCAGGATTCTAGAACTACTCACACGACAGCTACAAGCTGCCTTCCTTAGGCCAACGGTCTCACCAGAAGATTTCATCTAAGCCTCGCTGACATGATAGCCATTTACGCCCAACCCGACCACAAAAACTCGGATACTCTTCAACTGTTTCGGACCTTCGCCAACAACACCACCGTTCAGCGAACAACTGGCTGCTCACTGTTTTACCTCTTGGACGTACCTTTCTCAATGGCTCTTTCTTTGTCCCTGTATTTGTAATTTGTGATACTGAAATTTAACCTTTTGTACTGCTTCTTTCTACTAATGTTTAATAGAGCCCTTCAAAGTATTTTAAAATTGTTAACAGCCACTTATGTCACTCTTCTAGTGAAGAATACATTTCGTGCCTGACCCAGTCTTGCCATCAGGCTGGCAACAATATCTAAGTGAGACAGCATGAGCGGAAGATCATCTATGACGCATTCTATCGCGTTGTGTCTTTCCGACTAGGTGATGAAGTGCTTCTTCTGACACATTTTTGCATTCCTGGTCTCTGTGAGAAAGTTCAACCTCGCTTCATCGGGCCATAAATAGTTTTCGAACAACCTTCGCCTGACAATGATTCTGAGACACAATCGGTAACCTCAACAGACCACCATACCGCAACGCCGAGATTGTCTAGGTTTTTGCATGAAACCTTTTATACAACGTTTCTTGTCAATTTCACTTACGGCGCCAAGATGCCCGCTTCTAGAGAAGAAAATAGGTGTGGGCGTTTGTTATTAACTTTGTCCTCATCCCTGCGTGATCATAGTTACAGTCATCCGCTTGTCTCTTTCTCCTCCTCGCCACTGCGTGTCTTCATCACCTTCACCATCTGGATGTGGGCTCTGCTCGTTTGATTTGCAAGGTCTTGCCTCGAATAAACGCTGTAGCAACCGAGACTTCACCTGATCCATGAAATGGATGTCGCGTTCTGATAATAAAACTCATGGGTGACTGATGAAATTAGCAACACTCAACTTATTGTAAGCCCTAGCTATCTCGCCTTCAAGTTGAGTTCTAAAAAGCCCTCCTTTCGGTTCAACTACTAGAAAGCAATGTTTCTTAGAGTTTGTGTGGCGCACGTGGCTCGCAGTGGTGCCTCATGCGGCATCGTTCATCATGACTGCATTCTGAAGACAATGTGGTATGTTACTCAATAAAATCTCTGAAAAACTCTGGAGGTGGTTTAGGGGCCCATTAAATTTGCAGATCTGTTGAATGTTTCAGTCGGGCCGTACTGAAAGAGCCACAAACCTTTTTGCTTTAGTATCCCACTAACCTCAATCGCCTTGCTTATTGGACAGTACTTTGGAAGGATCACGTTGGTTTGCAAAAAGGTGACAAATAAAACGGGCATTCAAACAGAATGAGAATGCATATATTCAACTTTCTCTGCAATTTTATCTGTAGGGCCCTCTAACTTGACAACGTCCATGGTTTGCTCCGCCAAGAACACTGACTGCGAGGCTTGCAATGTTGCCTTGTGTGGCGTCATTGATCGTGACCACATCTGGGCAGGATGTGCCACTTTACAAAGTTCCAGCCTCCGTACCCTGTGTTAAGGAGGCGGGGAACTTAGCCACAACGCTATGTCCACGTTCCCACTTAGGGGGTGAAGGGGGGGCGATGAAATACGAGGGAGGGTGTTGTAGCTGCACCGCGTTTCGCCCTGGTGCTGCTCCTGTCCAGAAGTTTCAACTAGGACCACGTCATTGTTTGAAGCACGCCAAGTGCCACCCTTACTTTTGCCAATCTGCAGTGGTGGGGCGAGCACTTGCGAATCAAAGTGTGCATTCATAGCTTCCTGGTTGGGTCAATTGATAGAGCGAACGCCCCAGAAAGGCGTCAGTTCTGGGTTTGATGCCAGGGCCTGGACGAAGTTTGGTAACTAAGAGGCTTTTCTTTTCTTATCAAAATATGCATGGAATTTTTTGTGGCTTTGTGCCACAAACAGGTAGTTGTCAGCTTTTCGGGGCTATCGGTTAATGTCAATTCGAGAATATTTGTTGATCGTCTTGAGAAACGTGTTGGTTGTGAGACCAGTTCCGTGAGGTTACTATTAGGGCAATCAATGAGGAAGCTTCTCGAGTCTGCATGACATGATAATCTAGAATTGTTTATGCTTTGCCAGTTGATGCCCAGGTAATTGGAATCATCAGAAAAAAAATTGGGCATTAGGATAAGTGGAATTAAGTTTTTGAATGACATCATTTCAATGACGTAGAAAATTGGGATTGGTGAGCGGCCGGTGCCAAGCAGGACTCTTACGGTATGGGTACGACAAATTAACCACAAGGATTCGATATTGAAATGATTGTCACTAAGAGCGCAAAGCATGCCTTGATGAATTGCAACAAGTACTCCGCACTCCATGAGTGTTTTCGGTCCTTTCATAACACGTGAAGTACATGTGCATCCGCTACGTGCGTCCGTTTCGTTTAGGTAATTTTTCTGTCAGTACAATTACGTGGTGTTAAATGTCGAGATAATGTTGGAACAAGCCTGCGTATCCCCTAGAATGTAATGGAAAACGAGTGAACGAGGCAGCGGAAAGCCCAATGGCACACTAAGGCTGGTTGTTTGTGAGGTGTTACATGATGATGGGCCAATGTGCTGCATTTTGAATCGTAGGGAGCACTTGTACGAACGTGTTTCTGCAACCGCAAGCAGGTGCTTGCGGTTGCAGGAACACGTTTGTATCCCACCCTGTGCAGCTTCCAAGGACGTTGCACAGGGTTGGATAAGCTCTCTCCAATACTGTAGGTAGTTTTTTTTTCAGTATCCCACCATTTCTTAAAAGTGCGTCTCTGGTTTTCTGTGAAAAGAATTTCATTCACAACTATGTGGCGGTTTTGGTTGCCAGAATAATGATCCAGACGACGTTGAATCTGTATCTCGCTAGGTTGCAGTAGTCTCTCAAGGTTATTTTTGCAGATATCAATTGTATTTTTTTTCTTCAAATTTAGCCCATGTTGGTTTCTAGTAGGGCCAGGGCTGTATAATATTAGACTGATTTTGCGCGACCGGTATTTAGCGTTATCTAGGGAGGCTTCTGGAACTTCAACTTTTTAGAGGCGAAGCTCCTTTCATCAAGGGTTTTTCCTTCCCCAGTAGTAGTTAAGCTTGTAGTCACCTCAAGTTTATTATTCGCTCAATTTATTTATTTGGTAATTCATTTATTTCTGTGCGCTAAAGGCTGGAAAGCATTATTAGGGTGAAGGGGTAATATTGTAGTTCATGTTCACTAAAGGCCCAAGGTCAACCCAGAGCCCTAGGGCATTTCATAGGGGAGGGGGGTAAAAGTATACATACATAGAATCAATACAATCAATATTGTAATAAAAGGTTTAAAAACTGAATACCATCGTGCAAAAATATATAAAAACATCGAAATGTGAATATAAATATAAATATAAATATAAACAAGTACATACAAAGTTTTTATAAGAACAAATTGCAATTAAAGTAAAAGAAAAACAACAAGACTGAACGTTTTTTTCAACCAGTGCTAAAGTCCCCGAGCTATACAGTGAGCTAGAAACATCCCGATGCGCAGACGCAGTACATTTGAGGCAGGTATAGAGGGTTACTCAAGCATGAAGATGAAGTTATAATTTCTCGTTGAATTCGTGACAATTTTTTGTGCATACAATATTCGTAGGTAGCTTATTCCATAATGGCCAAAACCAGTGGTGAACAAAAGAACAAGTTTGTACGGGCAGACAAAGGTTGTAGTTTGAATTCTTGATCACGGCGAGAGAATATTTGATGAACAGGTTTAATAAATGCGGACAGCGGCGAATCATTATGATTGAAATTGTGGAAAAGATACGGATGTGAGAACAGTATACGTGACTGCAAAGACGCTGACTTCTGCCAAATCTTTTATTTTTTTATTATTTGCAATACCCTCAGGGCCAAACGGCATTACAGAGGGGAGTGGTTGCGAAAGAAAAAAAAAGTTTTACAAATGCAGTGGCGAATCTTACATCGAGCAGAAGATCTTAATTATACAGGTTAGCTAACAGGCTTTATAGCAAACAAAAAGGCGGGAATGATGAGAATTACATCAAGACAGAAAAAACGACAAGAAAATAAATACTTTACAGGAACAACACAGCATCGGGTAATACAATACTTTGTTGGCTGTAATTACACATAACTAGCTAAGACACTTTTGAAATGAAGATGATTTACAATGGTTGCCGCTGATGCGGGAAGCCTGTTCCAGTCCTCAGAGGTGCGAGGTATGAAAGACTGAGAAAAGGCGCGAGTCCTGCAAGAAGGCAACCCGACCATAAGGGAATGATCCAGCCGGGGTGAGATATAACTTTAATTCATTTATGCTAGAAGTTTCAGAGCAACTCAATGTAAAGAATCAGGTGCTTTTGTTTTGAAGATACTCTATTTTTTGTGAGGTAAGCCTGGTGGGAGCTTGATATTTGGGAAGCATAATCAAATTTATAGTGGACTAGTGCATTGTAAGCTAATAGTTTAGTAGCAGACTTGGCAAATTTTAAGCTTCGTCTAATGAAACCAAGTGTCTTATACGTGCTGCTAGTGATAGTGTCATTGTGCAGAGTCCATGATAAGTCAGTCGTTAAATGAACTTGCAAAAGCTTGAAATCAATATATTTTCAACTTGTTTCTTATTGATTGTGTAGTGATAAGTTAATGCGTTTGCTTTTGTAATAAATGAAAGAATCTTTGTTTTTTTCACGATGACGTCCGTCTGCCAGTCGTGGCACCACTTAACATATTGAGATACATCTGCAGGTAATTAGAATTGTTATTGTTAGTCACCCTTCTATAAATCACGCAGTCATCCGCTAACAACCCTACCGTGGAAGTCATAAAATTAGCTATAATAATAATGTAATTTAGAAATAGAAATGCAATCGGTCCCAGCACAGATCCCTAAGGCACTCGCGATTTCTTGTGCACTAATGGGAACTGTTTGTCGTTAACTACAACTAATGGGCTCCGGTTACTTAGGAATCTCAATATGCAGTGGATTACGTGATTGTTTGGGTTAATGCTGGTAAACTTTTTCATTATATTGCCATCAGAAACATTATCGAGTTTTTTTCAATCTACAAAAACGGCATCGATCTGGCATCTATCGTGTACGGCAATCCGAATATCAGTAATTAGCTTAAAAAACTGCGTTATAGGATCGTACACGCAAGAAGCCGGGATAGTTGGCACAAAGAAAACCTTTTTTCTTAGGCAATTTATAACTGCCTATAAACTAATGAATTTAAGCTGTTTGCAGCCGATACTAGGTAAAAAGATAAGTTTGTAGTTATTTGGGTTAAAGCAATCTCTGAATTCAGGTATGGGAATTGCGTGGGCTAGTTTCCGATCGTCGTGTACACAGCCTGTGTCGATGGACTCTTGGAAAATGGCACTAAACATGGGACATAATTCCAGTTTTACTATCTTGAGCAGTTTCGGGCATATCTCCTGAGGACCTAGTGCAGAATATACAGGACGGCGATCAATGGCTGCTGCGATGCCTTGTGGAGTGATAAAAATATCTTCTAATGGGCAAGTCAAACAAATAGTGTGTAGGTTAAGTAACATTATAATTTCATCCGTAAACACAGAGCTAAGAAAATTACCGAATGCTGTGGTGATGTCTGACAAGGAAAGTTTTTTGTTTTCACTATTGATATTAGGGCTTTTCAGCCGTAACTGGGACTCAAAACTTTCCGAAATTTTTTGCTTTTGCTTCTTTACATGCTAGAGATATTAAACCTATAAAATTTCTCTTTCGCTGTTCTGACTTTCCTTCTATATACCTGCGCGTGCTCGTGGTAATGCTTCCAGGCATCCTCAAACACCGTCAATTTCGTTCACAAGTATAATAGCTTTCTTTTAGTTTATGAAGCGTTTTACTTCAGTCGTAAACCATGTGCTTTGTGAGGATGCGGCTATGATGACTTTGTAAATATACTTTTTTCTCAATGAGACAAGTTTGTCGCGGATAAGTGTCCACTTTTTGTTTCCATCTGGCTCAACAAAAGAGTGTAAAACTTAATATAAAAGGAAGAGAGTTTGCTTGATATCGCGGTAATATTTCCTCGCTCATAGTCGAAGAGGGTTTTATGTGTATCACGTGTCTTTTCTCTGACTCTTTGAAATTCCAGTGTAAGATTCTGTGATCGCTAACACAATCCATTGCATTAACAAGCATACTGCTTGGACCAGTAGGGGGCGCGAGATCTAAAATGAATTCGCTTCGCGTGGGCACAAAAATCCTTTGGCTTATGCTAAACAAATAAAGCACATCAGGAAAACTGTGACATTCTCGTTTTTTAGGGGCGAAGCTCCTTAGGGCGTGGGCAGTGCGTCCCCTGTAGCCTGTATGTAGCCACCTCTAGTTTAGTTCTTGCAGTGTTCACTAGATGGCGGTACCGTCCCCTGTATGTAGCCACCTCTAGTTTAGTTCTTGCAGTGTTCACTAGATGGCGGTACCGTCTCCTGTATGTAACCACCTCTCGTTTAGTTCTTGTAGTGTTTACTAGATGGTGGTACTTGTAGCTGATGATGAAAAGATGCAAGATGTTATAAACTAGAAAGCGGTACTTCTAGTTGATGAAAGACGCGAGATCTTATAAAATAGGAATGATGTCACATATGGCGCGTGTCATTGGTTGAAGGCAATCGTTCGATTTAGTGCGGCAACGTACGCTAGGGGGAGCGTTGTAATAAAATCCGTTCGCTGTTGGCGCGCGCTCGGAGTCGCCGGATGGATAAGGCTGCACAGCGGAGAGAGCGCAAGGCACAGACCATAAAGCCGTCATAATGAAGGGACATCGCAAGCCATCCATCGTCTAAGAACAAATAAAAGTTGATTTGTGTATATACACACACAGCGTTTCTCACGTTTTTACATGATGATCGACTGGGCGAATTACACGGAAGATTCACAGTTTACCGATGAATCCCTCCGGAGCTTCGCCCATTCATCATCATTCACCCCGTGAATATGCCGTAATTTTTTTTTGTGCCATCGAAAGCCCTGCAGTCCTTGCAGCCAATCTTAGGATAATTAAAATCGCCCGGCAAGAAATTGCTGACAATGGGAATTGGTTCTGCACTCTGTTAAGGAACTCGTTTAGGTACTCTGGGAAATCACCTGTTGAATCTGGTGCGCGCAAGTAGACCCCAATGGAACAAGTTACAGCTGCAGAGAAGCGGAGCGCAACCCACAAAATTTCAAGCCACGCCCCGTCGCGGTGATCTAGTGGATAAGGTACTCGGCTGCTGACCTGCAGGTCGCGGGTTCGATGCCCGGCTGCGACGGTTGCATTTTCGATGGAGGCGGAAATGTTGTAGGCCCGTGTGCTCAGATTTGGGTGCACGTTAAAAAACCCCAGGTGGTCGAAATTTCCGGAGCCCTCCACTACGGCGTCCCTCATAATCATATGGTGGTTTTGAGACATTAAACCCCATAAATCAATCAAGAATTCAAGCCACGCGTCAGTTAGGATGACACTTGCATACATATCTTTCCACTCCACCACCGCGTGATTTATTTCTATCTTTCCTAAATATGGTGAAGCTTTTAGACAAAGACAGCTCCCTGTCTGACACATTATAAGGCAACCATGCGTTCGTTCCCAGGACGATATTGACAGCAAACGACTCGAGCAAAGAACAAAATTAGTGTGGGCATTTAAAACAGCTTCTTCATTACCTGTACCTAACCATCATCACACAGCGTTCCACATCTTCATCTTTAGTTGATATAGCCGTTTAGTCTTTTTTTGTGCCTTGAAGGTGACTGTTTTTGGCCACGTCTTCCAGGCCTAATAAAGGCGTCGAAAAGACTACGTCACAAGCCGTGGAGGTTGCTCTTTAATTCCCCGTCCTTTCTCGCCCGCTTTACTTCCTGGAGCTTCGCTTAGGTCGCCGTTTGGGCTACGTGTCTACCAGCATGCCGCAGGACAAACCCTCAGGCGCTTCTCTCTTTACCCCTCCGGCTATGACTGCCGCAGCTACTCACTTTTGGATCGTCAGTGGAGCTCCTCGCGAGCCTCCTCTGTTTGCTGGACTCGGAAATGAGGACGTACACCACTGGAAAAATCAAAATATTATAGTGAGTGCAGCCAACCCTTGGGGCGATCCGCACAAGCTCCGCCACGTCACTTCCATCTCACTGACGTGGCAGAGTTGATTTTTAATCACCAGATTGACTTTCCCAACTGGAATGTCTTCAAAGAACATTTGCGACAAGTCTTCGATACTCCGGCAGTTCTAGCCAGCCTGGCGAAGAGAACCCTTGAGGGTCGCAAACAAAAACTACGAAAGCCTCATACCGTGTATATAAAGAATGCTCTCTCTCTGTCTAAGCGTCAATGCCTCCACGACAGAGACAAAGTGTGTCATTTGTGGCTCAAAGACGTAGAGCCTATTGCCTTCAATGCTTTGGTCGCAAAGGACCCAACTACAGTTGGTGACATAGTAGCTATGTTTTTACACCTAGACAAGCTTGAATCCGCACGGATACAGCTAGATGACTCTCCTGCAGCCATCTTTGACAACCCGGAGTCATGATCCACGCAATGACACAAGAGAAACGGCAGTCGCTCGGTTTTCCAGCACGTCAGCTTCCTTCTGACACCCCCAGTAAGAATGTACAGGATGTCGTTAAGGAGGAGTTGGCGGCTATGACTGGTGATGCGTACACAGACCCTCACGTCTCTAAAGCCACACTAACTTACGCGCAAGTCACCGCACTTGCTCCAGCCGCCGTTCTATTGATGCCACCAACGACCATGCCAGCCCAGCTGGCGTCCCTGGCACCTAGCATGCAAAACCAGCCTTACTATGCACCACAAGCGTCAGCACACTTGGTTCCATTGATGCTAGTGTAAACACCCTACCCTACTTTAAACCATGGCTACCGACGAGACCTACCTGCTACTATTGCGGATATTATGACCACATCGCACGTGTCTGTCGCAAGCGTCAGGGAGATGAGCGTTGTGGGTTTGACACTTACGACGGGGATGACTTTGACACTGCGTCCATTTTCCAGCACTGTCCTTACGCTACGCTTCACGGTTGCTCCTTCTCGCTATCAGTAACTCCTGAAATGGCTCGTCTCTACCGCATTGCCAGGCATCGCTAGCCATCCGCTTTTCGTCACTCAACGTCGCCACTTAGACCAGCCTCTCAGTTCGCAGAATATCACCTGGAAAACTGAACTTCACAGGTTCTGGGCAAAGCTGCATTTAGCAAAGTTAGGAAAATTCTTCCAAGACATCACCAAATTATGACATCTGTTTTGGTGTAAGGCGTAGAAGTGTAGGCTTTATTAGTCACTGGTGCTAGTTTGTCAGTCTTTCACCGAGATTTGTGTACGCGCCTCCGCAAAGTTACTACGCCCTACGATGGACCTGCGTCTTTCGACCTTCTGCCATGTGCACTGTTCGTGCATATATTCATGGGCTTTTTTTTATTTTATTTATTTATAAATACTGCGATCCTTCAGCTGAAAGATCATGGCAGGGTGGGAAAAAATGTTCGAGAATCGGTACATACAAAAAAATAATGAAAACGCAATAAATCGTACGATTTGAATATACAAGGCGAAGGTTCACAAACGCTTATTTCAACAAATTTTTCGAGTAACATAACACATAATAACGTAACACGTAGAATACGGGTTATAGACTAACACAATAATTACAATAAAACAAATAATACAATGCAATGTGTAGTGATGGTTTAGGCGATGCTGTTTTCAAACAATGACAGTTTCTTCTGTAAAACGACATCATTTGTCAGGCTATTCCAGTCATTAATAGTTCTAGGGAAGAACGAATACTTGTGGCAGTTAATCCGTGAAGGTAAAGGAGTTATCGTTTTACTATGTCGCTTGCGAGTTGCGTAACCGGAAGAATACCGAAGAATGCCTGCATTGTCAACATTTAAATGACCATTTATTAATTGATAGAAAAACTTAAGCCGGCAAGTGCGGTTTCTGTCCGCAACGGGTTGCAGACCGCTTTTTACCAATAATTCAGATACGGATGTTCTACCGTAGGAGTTATAAATAAAACGTAAGCCCTTGTTCTGCACTTTTTCTAATTGATTAATGTTACGTTTAGTGAATGGATCCCATATTATTACAGCATATTCCAACATTGGACGAATGAGTGTTTTATATGCCAACATGCGTACAGACGGGGTAGAATATTTTAAGGATCGCTTTAGAAAAAAAAGTTTCCGTAGACATTTACCTGTAGTTATATCGACGTGTTTGTTCCAGTTTAGATCATTAGTTATCCATACTCCAAGGTACTTGTATTCTGCAACTTCTGTAAGATTGACGCTATTTGTGCCGTACTGATAACATAAAGGATTTTTCTTTAGTGTTATTTTCATATAAACAGTTTTGTTGTAATTAATTGACATTTGCCATTCCTGGCACCAAGAGACGACCTTGTTGAATTGATTATTGAGCCTTATCTGATCTCCAGCAGTTGATACCTTCGTGTATAATACACAATCATCAGCATAAAGCTTTACACTTACAGAAAGGTCATTCATTATATCATTTATATATAATAGAAAAAAAAAGAGGTCCGAGGACCGAGCCCTGAGGTACGCCGGAATCCACAGGTAGTTTGCTGGAACAACTGTCATTAAATGAAACAAATTGTTGCCTGTTTTCAAGATACGCTCGTATCCATATTATAAGTTTCGGATTTTTCAAGATATATTGCAATTTATGAAGTAATTTTTTATGTGAAACTTTATCAAAGGCCTTTTGGAAGTCCATAAAAATGGCATCTAGCTGTTCACCTTCATTTAGTGCGGTAGCAAAATCATGGATGGTTTCAACCAGCTGTGTAGTGGTAGAATATCCACGTCTAAATCCATGCTGCGCTTTTGTTAGTACTTTGTGTTCATCAAGAAATGTAACAATCTGTTTGTGAATTATGTGCTCGAGAATTTTACAAGCTGTAGAGGTTAACGAAACTGGTCGATAATTCTTTATTTGAGTTTTATCACCTGCTTTGTGTAGAGGCTTAATTCGGGCAATCTTCCAGTCCTCAGGGAGTACACCTTCGTTCAATGACCTAGTATATAACACACACAAATATTTCGCGCACCACTCTGCGTACCGTTTTAAGAAGGCATTCGGTATCTCATCTGGTCCAACAGATTTCTTAACATCCAGATTTAGCAATAAATTAAAGATACCCTCTTCAGAAATAGTGACATCTGATATTGGTGGTAGGTTCGCATCGAAAGGTGGGAGATAATTATTATCTTTTGTATAGACGCTGTTGAAATAGTTATTAAAGGCCGTACAGACAGCTTTTTCATCACTCTCTAATTTTCCATCTAAAAGAAATACATCGGTAGAGCACGTGCCCGGAGTGACCTCTTTCCAAAATTTTCTTGGACACGTTTTAATAAATGACGGCAATTTTTCGTTAAAATACTTTTCTTTGTCACGAAAAGATTTTTCTTTAATTTCTTCACGTATATTGCAAATAGTTGTTTTTAAATTAGGACTGTTAGCCTTGTTCGACCTTTTTTTTAACCGTTTCAACTTTCGCTTCAGCTGTAACGTCTCTCTTGTTATCCAGGGATTGTGATTCTCTACTTTCTTTGTAATTAAAGGGATAAAACGCTGCACACAATCTTCAATCATTCTCTTAAAGCAAAGCCACAGATCTTCAACGCTACGATTACTTGCATTGAAATGATCATATTCAAAGGCCAGAACATCAATTATAGATTCATCATCTGCTTTTGAAAAATTGGGAAATTTCTTCACCATCCTCTGCTGACTAAGTTCAACTCCCTTTAGCTTTAGTACCACAGCCTTGTGATCCGATATGCCATTTGTGACGCTGCACAACATGCTTTCTTTTATATTGCCACTTACAAGATATATATCTAGGATAGATTTCGTCCCCTGATCTATTCTGGTAGGGTCGGTGACTATTTGCGTCAAATCATATTGAACATGATATCGGATATTTGAGTATCCGCAGCTTGACATGGGTCTGATATAAACGTTTCCCAATTCATATTTGGCATATTAAAATCTCCCGCTATGATTAATTTATCTTCGGTTTTTACGTGACAATGAAGGTAATCCTTAAGCTTTGCGATAACATCAAGGGAAGCATTTGGTGGCCTGTAAACGACACCAAGAAGATATTTAATATTGCCAATATACACTTTACAGAAGATGCTTTCTATGTCTTGAACGTCTGGCATTTTTACGACACGTGTATTATTCCTAAAAAGAATAGCAACGCCCCCTCCCCTCCCATTTCCATCCTTACGGAACACTCTGTAATTTTTCGGCACAAACTCACTATCAAAAACATCATCTCGTAGCCATGTCTCAGTTAGTAATACAATATCTGGGTCATGTGCTAAAAGCATGCCTTCCAACTTCTCAGCCTTATTAACGATACTGCGGCAATTTACATTTAACACCACTAAGCATCGTTCATCTAGTTTCCCCGAACCTTAATTTGGTTAGATAACTTATATCTTGTATTCTTATTATCATCCCAGCAAAAAAACTTTCCATCAATGCTTATTTTGTCAAAAACTAACTTCACTTTAGATCCACTTGCACGCTCGCGCGACGAACTTTGCCACAACTTTTTTCTGATATCACGTACACGAGCGGAAAAGTCTTCACTTATCGACAGCTCGGTGCCCTTCAGCTTGGAACACCTCGGCTTCTACATTATGTACAATTTGCAGTGATTAGTTCGTCTAGTCAACTGCTAATATTAAGATGGGATTTCCTTTCAAAGGCTTCCGCATCCTTGTGGTGGCGGCAATGCATTCTTCACTTGAACGATACCCTCTATTCACTCTATGTAGATGATGCACCACATAGTTTTTATGCTGCAGAAAACACTGAGCTACCTCCAAACGGCCAGATAATTGTTACATTTCTGTATGATGTCATTGACCACGGCGATATGCTCGTACAACTTTCCGTACTCTTTGTATCCAGAAGGATATCCTTCGCATCAGGCCTGGTTCGTTTCGACGATGACTTTAGAATTTTTTCGCAAAAAACCCATCACCCGAAAAAGTTTGGTTTCGAAGGGCTTAACGTCGGCTTGCATCACTAGACCAGAGTCTTTCGCTGTAATAGCTTTTAGAGACGCTTTCCCTGAAGATGTCCCTGTTGAAGGCTCCCCATTCATCTTCACCCTCAAAACTACCATCAGCTTCGACCTGGCCTCTTCGCAGATACAAGGGCTGCTTGCCTTGCTGACTAAGCACGAAGCTTCGTTTGAAGTCCATTCTCTCGTATTGAGACAAACGTGCGTCACCACGCGTGGGATGGAGACTGACGGTACGTCCATCGTTCATCGTCGGCTATATCGCGTACCTGTAGCTGAGCGGAAGGTTAACAAAACATTGAGGACATGTTTAGACGGAACGTGATACGCCCCTATGCTAGTGCTCGGTCATCACCTGTCGTCTTACTTCGAAAAAAAAGATGGTTCTGTGCGCTTCTGAGTGGATTACCGGGCGCCTAACAACATCACGCGCAAAGATGTATGCCCTATGCCACGTATAGATGGCGCCTTGGACTCGCTACAGGGAGCTCAATACTTTTCGAGTCTGCATTTACGTTCGGGATACTGGCAGATGCCGATGCATGATGACGATGAAGAAAAAATGGCGTTTTCAACACCAGGTGAACTTAACGACTTCAATGTAATGCCCTTCGGCCTCTGCAACACACCCGCAACACTCGAGCGCACGATTGACACCGTTCTGCGCGGCCTGGAATAGAAAACTTGCCTGTGCGATTTCGATGACATCATTGTTTTCTTGTCAACTTTCTTTTAACACTCACATGGTTTAGACGAAGTCGCCATGTGCTTTCGTACCGCTGGCCTTCAGCTGAGCAAAGAGAAGTGCTGTTTTGCCAGGAAGACAATTAATATCTTAGGCCACATTGCGAGTAAGGATGGCACTCACCTCAGTCCCGAAAAAAATATCGGCCGTTCTTCAGTTTCCTCGTCCCAATAGGACCAAATACTAACGCAGTTCTCTTGGCCTGGTTTCGAAATTCTGCCGATTCATACGAGACTTTGCCTAGATAGCGGCTCCTTTGCACAGATCACTCAGTTCTGGTGTTTGCTTTGAGTGGTCTTTTACCTGTGAATCAGCGTTTAGCCATCTGAAAAACGCCCTCAAGTGAAAACCAGTACTTCGCCATTTCGACGAAACAGCACCGACACTTTCGCATACTGACGCTAGCGGTCACGGAATAAAGGGGCGTTGTGTATGCAAGCCGCCTACTTACCAACGCGAAGAAGAATTAGACCCTTAGATAACAGGAGTGTTTAGCTGTCGTGTGGTCGGTGCAGAAGTTTTGACCTTAGCTACATGGTTGTCATTTTACCGTAGTTACAGACCATCATGCCTTATGTTGGCTTTTAACTCTCGATTTGATTTGTAGGGTTTAACGTCCCAAAACCACCATATGATTATGAGAGACGCCGTAGTGGAGGACTCCGGAAATTTTGACCACCTGGGGTTCTTTAACGTGTGGCTTTTAACTCTCAAGAATTTATTAACACGCTTTGGTTGATAGATTATACGTCTTCAAGAATACGACTTCACTCTTACAAGTGCGGTGAAAAGCACCAGGGCGCAGATGCGCTTTCTCGCTTCCCACTTCCTACGGCACCATCCAGTGGTTCCGTTATTAACTTCAGCGAGGAACGCTTGGATATTCCTTCCAAATCTGTTTCGTCCTTATCCGTCATTGACAAGAACCCTCCTGACGACCACGGCTCCATCATAACGCATCCACTCGCTGGCGCATACTGTAGACGCATCAAAGATCGCCTTCAGGTGAAATTGCAACCGCCTAATGCCCTCCTTCGGCGGCAGCTCAAGCAGTTCAAAGGAAATTACCGCATTCTTTACCGCCACATCTATCACGCAGTTGGTCAACGCTGGGTGACCGTTCTGCCTCACTCTCTTCGAGTGGATACTCTTAGGGCCTATCACGACGACATGACTGCTGGTCATTTTGGTTTCAAGAAAACGTACGATCGCATTTAAAGTCATTACTACTGGCCAGGGATGTCTGCCAGCGTAGCAAAAAACGGCGCCTCCTGCAACTTTTGTTAGCGCTGAAAGCTTCGGACATCACCGTCCTCGCCGTTGTGGTCTAGTGGCTAACGTACTCGGCTTCTGACCTGAAGTCGCGGGTTCGTATCCCGGCTGCGGTGGCTGCAATTTCGATAGAGGCAGAACTGTTGTAGGCCCGTGTGCTCAGATTTTGGTGCACGTTAAAAAACCCCAGGTGGTCGAAATTTCCGGAGCCCTCCACTACGGCATCTCTCATAATCATATGATGGTTTTGAGACGGTAAACATAACATATCAATCAATCAATTCAAACATCGCCTAAATATGGAGAGCTGCAATGACTTCTATGTCCGTTGGCACCATTCGATGTCATTGGCATGAATCTATATGGTCCCTTTCTCATGACTTCC
Organism: Rhipicephalus microplus; assembly: GCF_043290135.1. Taxonomy (NCBI): domain Eukaryota; kingdom Metazoa; phylum Arthropoda; class Arachnida; order Ixodida; family Ixodidae; genus Rhipicephalus; species Rhipicephalus microplus. Next base: position 19,902,482 of record NC_134705.1, on the reverse strand, counting down.
AGTGGCCATCGATGAATAGCGACAGCTCTCGGCCACTTGGCACGTTACACTGAAACGTCCTGCGTGAATTCGGCCTTCGCTTCTGACGCGGCTACATTTATGCTCGAAGCCTTGATCTTGCGTCACGGTGCTTCTCGTGTCATACTGAGTGACCGTAGAAAAGCTTTCCTTTCGCGAATTGTGGAGGAATCGCTCAAAGCCTCTGGCAGCAGCCACAAGAAAACCTCCAGCTATCATCCCTGAACCAATGGGCTCACTGAGTGCCTTCAACGCACTCTGTCCAACATGATAACCATGTACATTGAGCCATCCCACACCAACTGGCATGCAATGTTGCCGTTCTAACGTTCGCATATAATACCGCCACACATTGTACAACTGGCTACTCGCCAGTCTACCTTGTCTATGCTCAATTGCCATCTCCCATTCTTGACGTCTTGTTCTCGAGAGACTCTGTTACACCATCTGTATCATCGTGTGAACAATACGTGTCCCGCCTCCATCACTGTCACCAGCTCGCCAGACTCAACACTGAGGAGATACGAGTCCGTAAAAATGTGCATGACGCATCCCACACGACTGTGATCTGACGCCCCGGAGACAAGGTGTTACTTCGGACACCAGTTTGCTATCCTGGCTTGTGCGACACATTTCAGTATCGGTTTCTCGCCCATCTACAGTCTTAGAGCAGACCTCACCCGTTAATTATTGCGTTGAACCTGTGATTGCTCCAAATGACCGGCGCTGTCGCGGCAACAAGATAGCGCTTGTCTCGCACATAAAGCCTTCCGAAAGGCGTTCTCCGCATCTATAAGTAGCAGCCAGCATGGCTGTTCTCATGTGCGAAGAGTTATGGTGGGTATATAAAGCAAGCTTTTTCATTACCTGTACGTAACCACCATCAGCTAGTTTTCCTCGTCATCATTAGTGGAGATAATAGCCCTTGAGTCTGCTGTGTTCCTCACAGGTGACTGTTTTGGCCACGTTTTTCATGCCTAATATAGGCACCTAAAGGACTATGTCGAAATCGTCTTGTTTATGAAATAGGCTCCTGAGGTTAGATACTAAGATTGATAATGGTCTACCTGGGCTTTGTTGTCCAAGTCAGTGGGTCTTATTGGGGCTATCAGACCTTGGTAGAGGACGAATCTGATTGCTAAATGAATGAACACAGTATATGGTCTTCTTCAGAACAAGCTTATCAAATAGTTGTTCATACCTGTCTCGTAGTTTCTTGTCTTCTCGTGCCAAATCAATGAGTTTCTTTTTGATTTGCTGCACACAGGGCAAAAAGTTTTCCCATATTCGTACACGCTGATGTAGGTGTTTAATTTGAAAGCACTATTCAGAATGATCGTCTTATCTTTGAAGTTCGAGAACTTTACAAGGATTCGATGAATGCGATCCCCCTTGTGTTCGCCTAACTTAGGGGTGTGCTCAATTTCACCTGCTGGTGAACCAAATTCTTGATTACAAATTATTTGATGAGCACATCAGTGTCTTTCTACGTTTCTGAAGAAGTCTCAGGAATATCTTTGAAAATCAAATTTTTGCGGCGCATACGGTTGTTAACATCATAACAGCCCTGTCACACTGCTGAAATTGTTTGTATTCCATACTGTGTAGCTTATTTTGGGAATTCTTAAGTAGTGATACCATATCACCCATTGATTGACGAAGGTTGACCACGATATCTGTTCTTTCTTTAAGATTGGAGAGACGTCATTTTAGTCTAGTGACACTGAACTGCGTGTCGTTTGCTTTTCTTCTCACGTCTTCCTGAATTTTTTTTATTCGAGGCCACTAATTTCTTAACTGCAGTGAGAAGTTCCTCAACATTATCCGGGCCTGGCTTTGTTTTAATGTCCCCAGAACAAACTAGCAAGTATGCAGGGCAAAATAATATTGGCGTTAATTGGCCTGTCATGCAGAGTCGACTTTTATGTGTGCCCACACGAAGCCATACGAAACAAGGCGTTTCGGTTTCTTTGACACAGGTAGAGAAACCGCTTGTTCGAGCACGGTATGTGCAAAGGTCAACACCCATAACCTAATGAAAGAGCGCCAATACTTTTACGCAGTTGGAATTTCCAGCTAACCGGTCTACAAAAAATGCACAACAGAATCGTACACTCACCTAAAAGCACGACAAAGTGACTTGACAAGGCACAAGCATTCAGCTGCAAATTCCACTGTTTTATTTTGTGATGCCCTTTTTATGGTGTTGATGGCGGTTCTGCGGTCCATGGCAGGCTTCTTGCAGTGCGGCCGAGGTAAGCAGAGCGAGGCAAGCGATAGCAGCTGCAACCGGCGAAGTGTCAGCCGGTTTTTAGCATACGACCAAGGATAGGCGCAGCGCAAGTGGTCAGTCAGCTAAAAAGCGCGACAAACTGACTTCATTAGGCACAAAACTTCAGCTGCTAATTCCTGCAATTGATGCGATTGATGGCGTTCTGTGTACATGTACATAAAAATATTAAAACTGGATTATGTTAGAGCTTTTCAAAGCATATACACGTAGTGAATGATGATGAGTGGGGCGAAGCGTCTATCCGTCCGTTCGTGTGCCCGTTCGTGGTTCAGCTCTTGGTCCCCTACTATTTCTTATCTACATCAACGACCTACCTAAAGACATTTCATCATCCATCAAACTATTTGCCGATGACTGTGTAATTTACCATGAAATCCGGACTAACGCAGATAATCTTGCCCTTCAAACAGACCTGGATCACATTTCATCATGGTGCGACGCATGGTTAATGAAGGTAAACGTTACTAAATGCAAGGCTATGCGAATTTCCCGTTGTATTTCTCATAATGAAGCGTGTGACTACACACTTAACCACAGCAATCTCGATCTGGTTTCGTCCTACAAGTACCTTGGAGTGTATATTTCTAACAATCTCTCTTGGAACACGCATGTCGATTATATTACAAACAATGCGAATCGCACGTTAGGTTATCTGCGCAGAAATTTTGCTTTGACTCCGACTAACCTTAAACTTCTGCTTTATCAAACATTAGTCCGACCCAAACTCGAGTACGCGTCATCAGTCTCGGATCCACATACCAACTACCTCGCTGACAGCATCGAGGCGGTTCAAAATCGCTCGGCACGTTTTGTCATGTCAAACTACCACCGCACGTCCAGTGTTACCTCGAGAAAGCCAATCTTCACTTACCCACTCTCTCACTGCGGCGTAAAAAATCTCGCCTTTGCCTGTTCCATAAGATCTTTCATTGTATTCCGTCTTTTAGCAACACTCTTTTCCAGCCCCCATCGTACGTTTCCTCACGCAACGATCATCAGTTTAAAGTGGGCGTTCCTAGCGCCCGCACAAATTTACATTTTGAATCATTCATCCCGAAAACTGCAAATGAGTGGAACCACCTTCCCGCCCCTATCGCTGCTATCACTGACCTCACTTTGTTTAAAAACGCCCTCTCTAACCATTTCGCGTAAATTCGCCACTTAAGTCACGCTGTGTTTTCTCTTGTTAGTTTTTTTGTGTGCGCGTGTCATTCAAAGACGCAACCATGTTGAACATTGTTGTTACAACCACCCTGCCTCTTCTTCACATCACGCAGTCTTTCTTTTCTTTTATGGTTTTCAGACCGCCATTGTGCGCATATAATTTTGATTTGCTGTATTTCCTGATTTTCTGTACGATGTATACCCGCTCCTCTCTGTAATACTTCGGCCTTGAGAGTAAATAAATGAAATGAAATCTGTCTGTGCGTCCGTCCCTCGTGATTCTGTCCGTCCTTGCATCCTTGAGTCTATTCGTGAGTCCATTCGTCTGCCTGTGGTCCACGCGTCCATCCGTCTATGCTTTTGTCCTTCTGTATGTTCTTCCCTGCGTCCATCCGTCCGTCCTTCCTATAATCTGTTCGTTCATTTGTGTTTCCGTCCGTTCGCTCGTCCGGTCGCACAGATGGACAGAGGCATGGATGCATGGATGGACACTTTGATCCACTCACTACCCCCCTCCTAAGATATGCCGTGATTTTTAGTCGTGCTGATTACGCTGGTCTGTGTTTTCGTATTGTTTTGGAGGGTAAGAAGTATGCCGTAATGTGTTTGGAGATCATCCATTCGTTTGTTCAGGTCTGTCATTGTTTTATTTGTTGCGCTTGGTTGAGATTTCAAATTCTGAGCTTCGGCAATCCACTTGGGCCAGGCCGATAGTAAGGTTTTATAGTACAGTAAAAAAGTAGCCTTTTCGTTAGGACTAGCTTTGGTTCCGTCGTCGCCGGATAGCACCAGTAACGACTGAATAAAAATTACATCAGCACACTCAACAACAATAGCAATAAAGTAGTTCCACAGAAGCGAGGACCTTGCGACAAAAAAAAGGTACTTCAGAAATGCGTAGCACGTCGTGTGCGTCTCGTGTACGCATATATTAATTGAACAAAGCTATTTCAATAGAACTTGTGTTAGCCAGGTGAGAAAGAACGAAGAAGTGACAGCTGTTCAACGCGTATCGTGATTATACAAAATAACAGATTTTTCAATAACATACTCTAGACTAGACGGCGCAAGGTTTTTTTATGCGAAAATCTATGTTTTCCTGAGTACTTGGTAGCCTAGAATAAAGGTGGCACGCATTTTGTGGCTTGCTTAAAGTTTTTGGAAGTTCGCGAATTCACCACAATCTGCCGTAAAGGGTTAAGAAAGTTCAAAACAACGCAAAAAGTTATTCAAAAGCTTCCAACTGAATGTTTTGTCTCAATTGATTTAAAATAACACAAAATATCACCTTGAGTCGTTCTTCTGGACAAAAACACAAAAAACATGTTACAAATGTTTTTAAAATGTTGTGAAATGTTGTGACTAAACCCTCGAGTTGCCGTGGTCTCTTATTAGCGCTGGTGGGCCCACACGTACCTTTTGCTACTTGCGATTGTGTGAATACCGGTCTCTCTTGATAGAATGTGGCCAAATTGACCTAAAACCTGGACCGACAACTCGTGCCTGTACATGCGCTGACAACTCTGATGTGCGCGTACTGAAATGCGGCTAGTCAGCGCTGCTCGGCGAAATGAATTGTATTTGTGAAAAGCAGGCTGACAATGATAAAATTTGTAAAAACACGAGGGAGACTAGATTTATACGTAAGGTTTAACTTCCCAAAACCACCATATGATTATAAGAAATGCCGTAGTGCAGGACTCTTGAAATTTTTACCACCAGGGCTTCTTTAACGTGCACCCAAATCTGAGCTGACAGGCCTGCAACATTTCCACCTTCATCGGAAATGCAGCCACCGCAGCCGCAATTCAATTCCGTGACCGGCGGGTCAGCAGCCGACTGCCTTAGCCACTAGACCACAGCGGCGGGGAAAAGAGAGACTTGCGAAAATTGAAGAGATGTGGCAATCCTTGAGGGAAATCAAATCCGATGCAGAGCGTGTGCATGAGCTTGCAGACGCAAAAGCACATCACATGGAAAAACTAACTGTGCGCACAGATGATGCAGAAGACAGAGCAAGTCAAAATAACTTGGTGTTCCAAGGAAAAGGCGATGAGTCAAACGAGAGTTGGACAGAATCCAAAAAAACTTACAATGTTTTTAGGCGTTCATCTGAGGTTAACTATTGCCCCGAGAGACATAAAGCGCACCGGTATAGGAACTTTCTTGCCTATTGAGTATAGAGCATCTGCGATAAAGTTCATGCATTTTAAAGATAAAAAAGTACTTATTTTACCAAAAAATAACACACACATAATCATTATTGTTGCACAAGATTTCGGTCCAGCTACTCGACTAGCCAGAAAAAAACTGATTGATTTCAAAAAACGCAATTCTTTCTCGCAGCCTTCGTCACAACAATCTTGTAGTACGAAAGAACACTTACGTGTATGACCGGGCAGGGCATGAGGGCGTTCTTCACACCCCGTAGCAATTAGATAGTGATGGCCATAATTGCTCAAGGAACCATTTTTTGTTTCTTTTTAATACCAGAACGAGCGTAATAGCAAAGCAATATATCTTATCCTGCCTAATTGACTATTAAAATTCCAACATTAAAGTACTAACTGACACGTGGCTCCTCTTCAATCAACAGCATCAAAATATTTCTTTCTTGCCCTAATGTCTGCGTTTTTTTACCAACCGTGGGAGCAGCCGTGTTAGTGGCATGCTCATTGCTACTCACAGTGACCGTAGCTGCTTCTGCATGAATATTCATACCTCCTTGAAAAGGTATTTGTTGGCGGTAAAGCCGTTCACCCCTACGTAATATTAGGAGCATGCTATCGCCCACCAGATTTCGAGAGCACTTTATTCCTATGTTTTTGGACGCCCTAGAATCTTCAAAGACTCAATTGCTTAAAGTCGGCTTGTCTTATACGGTGACTTTATTTTCATAACGTGAATTGTTGTGATCTCGTCTTTGTCACATCGACACAGAATAACGAAAGCAACTTTGTCGATACATGTTTAAAGTTTTCCTTAACTTAAATTGTTAATGCAACAACAAGACAATCTGAACATTGGGCTAATTTACTTGATCTCATGTTAACCACCCACCCTTACAGAATTAACTCACTTTCATACCTCGATAGAATTAGCGGTCGTAATGCCATTCTCGGTTCCTTCTAGTTTGAGTGAACCAGCCTACATAAAGAAAAAAAAATCTCACTTTATGCAATTAGGGCGACTACATTAGCTTCAATAAACTGTTAACATTATTTAACAATCTATTAACAACATTTCATTAACCACATTTATACTAAGCATTCTCTTACAAATAAATTGAACAAGGTTGAAATTCATGATCATTAGCTGTTCAGAACTTACATTCCTACCACCACCATTCATGAATGTAGCACCTTCCGCTGATTTAGTCTTGAACTCAAGAGGCTCAAAAAAGTTCGCTCCGCAAAAAGCACTCACGATTTAGAGGCATGGCAGAAATACCAGGCCAGAGCCAAACTGTACTGTTCTCCTGATGACAAAGCGAAACGGCTCTTTAATGAAACCACGTTGCCTATTTTACTACACTCTTACCCGAAACCCGTGACATGAAAACAAATTCACATCGATATTGGATGATACTCGATAACCTATCACGATTAACTCAGTAGCTGAAGCACTAAACTAAGTCTCACTTTTAGGGTCGAAGCTCCTTAAAGCGGTACCCGTTCATCCCTCGTAGTAGTAGTTGTAGTCGTAGTGTGTAGCCGGTCTTACTATTTGACTTCCGAAGAGGTGCCGGAGGGAGATATCTTCTGTGCACTGTTGAACAATAAAAAATTCGCAGCGTGCGCGTTAACTAAAAGCCGAATTTTTCTGTCTCTTATTCCCCCTTAGCAGCCATTGGAATGTACATTGGGCTCTATCTGACAAGAGAGGGTTGCTAAGTTGTACTCGCTGGGCGTAACCTCCTTGGTTTGAGAAAGGTTTGGCGAGCGTTGGGCCGCAGTGCCATGAATGCAGTGAACTAGTATATACCATGAACTCGAGGTGGTTAAAGGTGGGAAGTAGGCACGAAGCGCAAGCCGTAAGAAAGTGTGCGTGTGCCTTCTCTCTTTCAGTCCTTGGAATGTCAGATGGATGGCGGTGCTTCTACATGAGGAATATGTCATGAAAAGATGCGAGATGTTGATACTTGGAGTGTTGAATTGGTGAACGAACGGACACACAGATACATGCATGGACCGACGCACGGGTGGCTGCACGGACGGATGGACGCATAGATGGACGCAGGAGCGGATTCATGGACAACGCAGGGACGGACGCACAGATAGACGTGCGGACGCACGAACAGACGCACGCACCGATGGGCGCATGGACGCATGGTCGGCCACACAGATGCACGCATGGACGGACAGAAGCAAGAACGAATGGTCGGACGAATGCTTCGCCCCACTCTCCACCATTCACTCCGTGGATATACTGCCATTGTTTTCTTCGGCCTTTACCAGCGGAGCAACTGATAAACTTGTGATGTATCCCACTTTATTTATCCTCCCATGGAAGATATCATCTTGTTACGGATGTGATAGGTTTATTTACACTGAAAAAAATGTCCGCGCTCTACTGTCACTGCCGCATCACTATCGCTCGAGAGCGTCCGATCTCTTCTTCTTCCTCGCTCTTTCAGTGCGCGTTACATTTTTCTCCGGGCCAGATGAAGCTCACCGAGTGAGTAGAAGCGATCGGTTGTTGTAGGACTTCAAACGGGCAATGTGCACAATTTGCGTCTTGCGCGAACGCCGGTTCTGAGCTCTCACTTTCGCAACAGCGTAAAGGCCAATCCTCATAAGCGCGAAAATGCACGCGACAGCGACAAGCGACGCGACGTAGATCGGCTTCCTGCGATCAGTCGCTAGCGCAGGCAAACCTCATTCACGCGACGGCTTCGGCGAGCGAATTCCACTGTTGCTGGCATGAGGCCGTGTACTCGCACCAAGAAAAACGCGTAGCGAGCGGTATGCAATATAAAAATAAGATATATTGTTGTGTAATGAAGCGGAAAGTGTTTATTATTGCCTTGCAGCACTTTTTTTATATGCACATTCGTAAACATTGCGTTATTTCTTGTTGCGCAATCGTGCCTCGGGCAGGGTCACGTGCACCTATGTGGTCTTTGTATTTTCCGGTATTTCGCTATTGGCTGTTTGAGCCCAGCACTTCCGGGCGAGGAGCGACGGTTTCCAAATCTGGAGAACCGAGCGATCGCGCGAAAACGAGCACGCGACACGTCGCGCGAACGCCCTGTTTCGTCGCTCATAGCGTCGCTCGTCGCTGTCGCGTGCATTTTCGCGCTTATGAGGTTTGGCCCTAAGTGATGTCACTTAGGCACTGAGTAATGACAAATAGTCCTGAGTACTTAGAAAGAAACTTCTGGCAAAGTCTTTTTTTCGAACGGGCGTCCACAGCCAGACCAAATCACCTGTAGCGAAAGTCGCGAACGACTTTTTTGCGTCGTCGGTCTTTCGCGCGAGCGTGGGCGGAAAGAGTTCGGAGCCGAGCAAGTCGACGAGCTTCTTCGGCGCGACAAAAGTCTGCGCGACACTGCCGTTTTCGTTCGTCGAAACAGGAAGTATGGTGTCAAGAAAACATCGGGGATGGCGAGCATAGAGAAGAAAAAAAGGCGTATAACCTGTGACTTCATGTTTCGCTGTATTAAAGGCGTATGTAACAAAAGGTAATACGGCATCCCGGTTCTTGTTATCCGCTGCGACGTATATTGAAAGCATGTTGATGATGGTACAATTGGTGCGCTCAGTGAGGCCGTTGGTCTGATGGTGGTATGGCGTGGAATGGCGATACTGACACCCACAACGCCGTAGCAACTTTTCGACTTCGACAGCGGTAAACTGCCGGCCGCAATCACTTATCACCACACGAGGGGCCCAGTGACGGAGTATGATCTAGTGCAGGAGATACCATGACACATCAGATGATGTGGCTGAAGCAACCGCGATCGTTTCAGTATACCGTGTCAGGTCATCTACACACACAATATCCAACGGCGGCCGGTGGTAGACTTGGGGAAACGGCCCAGTAAATATATGCTGACTTTTTAGAATGGCGATGTCGGTAGCTTAACTGGCTGCAATGGGCCGGCCAGTGGTGTGGTAGGTTGTTTGTGGTGTTGGCAGACATCACAACTTGTGACGTAGTGCATAGTGGTCTTCGAGAGTCGAGGCCAGTAAAAACGTTTTCGTATACGGTGAAGCGTTCGGGCAAATCTAAGGTGCCCAGACGTAAAGCAATCGTTCATAACTTGGAATACCGCAAGACGCAGGCATTCTGGCACGACGAGGAGTAGTGTGAAACCATGGCTAGAGTAATTCTTGCGATATAGTAGGGCGTCATGAATCACGAATGGCGTGGTGCATTTGGAGCTACGAGCCACATCAATCATTGGTTTCAGCGAAGGGTCACGGTGTTGCTCGTGACGGACGACGTCCAAATTTGGGAAGTTGGATGAGATTGCGGCCAGGTAGTTGTCGAAATCATCATCATCAGCATCCACAGTCGGAGATGGAAGACAAGATAAGCAGTCGGCATCTGCGTGACATCGACCGCTCTTGTAGGTTACAGAAAAGTTATATACTTGAAGCCGTAAAGCCCAATGAGCCAATCGACCAGTTGGGTCGCGTAGTCCGACGAGCCAACAAAGATTGTGATTATCTGTGACAATCTTGAAATGCCAGCTGTACCAATAAGGTCTGAACTTTTGGACGGTGAAAACAACCGCAAGACATTCCAGTTCGGTGACCGTATAATTCCTCTCCGCCTTAGTCAAAGTACGACTTGCATACGCCACGACGTGCTGGCGGCTGTCGTGATACTAAACTAGCACGGCACCAACACTGACACCACTAGCATCTGTATGCAGTTCCGTGAGTGCCTCCGGGTCGAAATGGCGCAAGAGGGGCCCGGAAGTAAGCAGATACTTCAGCTGCTCGAAAGCAGCCTCACACTCTACGGTCCATCGGAATGGGGCGTTTTTGCGGAGCAACTCTGTCAGAGGATGAGCACGCTGGGCGAAGTCTTTGATAAACTGACGAAAATAAGAACACAGACCCACGAAGCTACGGAGATCCTACACAGACGTTGGTTGCTTGAAATCTCGGACAGCACTGATTTTTTGCGGGTCTGCTCGTATGCCGTCCCTATCGACAAGATATCCAAGCACAAAGACTTGACGCTCACCAAAATGACACTTCTTTGCGTTTAAAACGAGACCAGCTTGTTTGACGCAATCTAGAACAACGCCAAGCCGATGGTTGTGCTCGTGGAATGTCTTGCTAAAAATAATCACATCATTGAGATAACACATACATATCTCCCATTCGAAACCGCTAAGGATAGAGTCCATGAATCACTCGAAGGTAGCTGGGGCATTACATAAGCCAAAAGGCATAACGTAGAATTCAAATAACTCATCAGGCATGACAAAAGCAGTCTTCGCCTTGTCACATGGATGCATTGGTATTTGCTAGTATCCAGACCTTAGGTCGACGGACGAAAAGTATGCGGCCAAGTGCAGACAATCAACAGCATCGTCGATGCGTGGTAGCGGATACACGTCTTTCCTTGTGACGGCGTTCAGACGGCGGTAGTCTACACAAAATCGCCAAGAGTTGTCTTTCTTTTTTACCAATATAGCAGGAGATGCCCAGGGACTGCTTGGCTCTTGAATAACGCCTTTATGCAGCATGTCGTTGACCTGATTGGCGATCACTTGCCTCTCTGACGCGGATACGCGACAGTGTTTCTGGCGTATCGGTGTAGCATCTCCCGTGTTGATGCGGTGGTGCATACGGGATTCGGGCAACATGAAACAATGCTCGTTTTGAGTGAAATCAAAGACTCCCGCATAGCATGTAAGCACCTCCTCGATGACATTCTGCCTGGAAGAAGGCAACGACTTATTGATCATACGTTTCATATCGGCTGAGTAGTTAGGTGCAGTCTGGCTTGAGATTCTGAGACTATTCTGACGTCAATTGTTGCCTGCTCCTTGAACGTGCCCAGTTTGAATCCGGCTGGTTGAAATACAGGCTCTGAGGCTGCGTTGAGCGCCCACAAGTAAGCATTTCCGTCGATGGCTGTAAGGACAGACCGTGGGACCAGCACATTCTTCTTGATGGCGTTCGCATGATCAGGCTCCACAAGTACCGTGCAGAGTCTTGAGCGGAGTCGAGAAGAGCATACGGGTACAAACACTGCAGTCTGACCAGGGATTGTCACATCTTCACACAACGAAAGCGCATCGATGGGCAGAGTCGGAAAATCGTCAAACGTTGCAGCGGGCAACCTACTTTGTAGAAGAATCTCTGCAGCTCCACAGTCAAGCGTAGCGCCGCATTCAAGAGGGAGGTCTATTCCTAAAATGACGTCATGAGCTGCGTGAGCAAGTACAGTGAATTCAACTCGGAAATTTTCTCCACCAATTGTGAGTACAACTGAACAAATACCAACAGGGCACAACGCTTCGCCTCCAACTCCACGAAAAGTTTCTTTACGATTCCACGCAAACATAACTTTGTGACCCAAGAAACGATATTTGAAACGAAGACTCATAACCGAAACAGCAGCACCAGTGTCTACAAGAGCAAGAGTATCTACACCATCTATACACAAACGCACTTTGTTCAGCAACATCACAGCAGAAGGAGGAATTGGCAAAACTGACTTTCCCGCGACCGCACCTCCATCGGTCGCACCAGTTAGTTTTTCAGCTGATGCGATGAAGGTGACCAACGACGCGGAGACGGCGACCAGCGGGACTGTGTCGGAGGCGGCGTCAGGCTTCGATCGGAGGCGGGGGACTCGCTGCGAAATTAGTTAGGCCATTGCTGTCGGGGACGGTGGTCGGCCGGGTGCGAGGTCCAGGTTTCGTGCATACGAGGCGGGTACGTGGAAAAACGTGGCGGCACAGGCGTTTCGTATATACGAGCCGGATACGTCAAAAACGTGGCGGTGCAGGCGGCCGTCTGGGACAGAAGCGCGAAATATGCCCTGGGAGACCGCATGTGTAGCAAACGGGTACTTGTGGGCTTACGTTAGCAGGAGCAGAGGTGGCAGAAGTACGCGGAGACGGGTCGTGCTCCGCAGGAACACTTTGCGATGACGCATAGTAATTTTCTGGTAGAGGCCTGGTCGAAGGTCCGCAGCGGCACAGCGAGATAATGACATCCGGTGGTAGCCGTGACCCGTCGGGGAAAACGGAAGCCGCGGGGTAAAATCTGCAGTTTCTGTGCGTGGACTGTTTACGACGTGGCGCTCTCGCATCCAATAGGGAGGTGGTTCGGGGCACGCGGCGAACGAGCTCTGGTAGTGAACGTCACTTACTTGAAGTCGTACGATCTCTTCTCGAACTACCCGACTTAAAAGGAAGGGAATGTTTTCGCAGGTGGCGACGTCCATACTTGCAACATTGGGGACATTGTCCAAGCGCCCAAGTTTCGTTAAAATTCTCCGGGTCTTCAACGCCTCGAATATGCGACACTGCTGCCTGCAAATAGAAGAAGTGTTCAAGTTTTTTTTTCGTTATCAAAAATTGTACACGTCTTCGGCGATACCTTTTAACAAATTACCGACTTTGTCCTCGTCAGACATACTTGCGTTGACAATCCCGCAAAGCTTCAATATTTTTTCGATGTAGGTTGTGCACGTTTCGCTGGGCAACTGAGCCCTACGTGACAGCATTTGCTCAGCTTTCTTTTTCATAGAACTCGTGTCCCCAAAGCAGATCTTCAGTTCCTTAACAAATATATCCCAAGTGGGGAGGACATGTTCATGGTTCTCAAACCAAAGCAAGGCTGTCCCGGCAAGGAAGAATACTACCATCACGAGCTTCGCCGGCGTGCCCCATTCGTATTAGCGGCTCACCCTGTCGAAGTGTTTTAGCCAAGCGTCCACGTCTTCGTCAGTTTTACCTGAGAATATTTGTGACTCAGGTGCCCAGTAGTCTGGTTGTCGAGGTCTCGGTGGCATTGGTGGATGCAGCAGCGTAGTACGTCACTGGGATTGCGGTGTCGTCGTTCATGCTGATGTTGTCTGGGGGTAGGCCAGCTAAAAATCTGCTTCTTCGAAAAACTTCTGCTGCGGGGTCCAGGATGGGAACTTACCAAGCACCTCCACCAAATCTGTTACGGATGTGATGGGTTTATTTACACTGAAAAAAATGTCAGCGCTCTACCGTCACTGCCGAATCACCATCGCTCGAGAGCGTCCGATCTCTTCTTCCTCGCTCTTTCGGTCCGCGTTACAATACTTTCACCTTTTCTCCCCGCCGCGGTGGTCTAGTGGCTAAGGTACTCGGCTGCTGACCCGCAGGTCGCGGGTTCGTATTCCGGCTGCGGCGGCTGCATTTCCGATGGAGGCGGAAATGTTGTAGGCCCGTGTACTCAGATTTGGGTGCACGTTAAAGAACCCCAGGTGGTCGAAATTTCCGGAGCCCTCCACTATGGCGTCTCTCATAATCATCAGTGGTTTTGGGACGTTAAACCCCACATATCCATCAAACAATATTTTCACCTTAAGGCATCCAGAAAATCAAGAAAACGTTAAAGCTTACTTCAACCTGCGGCTTCGACAGCATCGATGCTAAGGTGCTAAAAAACAACAAAGAAATTACCAGCGTCCTTCTTTCTCAAACACTTCAGCAATCACTCTCATCCGGCATCATGACTGGAAAGTGGGTATGATCACTCAAGTTCCATAACCAGGTTCATCTAGTTACCGACCCATATCCTTAACCAGCATCTGGTAAAAATTATGGAACATATAATTCATTCACAAATCGCTAATTTCATTGTCTCAGTTACGTTATTTCTCCCTAAACAACATGCACTCAAAGAACGACTCTTAAACGATACTTCACTTCGTTTATTCATCCAAGACTTAAGCGCTAGTGTACAGCTTCACATACAAGTTTACGTCATTTTTATAGATTTTCAAAAAAGCCTTTGACAAAGTTTGCCTTATCCGATTACTAATAAAGCTCTCTTAATTAAACCCTAATGATCTTGTCTACAACTGGATTCTGGGCTTTCCCACTAACTGCTAGGAGTTTCTAGAATCTAATGATACGTCCTCATCCTTCTTTTTGTATTTTCTGGTGTGCCACAAGATACAGCTGTGTGCCTTTTCCTCTTCGTATTTTACAACAATACCTTACCCGATAATGTTTCAACTAACAGTCACCTCTTTGTGATGACTGTGTAATATACCGACCCCTTGCTAACGTTTCACATAGAGCTACCTTTCAGCGTGACCGACTAAACTTGGCGAGTGGTGTCGCAAATGGCTCATGGTTTAAAATACTACTAAAACTGCACTTGTTTTACTCAACAGACGCTAGAACACTTTCATTGCTAACTATATAAATAATGGCTGCACAGTTTCTGCCCTCAGCGGTAATAATTATTTTGGTGTTAACATTTCACAGAATCTATAAGCTTGTCTTTTCACGTAAGTAAAATAGCTAGCGAAGCTAACAGAACTCTTGGTTACTTCCGTCGTAACAAACATCTTGCCTCTTTTTCAGTCAAATTAGTAGCCTACAAAACCCCGATTCACCCAAAACTAGGATATGCATCCGCCATTCGGGACCCAATACAGATTGATCTAAGTAGATCTGTCGAACTAGTTTAATACCACGAAGTTAGATTGACTTATTCAGATTACTCATATCAAACCAGTGCCACGACATCTAGAAGTAAGAAGGGTTTCTCTAACCTGCACTGATACTGCAAGCTTTCTAGACTGTCCTTGTAACACAAATATATTATGCGTGTCATTATAACTCCCCCAATCAACCAGCCCATAGTACTTCAGCCTACACAAATCACCACAAGGCCATCTAACCATCTCCTACTTGCCCCACCAGCCATCATGATTCTTTGTTCCCTCAGGCAGCCCGGGAATGGAGCTGTCTTCCCTCAAGTGACATCGACCATTCCAATACAGATATAATTCAGGGATGCCATAGAATTATTGTTTTAATAACTTCATATCTTTTGCCCACTCCCTCACGCAAAGTCCTCTGCACAAGGTTTTCCAATTATAGTCAATAAATATTTACATAAACAAATAAATAAACACAGAAAGTTTTCATTACTGTTCCCAGTTGAAGACCCATTTCCGAAAGGCGACTCTGAACGTGACATTCATTTCTTCAAAAAACTAGCAAGACAGAAATATTTTGGCCATTTCTGTGACTGTGAAGAATTTTTACTCTAATCTACAGCAAAAACACAAGATGAAATGTGTATCCAAATGCCTAGACGAATTTGAAGCAGTCAGTTTTCAAAATGCTTCTGGTTCGACATGTCAACAATTTACGGAGCTTTATTTTATATAAAGCCTACTTACCTGACTTGAGAAGCTTCTGTTGCTTAAAAATTGTATCTGAATTGTGCTTAGCTCCTTGCTTAAGTGACTTGCACCTAGTCAATCAGGACCAGGGTCTTCATGATCGCCTCTAACATCACCCTGACGTTGTGCGTGTATTCGTGTTTGTGGAAGATTTTTATTCATTTGAAATAACGAATCATGTAGTTGAAACTGCGGGGTCATACCCACATTCACGCAGGCCCTGTGCCCATTAGTGTTGGCGCATGAAATGACGAACCGCAATGTTATTTGGTTTTTATGCTTAAGACTCTATTTTTCATCACAGAAAGTTTGCTGAAGTTGCGAGCCAAGAGACAATAAGCCCTCCCTGCCGTTTTTTTTTTGCCATTCAAATATCGTTGAGCGCGCATTTGTACAATCCTCTTTATTACCTCTTGAGTAAAGTTTTAGAGCCACAAGGTGGACGGCAGTGTTCTGGACCAGGCCAAGCGCTTAGACGGGTAAGGATACCCAATAGGTATTCTCAGCTTGGTCACAGAATGCTAAAAGCAGAATGCTAAAAGATACGCCTCAAGATAATTGTTGTGGTAATGCAGCTACAATAGTGGGCATCCGGCTATACATGAATTACGTTTCTCACAGTCTCTGAAGTATCGCGGGAAAAGTAAGGGTCAATATGACATTTCCGCTCCCAAATGTGTATAAAAGTTATGTCGTTGAGTCAGCTGAGAAGAAAACAGTGTAAGCAATAGCCTCATCAGACATGCAACACCTTTTAAAAACTTTGTAAACTGTGCTCGCTACGTTGTTTATGCTATACCACTTTGCTGTACAAGAACCTATGCTGGGAAACCAGGAGATGTATCGAACACAGATTAAAAGAACATCATTATAAAATGTCACATAAAAACGCCAGATTCGCGTGGAAGGCACTTCACAGTCACAGGAAAAGCTAAAAGAGTGCCCTTTCAGAGCATTTTAAACACTCATTGTGTAACTGCGTCAAGCACACGTTCTTGATGCCCAGTACGACATTATTAATAAAAGTTAGTGTAGTATAGGCCGACATTCACCGTGCAAATTTCGTCATTACCCTGAAAAGCATGGTACTTGTTAAACTACACTGCAAGAATTTTTATAACCACAAGAGTGTAGTTTTTGTCCTATGGGCAACACCTTTTTAGGGTGTTTAGAAACACCCTAAACAATGAGGCAAGTAGAAACATCCTAAAAACGTAGGGCGTAAAGAAACATTACACCCTATGTTTATAGGTGCTAATGAACACTCCTCAACTCTGGGTGTTGAATCAAGCTACACCCATGTGAGTGGGGTGTAAGACTAAAACACTCTTGAAACGATAGAAGTTACATGGATAAGCATACTTGATAAATGTTGCGCGATTAAAGGGACAACAAAAAGAGAGACACATGGAGATGACGCTTCATCTTGTGTATTAGGGAGAGCCGTTCATAGCACTTCATTCCATCAAATATGAATGACCAACTGGCCCAAGGCTCAACTGTTGTAAGGAAGAAGCATACTTGAACTTTATTTGTGGCTGACAAAGAAACAGGAAGATACTGATGTCACCCAGTGCATTTATAATATCTGCATGCATGAAGCTGATAAAATAAGGTGAGGTAATGTTGAATGAGCTGCATAACACCAGTGTATACAAGTGTAGGTAGACTGGGCCAAAACTGACAAAGTGAGACATGGCAGGCACATACACACACTTACATAAGAACGCACACACACACAGACATACACACACACGCAACACGCCATTGTAGTGCAAGCAGTAAGCTGTAGCGTAAGGTTCAATTAAAAATTTTCAGGCGCAATACTTAGCGCGCCTTCACCGACCTAATGTAGTGCATACTGGTAAAAAAGCGAAGCTGACGGCTTTTGCTTAGCTCTAAGGGTCTTTAGGGACGGCGCAGTCATGATCCGCAGGTGATATCTTATCAGCACTTTCATTGCGGTAAAGACATTGCTACTCGCAACAATGCACGCATCGGTCGTCACACTATTCGATGAGAACATAGTGCCACGTGCGTGATGCGAGGAAGACGAAGACGACAGCACATACGCACAATTGCACGCTTTGATGCAGAAAGCAATAACGTGAAAGACGAGGGACAGTTTTGCACGCGGTAAATAAAAAGACTGACCGGCTGCTTCTTTCTCCGCATGTTAAATAATACTTCTGTCTGCACGTCGCGACAAAATATTTGTACTTAGCTTGCAGTCCTTGGATCAAGACCGCGGCTGAAAATACTTCATCATTGTTGATTTCTCATTCCCTACAAAGTCAAGGCTTTGACCAAAGGACGTCTGCTTGCGAAGTACCATAACATTAATAAATGAGGTTCAAAAAAGAGAAACACAACTGGAGAATGCGTTTCGGCTTCCCTGAGGCGAGCTTTGTTCGCAATTTTGTCAACAAGGCTCTCTTCAATCTGAGCAAGGCTGCATCAAGGTAACAGAAAAGACTTTGTTCTGCATTTTTCTTTTGGGGCTGGTGTCCTCTTCGCGTTTTTCAAGACGCACTTTTATTGAAAGAAGAAGAGGAATGTTCACTACAGTAAATAAATAAAACATGCGTGCTGAAAATACATCACGTTAATGTTCGTCTTTAAGGGACCTGATGGCCCGTTGACGTGTTGGTTATGGCTAGACAACTGTGCAGATGGTTTTTTTTTGCAGGCGGCGGATGTATTACCTCCAACTTTAAAAGCTTTGAACTTATGGGGGACGGGGGAGGGAGTGTTCTATGCATAGCTAGGCCCATGTGCGCAACATTACTTTGTTCGGGCAAGTTAGTGCACTTTGTGAGTGTTGACTAATCACGCAAATGACACAGATGAGAGGAACAGGTACAAGAGGATTGGCCCCTACTCTACTGGACAAGCGGCGCTCCTGTTGTATCTTCCGTCCTATAGTAGTTTGCGTGTTTTATTGATATAAACTGCATTCCAGTCACATTACTTCCTGCTTCGATTCATTACTAGACCCGCAAGTCGCTAGTAGTAGGAGCCCAGTTAGAATCAAGATTGTTAATGTACACTAACAGTATAGGCAAACTTGCCTGAGAATGTTGTGCATTTGCATATTCGTGTTCATAACACCCCGAATGTAAGGATGTAAATGGGGTGTTTTGAGGGTGTTTTGTACACGAACAATCAATTTTAAAATGAAAGTGTAAAAAGGGTGTTCATATGGGTGCTTTTATTGCGTACACCCGTTTTATACCCATTTGGGTGTAAAACATTTTGCAGTGTACTGTGAGGATGATGAAGATATGTGGGGTTTAACGTCCCAAAACCACCATATGATATGAGAGACGCCGTAGAGGAGGGCTCCGGAAATTTCTACCACCTGGGGTTCTTTAACGTGCACCCACATCTGAGCACACGGGCCTACAACATTTCCGCCTCCATCGGAAATGCAGCCGCCGCAGCCGGGATCCGAAGGTACTGTCAGGAATTTTGTGCCAATTGTTGATGCAGTTGGTGACGACGATGAGGAATTATGTCTGAAGTCGGTATGTGCGACAGTTAATAACTCAACAAAAGCAAGGTTTTGCAATGGGTTGGAGATTGGAACGATATACTCGCTACAATATTCGAGTTGTGCGACAGCTGCTTGTTCTGTCGCTGTTTGTTACGCTCTATAAGTCAGAATAACGTGATTGCTTTCCCGAAATCAAACTTGCTTAGGGCAAGTTTGCCAGCAAGTCCCAAACACCAGTGTGGCTTAGGGGTAGAATACTGGGCTGTCACCCAGGGAAATCGGGTTCCAGCCCCACTGTGTTATAGGTACTAAGTTTTTTTTTAATTTCGCGTGATGTCCCGGCTGTGGTGGCTGCATTTCTGATGGAGGCGGAAATGTTGTAAGCCCGCGTACTCAGATTTGGGTGCTCGTTGAAGAACCCCAGGTGGTCAAGATTTCCGGAGCCCTCCACTACGGCGTCTCTCATATTAAAATGGTGGTTTTGGGACGTTAAACCCCACAAATCAATCAGTAACTTTCGCGTGATGCGGTTACGAACACTCACGACGGCAGCAGCGGACAACTATGGCGCTGCGCAAGACCCGAGTTGTGATCTGATAACAGCTTTCGCTGCAACGATCTTCGGTCATTAGGGCATCCATTGCTGAGATTGTAGATGCAAGCCCTTGTTCGAAATAATGACAATCTTATTCCAGGCACCTGGCAAAAGATCAAAAGGGAGATTATATAGGCGTATAAAATTGCGAGATTAGCAAGTGTGTGCGTTAGCCAACGTTCCGTATCGCTTTCTAAAAATGTTTCAATGCTTTGATTACACGCAGGGACATGACTTTTGGCTATGTCGTGATAACGCATTGAAAACGTGCCCGGTTCTACGATATCAATCCACAGAGTGTTCTTTTTGTTTCTGATATTTTCGCTCCCTCTGTATATGTTTATCGGTTCATGCGGGTATAAAAGATAGGTTAAATGTAGTGTTTTGTCTGTGTCCGTTACCTTCTACCATTTTGTATGCTCGCGTTTGCTCACAATTCATGGATGCGAACATTCTAGCCCACCAGAGAATTTTATAAAGAGCAGTAGAAGTTCTATTTTTTAGGCACCCCCTTCTCTTAGTTCGGCTGCTGTGTGCTGGCTCTGTTTCGTAACAGTAGTATCTTTGATGCAATGTAAATGTGATAAATAGATAGAGAAAACTGTTTCTTGGAGATAAACTAATAGCACCTTGTTATTTACATTAAAAACTGTTCGTTGATTCACAGTATTACCACTGTTTGCAGATGCAAAGGCTAAAGATATATGGCCTGAACAACTACCAACAGACTTCAAGAACTATGTGCCTATACCTACTTTTACACGCACATAACAGCGTCTCTATCTTTCATTTCAGTTCACCGGTTGTCAAGCCGCGTGCGCCTTTCACCACAATATTTCTGAAGGTGAGCGCACAAGTTGTAAGCCTGTTATGTGCATGCAACGAAGAAGTATGCTTATTTAAACAAGACAATGCCAAAATATCAATCGAAGCACTTCGATCGATGCACTATGGTAATCCAGAGACCCTTTGACTACATCCACTTATCTATCTATCTATCTATCTATCTATCTATCTATCTATCTATCTATCTATCTATCTATCTATCTATCTATCTATCTATCTATCTATCTATCTATCTATCTATCTATCTATCTATCTATCTATCTATCTATCTATCTATCTATCTATCTATCTATCTATCTATCTATCAATCTATCTATCTATCTATCTATCTATCTATCCACGTACAGCTTTCAGCTCTCCTCAGGCTATCGTTAGAGGAATGTGTACCAAAATTGGTATGACCTGACATGACTACCTGACGGACATAAATGACTAGTGATATCATAAAAGTTACCACTTGTCATGAAATATGTGACTTACATGCTACCAACGCCGTGATCTTGGTGCCTCTTCGTAAGCCTAATATAGATGCCAATTGGTAGGCGAGCAATACGTTTTTGCAGACTAGTTGGTTCCTACTTGAGAAATTGAATTGCTGCACAAACTTGAAGGAAAACAAGCGAGACAGGAAAGAGCGCAGTTTTTTTTTCTGTCTCCCTCGCTCTTTTTGCTCTTTCCTGTCTCCCTTGTTTCCCTTCAAGTTTGTGCAGCAATTCAATTTCTCGAGTATGGTAGGCGAGGTGTTTGATTAGGAATGTAAACGACTGATACTAAATAATAATCGTATAAATTTTGTCATCTACAGCATGACTTGCATGGCAGGCTCATCGCACACTCGCGGTCGTATCAATAGCTTGATATACATCAGATTTCATATTGTGTGACGAGACTGTATTATGATCTCAATTTATGAGTGGTAATATGGATATATGACCTATTATCATCATCATCATCATCAACAACATCATCATCATCATCATCATCAACAGCCTGACTACGTCCACTGCAGGACAAAGGCCTCTCCCATGTTCCGCCAGTTAACCCGGTCCTGTGCTTGCTGCTGCCAATTTAAACCCGCAAACTTCTTAATCTCATCTGCCCACCTAACCTTCTGTCTCCTCCTAACCCGCTTCCCTTCTATGGGAATCCAGTTAGTTACCCTTAATGACCAGCGGTTATCCTGTCTACGCGCTACATGCCCGGCCCATGTCCATTTCCTCTTCTTTATTTCAACTAAGATATCCTTAACCCCCGTTTGTCCCCTATTCCACTCTGCTCTCTTCTTGTCTCTTAAGGTTACACCTACCATTTTTCTTTCCATTGCTCGCTGCGTCGTCCTCAATTTAAGCTGAACCCTCTTTGTAAGTCTCCAGGTTTCTGCTCCGTAGCTAAGTACCGGCAAGATACAGCTGTTATATACCTTCCTCTTGAGGGATAGTGGCAATCTACCTGTCATAATTTGAGAGTGCTTGCCGAATGTGATCCACCCCATTCTTATTCTTCTAGTTACTTCAATCTTGTGGTTAGGCTCAGTGGTTATTACCTGCCCTAAGTAGACATAGTCTTTTACAACTTCAAGTGCACTATTACCTATCTCGAAGCGCTGCTCCTTTTCGAGGTTGTTGTACATTACTTTCGTTTTCTGCAGATTAATTTTAAGACCCACCTTTCTGCTCTCCTTGTCTAACTCCGTAATCATGAGTTGCAATTCGTCTCCTGAGTTACTCAGCAATGCAATGTCATCGGCGAAGCGCAGGTTACTAAGGTATTCTCCATTACCTCTTATCCCTAACTGTTTCCATTCTAGGCTTCTGAAAACCTCCTGTAAGCATGCAATCAATAGCATTGGGGAGATTGATTCCCCCTGACTTACACCCTTCTTGATTGGTATTCTGTTGCTTTCTTTATGAAGCACTATGATAGCAGTTGATCCCTTGTAGATTTCTTCCAGAATGTTTATATATACTTCATCTACGCCCTGATTCCGCGGTGTCTGCATGACGGCTGATATTTCTACTGAATCAAATGCCTTCTCGTAATCTATGAAGGCTATGTATAGTGGTTGGTTATACTCTGACCATTTCTCTATTACCTGATTGATAGTATGAATGGGGTCAATTGTTGAGTAGCCTGTTCAAAATCCTGCTTTTTCCTTTGGTTGATTGAATTCTAATGTTTTCTTTACTCTGTTAGCAATTACCTTTGTAAATAGCTTGTATACTACAGAGAGCAAGCTGATCGGCCTGTAACTCTTCAAGTCCTTGTCATCTCCTTTCTTATGTATCAAGATGATGTTAACGTTCTTCCAAGACTCTGGTACCCTTCCCGTCAGGAGACACCTCGTAAACAAGGTGGCTAGTTTTTCTAACACAATCTCTCCTCCATCTTTCAGCAGATCTGATGTTACCTGATCCTCACCAGCAGCTTTGCCTCTTTGCATGCTCTTCAAAGCTTTTCTGTCTTCTTCCATCATTACTGGTGGGGTGTCATCTGGGTTAATGCTAGTTCTTATAGTATTAAGGTCGTGGTTGTCTCGGCTACTGTACAGATCTCTGTAAAACTCCTCCGCTATTTTAACTATCCTATCCATATTGGTATTTATTTTGCCTTCTTTGTCCCTTAGTGCATACATCCGACTTTTGCCTATCCCAAGTTTCCTATTCACTGCTTTGACGCTTCTTCCGTTTTTCAGAGCGTGTTCAATTCTCTCCATGTTATACCTTCTTAGATCGCATACTTTACGTCTATTAATCAAATTCGAAAGCTCTGCCAGTTCTATTTTGTCTCTTGTACTTGACACTTTCATGATTTGACGCTTCTTAATTAGGTTCTTCATTCCCTGGGAAAGCTTGCCAGTGTCCTGTCTAACTACCCTGCCTCCAACGTCCACTGCACACTCCGTAATGATACTCGTCAGATTATCATTCATTGTAGCTACGCTAAGGTTGGTTTCCTCACTAAGAGCCGAGTACCTGTTCTGCAGCGACACTCTGAATTCCTGTACTTTCCCTCTCAGTGCTAGCTCATTGATTGGCTTCTTGCGTATCAGTTTCTGTCGTTCCTTCTTCAAGTCTAGGTGAATTCGAGACCGTACCATTCTATGGCCACTGCATCGTACCTTGCCAACCACTTCCACATCCTGCACGATTCCTGGGTGTGCAGTCATTATAAAGTCTATTTCGTTCTTATTTTGGCCATTAGGGCTCCTCCATGTCCACTTGCGGTTTTCTCGTTTTCGGTAGAAGGTATTCAAAATCCGTAAATTATCGCGTTCTGCGAATTCTACTAGTAGCTCTCCTCTGGCGTTTCTAGTACCGATGCCATATTCTCCTACTGCCTGGTCTCCAGCCTGCTTCTTCCCTACCTTTGCATTAAAGTCGCCCATCACTATAGTATACTGTGTTTTTACCTTACTCATTGCCGATTCCACGTCTTCATAGAAGCTTTCAACTGAAGCGTCATCATGGCTGGATGTAGGCGCGTAAGCCTGTACTACCTTCTTCTTGTATCTTTTATTCAGTTTAATTACAATACCTACCACCCTTTCATTAATGCTATGGTATTCTTCTAGGTTGCCAGCTATGTTTATGTTAATTAGGAACCCCACTCCCAGTTCTCTTCTGTCTGCCAAGCCACGATAGCAAAGGACGTGCCTATTCTGTAGCACAGTATAGGCCTCATCTGTCCTCCTGACCTCACTGAGCTCTATTATATCCCATTTAACACCCTCTCGCTCCTCGAATAGAACAGCTAGACTTCCCTCACTAGATGAGGTTCTAGCGTTAAACGTTGCCAAGTTCAGGTTCCAATGGCGGCCTGTCCGGATACAGAGATTCTTAGCACCCTCTGCTGCGTTGCAGATCTGACCGCCGCCGTGGTCAGTTGCTTCGCAGCTGCTGGGGACTGAGGGCCGTGAGTTATTTGACGTATGCATGTGGGAGGTAGTGGCCAGATACTGCACCAGGGTGGCCAATCTTTCTCTGGTGAAGGAGTGCGTTCCCGGCGGTGGTTACCGGTGAGGCCGCACCCCAGGCCTCTTAATGCAGTTCCATCAACACGCGGATTTTTTTAAAATCCGGTTGGGAACTGCGCGGCACCGGGACTTGAACCACGGACCTCTTGCGTGCGAGGCGGATGCTCTAACCACTACGCCATCGCCGCACTGCCTATCAGGCCAAGCTTTACTTGAGTGTCATGCTATAGAACTCTCACGGACGTTTCGCAAGCTCGATACACGCATCAATTGGTTTAAGGTCGCGTGACTGTACCGCGAACACAAATGAGGAGTGTTAATGTCACAATCATGACATTCATGTCGTGCGGAGCGTGACTTGCATGCTCCTCTGATGGTGCACTCAAAGGTAAGCCTACACACGCCATCTTTGATATTGCGTGACGTAACTTGAGTGGGATTTATATGAACAAAAAGCTGCGCTCAAAATTCTCATTAGAGAGTATCGTATTTATTGGTGAATTTTTCAGATTCAATGCAAATTTTTACTTAAACTTCAGGCTACAAAATACAGATGTTGAGATCCGTGCGCTGAAAGCCATAAAACAGCTTAACGAGACCCACGGTCTCTTGAAACTGGGGCTAACACTAAACAGCAAGAGTATAGTACACATCGTCCTTTGACCCCAAAATATGGTAATGTATTACGTTAATATTCATGGCACATCCATAGTACACATGCTAATCACGGTGTGAGTTTAAAAGTGCGTTGTAATGAAAACACGCATAAAAATAACGGCAACCATGTAAATATATATATATATATATATATATATATATATATATATATATATATATATATAAGGAAAAAAGGTGTATACCTAAGGGCTCGTTTGTTCCGTGTTTTGACACAATATTATTGAGATCTAACGGACAACAATGCCAAGGAATGCAGAGGGGAAGTTATTAAAACAAATGTAATGTAAATAGGAAGAAAGAAAAGTGGGTGAAAAAAATAACCAGCCGTGAGCAGGAATCAAACCTACGTCCTTCGAAGGGTATGGAACGCGTTATTTTAAGGACGTGGGTTTGATACCTGCTCACGGCTGAATATTTTTCACCCACTTTTCTTTCTTCTTATTTACATAACATTTGTTCTGATATTCCTTGGCATAAGTCTCTGTTAGACACACACACACACACACACATATATATATATATATATATATATATATATATATATATATATATATATACATATATATATATATACATATATATCTATATATATATATATATATATATATATATATATATATATATATATATATATATATATGTGTGTGTGTGTGTGTGTGTGTAACGAGGGCAGTGGGCATGGAGCTCGAATATAGAAAAGGAAGAAGACTTGCTGTGATCGCAGGCTTGCGTTCAGTTAGCCCTTGCGCTCAATAAAGCTTTCGTTCGCCGAGTCAACTCCGGCTGGTTCAACACCCCGTTTCAAGTGGTGGAAGTGCTGGGATACATCTGGTCCTCACCCTGGAGCTTCATAGCCGCACACTCCAACCACCTTCTGTGATGACTGATCCGGGACCGTCTCAGGCCGCCACTCCAGCTCTCGCACCCATACCTGTCTTCTGTGCTGGCGCTCTCCGGCAGCGCGACCCCCCCATATTTGGTGGCACAGAGGACCAAGATGTGGACAACTGGATTGCCGAGTATGAACTGGTGAGCGCGTACAATAAGTAGAACGCAGCCGATAAGCTCACAATTGTGAATTTTTACCTGACCGACGTGGCGAAACTATGGTACAGAAATCATCGAAGTGATTTCAGTACGTGGTCGGAATTGGCAAAAACCCTCTCGGAAGTCTTTGGACGTCCTGCTGTCCGCCGCCTTCGTGCTGAACAGCGCTTGCGTGGCAGAGTACAGAGAACAGATGAGACTTTCACGAGCTACATCGAAGATGTGCTCTTCCTCTGCCAGCTCATCAACCCGACTCTGGATGAGGCAGGCAAGATAAAAAACATAATGAAAGGATTCGACGATGGTGCATTCCAAATGCTTGCTGCGAAGTGTCCCCAGACAGTCGCCGAAGTGATTCAGCTCTGCCAAAGTTATGATGAGCTGCGTAGACAACGTGCTTCCACACGTTGCGCTGCTCAAGACACCGCGGACCTTTCATCCCTCGACTATCGCCATGACACTGCCGACCACTCTGCTTTAATGCCACTCATAAAGCAATTCATACGCGAGGAGGTCTCCCGGCAGCTATCTATAATCACCAGAACTACCGAGCCGATGGCACCCTTATCGCCTTCGCTTCGTCAGGTCATTGAATCGCAAGTTGCCGAAGCATTGCCGCCAGCTCAGGCTCCACCATCTGTTACCGCACCACTAACATATGCAGCCGCTGTTGCTCGGCCACGCGCTCCATCGTCTCCGGCTATCTACGAAGCAACTCGCCACGTTTATTCGTCGACGCCACCTGCCCACCCGTTGACTGTCCAGTCTCCGGCTGTATACGAAACAACTCGGAACGTTTATATGAAGCCGCCGCCTGCACGACCGTTTCCGGTACCTTATTCGACGACAAGTGCCCCTACCGTCAGCCAATGGCGCACTCCGGATAATCGGCCAATATGTTTTTCATGTGGCATCCCAGGGCACATAGCTTGTCACTGCCGCCGTCGCAGCTTCCCTTCTCATGACATTGCAGGGGCCTCACACTACATGCCCATTCAGCCGCGATATCCCGTTCCTGCCGATCCACCTCTAGACGTACGTACCGGTCGCCGCCCATCCAGCTCAAGCCGTTCGCCTTCTCCTCGTCGCAGATCTATTTCTCCAATGTTACGTCGCAACAGCCCACCGAGAGGGGAAAACTGACGGGCGCAGTTCCGGAGGCAAGAACTGCGTTGGCAGCAAAAATTTCAAGACCTAACTGCTGTCCCCCGAACGAAATCGAACTCTATATTGACGGCATAAAGGTGCACGGACTTGTTGACACTGGAGCTGCCGTATCTGTAATTAGCGAGAAACTGTGCTGAAACTTGAAGAAAGTGACCACGCAACTTACCGACCTATCTTTGCAGACAGCTACGTCCCATAATATTCAGCCTCCAGCTGTGTGCACTGCACGAGTCGTCATTCAAGGTGCGATGTACGTCGTCTCATTTGTAGTTTTATTCCGTTCTTCGCATGACGTTATCCTTGGATGGGACTTTCTTTCGTCAAATTCTGCTTTGGTCGACTGTGCTCGTTCCGAACTCGCATTATCTGTGCCGTGCTATGACCCCGACGATGGCGCTTCGTGTAGAGTGTTTTCTGCTTCTGACGTTGACATTGCGCCTTTCTCAGCTGTTGTTGTCTCGGTGTCGTGTGCCTCCCCCCCGAAATTGCCTGTGTTGTTTATGCCATCGGTCCCATCTGCGTGCCGTCGAAATATCATGCTTCCGTTTGCCATCGTCGTTTTTCGCAACGGTCACGCTGCCATTTATGTGTGCAATGCCTCAGACAGCCCGTCATCCCTACTACGTGGAGAATGCCTGGAAAGCTACGAACCTGACGAGTGCATTCTTCCGGCTACTATACCCGATTCTACGGTTTCGCTCCCAATTTGTGCTGTCACTCCTACCAACACGCCTAATGATGTTCTCGGCGTATTCTCGGATGCCATCGACTCTGAGCTCGCACCAACTCAGCGCGAAGAGATTATAACTCTTCTTCTCCGCTTTCGCTCTTCATTCGATCGTGACCAGTCAGGCTTAGGCCGAACCTCTGCGGTCGTTCACCGGATTGACACCGGTCAACAAGCTCCGCTAAGGCAGCGTCCGTACCGAGTGTCATCTGCTGAACGCCATGTCATCAACGAACAAGTGGACGACATGTTGAAACGTGGCATCATCGAGCCTTCAAACAGTCCCTGGGCTTCACCGGTTTTTCTCGTCAAGAAAAAAGACGGATCCATCCGGTTCTGCGTTGACTACCGCCGACTCAACAAGATAACGCGCAAAGACGTATACCCTCTGCCACGCATCGATGATGCTCTGGACTGCATACAAGGTGCAGAGTTCTTTTCTTCGTTAGATTTACGCTCCGGCTACTGGCAGGTGCCCATGGCAGAGGGTGACCACCCGAAGACAGCCTTTGTAACACCGGATGGACTATATGAATTTACCGTTATGCCCTTTGGCCTCTGCAATGCGCCTGCCACTTTCGAAAGGATGATGGATAACATCTTGCGAGGTTTGAAATGGACAACGTGCCTCTGTTATTTGGACGACATTGTGGTATTTTCAAGCGACTTTGCGACCCACCTCCGCCGCCTCGAGCAAGTTCTTACGTGCCTTTCCACGGTGGGTTTTCAACTTAACTTGAAAAAATGCCACTTCGGCGCTCGCAAGCTTGTAATTCTCGGCCATGTAGTTTCTAAGGACGGCATTCTCCCGGACCCTACGAAACTTCATGCAGTCGCGGCGTTCCCAAAGCCAACCACCATCAAAGAGCTTCGAAGCTTCATCGGCCTATGTTCTTACTTCCGGCGCTACGTCCGCAATTTCGCCTCCATTATTGCCCCCTTGACCAATCTTTTTGCCGGAAGTTCTGATTTGTCAGCGTGGTCACAGGCGTGTGATGATGCATTTCAGGAACTCCGACGGCTTCTCACCACGCCTCCCATACTCCGACATTTCGATCCATCTGCTCCAACGGAGCTTCATACAGACGCAAGTGGTGTCGGGCTAGGGGCCATACTGGCCCAACGCAAGGATGGCTTTGACGAGTACGTCGTTGCCTATGCCAGCCGCACCCTCAGTAAAGCTGAGAAGAAAACAGTGTAACTGAAAAGGAGTGCCTTGCCATTATTTAGGCAATCGGAAAATTTCGGCCTTATTTATATGGACGTCCGTTTGATATTGTAACAGACCACCATGCGCTTTGCTGGTTATCTTCACTAAAAGATCCTAATGGTCGGCTCGCTCATTGGGCATTGCGGTTACAGGAGTTCGATATCCGTGTTGTCTACCGTTCTGGTCGTAAGCATTCCGACGCCGATGCCCTGTCACGTTCGCCATTGGCTTCAGAGCCTGTCGGCTCGCCTATCTCCACCAGTGCTGCCTTGGCCATCAGCATTTCGGACATGCCTTCCGAGCAACGCAAAGATGCTTGGATTTCTTCTCTTTTGGACTTGCTCTCAAACCGGACGCTCGCTCCAGTTTCCAGGACGCTTCGCCGTCAAGCAGGACACTTCGCTATTCGGGATAACCTGCTTTGCCGCCGAAACTACAGTTCGATGGGTCGTAAGTGGTTGCTCGTCATTCCCCGACATCTTCGCTCTGACATCTGTGCCACGTTCCACGATGATCCGCAATGTGGCCACGCTGGTGTATTAAAAACATACACTCGCTTGCAGCTGCGGTACTACTGGCGCGGTATGTACCGTTTCGTTCACCGTTACGTAAGGTCTTGCCTTACGTGCCAGCGACGCAAAATGCCCACTCAGCATGCCACAGGTCCCTTGCAGCCGTTGCCATGTCCAGCACGAGCTTTCGATCGTGTCGGAATCGACCTTTACGGTCCGCTTCCCTATACTTCGAGTAGCAACCGCTGGGTCATTGTCGCTATCGACCACCTAACGCGGTACGCTGAAACAGCTGCGTTACCTTCTGCTACCGCAAAAGACGTTGCGTGTTTTATACTGCAAAACCTGGTTTTAAGGCATGGAGCACCTCGAGAGTTACTAAGCGACCGCGGCTGCGTTTTTCTCTCCGATGCTATCAAAGCGTTGTTGAGCGAGTGTCGCATCATACACCGCACTACCACAGCCTATCATCTGCAAACTAATGGGATGACAGAGCGTTTTAATCGTACACTTGGGGATATGCTGGCCAAGTACGCTTCATCCGACCAGTCAAATTGGGATAGCATACTGCCTTTTGTAACGTATGCTTACAACACTGCAACGCAAAGCACCACTGGATTTTCGCCTTTCTTTCTTCTTTATGGACGCGAGCCATCATCAACAATGGATACTATTCTTCCTTATCGACCAGACCCTTCAGAGATGACTACCGTTTCTCGAGCAGCAGCACACGCTGAAGAATGTCGGAAGCTTGCTCGTGCGTTCACGTCACATGACCAGACGCGCCAAAAACATCGCCACGACGCATCAGCCACGCCTATGAGCTTTGCACCGAACTCACTGGTGTGGTTATGGATTCCTTCTACTCCTCCAGGACTCTCCCCCAAGCTTTCGTCCAGGTACCATGGCCCTTATCGAGTTATACGCCAAACATCCCCTGTCAACTACCTGGTCGAGCCGCTGAATGCATCTCCGGACAAGCGCCGTCGGGGACAAGAAATTGTACACATTTCTCGGCTCAAGCCATACCATGACCCTTCTGTGTACACCTGTCCTTAGGTCGCCAGGATGGCTCCCTCATCGCCCGGGGGTGATTGTAACGAGGGCAGTGGGCATGGAGCTCGAATATAGAAAAGAAAGAAGACTTGCTGTGATCGCAGGCTTGCGTTCAGTTAGCCCTTGCGCTCAATAAAGCTTTCGTTCGCCGAGTCAACTCCTGCTGGTTCAACACCCCGTTTCAATATATATTGTAAGCATTCATTAAGCATATCCACTATCTTAAGACATGTTTATCTTCATGAGTGGTCGTCATCTTCTGCTGTAGCGACTTGGCTTGCCTGAGTTCTGCGCCTTGGGTGTGGTCGCTTCATCGTGTCTTCTGGGTCTAATAAAGGTTGCCTTCACCATTACATCACAAGTGGTGGAGTGTGCTCTACGATCTTCCGTCCTCTCCCAGCCCGCTCTGCCTCCTGGAGCTCCGCTCAGGTTGTCGTTTGTGCCAGGTGTCCGGTAACATGCCTCAGGACGAGCCAACCGGTGCTTCTGCGTCTACCTCCACGGCCCCGGCTACCGCGGCTTATCTATCGTGAATTATTACCGCGAACCAGCGTGAGCCGCCCATGTTCGCCGGACTTCAAGGTGAACATGTGGAGGTTTGGTTGGACCAGTTCAATCGAGCGAGTTCTACTAACAACTGGGATGATCCTACCTAGCTTCGCCGTGTTTCTTTCTATTTGACAGGCGTAGCGAAAACATGGTTTTTCAATCATGAAACGGACATCACGGAATGGACACGTTTCAAGCAACAGGTTCGCCGAAATTTCGGCACCCCGGTGGTTCGTTGAGCTCTCGCGAAGAAGACACTGGATATTCGCAAGCAACAATGCGGTGAGTCTTATACATCGTACATAGAGGATGTGCTTGCTCTCTGTCACCGTTTCATCACGTCCATGTCTGAATCAGAGAGAGTTCGTCATCTATTGAAAAGGATCGGCACGGCCGCGTTTAATGTCTTGGTCATACAAAACCCGACCACAGTCGCTGACGTTGTTCCCACGTGCCAACGCCTAGAGGAACTTGACTGCCAACGGTTACCGCCGCACAGCGCTGAAAACATCACCACGACTGATGCCTCATTGCGTGCCATGATTCGGGTGATGATATGGAAAGAGCTGCAATCTCTCAGTGACACCGAGTCCACCTCCCACCTCCAACACTGTTTTTCGCGACGTTATCGAAGAGGAGTTGGTGTCAATGACCGCGCCAGCGTATGCAGACTCCAGTACCTCGACTCCAGCCGATGTACGCACAAGTCCTCGCTGCCTCATTATCCGTCGTACAACCAATGCCCGCACACTCGACGCCAGTCCCACTGGCTTCGTTAACTCCGAGTGCGCCTAGCTGCCCTTTCACCCACCATTGAGGCCACCTCGTCCGATCTGTTATTACTGTGGCTATCGGGGCCACATTGCATGCATCTGTCGGAAGCGTCAGCAGGACGAGCGTCGTGGATTCGACACCTTAAGACGGGATGATGGGACAAGCTGGTTCGCTTTCCAACGTCGTCTTTATGATCCGCCGCTACGTCGCTCATTGTCTCCAACTGCGACATCTGAGCCAACCACTGGTTACCGCTCTACTAGACGCCACTCACCATCACCCCTCCACCGCTCCACGTCTCCACTGTGACCTGCCTCGCAATACACCAACCAACGCCCGGAAAACTAACCTCTGCAGCTTTTGGAGGAAAAGCTTCATCAAACGAAAAGACAGAAATTCCTACAGTGCGTCCATATATTACAATATATGTTTTAATAGAAGCTGTGTACGTGGACGCTTTGATAGACACTGGCGCTTGTTTGTATGTGATTGGTCGTTCCTTGTGCTCACGTCTGCGAAGTCACCACCCCTTATTATGGACCTACACTGCTCGCTGCTCAAGGGGACGCCATTAGACCTGCTGCTATGTGCACCACTCGTGTTTTCATAGCTGGTCTTCTCCATTTTGTGCAATTTGCCGTACTGAGTTCGTGTGCCCACCAGCTTATATTAGGCTCGGATTTTCTGTCTACGGCGAACGCTTACATCTGCTATCGAAAAAATGTTGTTCATATGGTAGAAACTGGCTATGCCCTTTATGCGGATGACAAGCCCGTTCACATGCTCGCTGCGGAAGATACCGAGCTACCACCTGGTCATCAGCGAACAGTTACCATCACTTCTAATATGGTCGACTCTGCTGACGTGTTTGTCCAACCATCTCCAGGCTGTCTTGCAAGAGGTATAGCCCTTGTTTCAGGTCTCGCGCGGTTCCACAATGGCTCCGGACTTCTCTACGCTACAAACCAGACGTCCGAGAAAATTCTCATTCCTAAAGGCACCACAAACGGCTTGCATTACCCAATCCCAACCTGTCTGTGTTGTCCCGCTTATGTCAGCGTGTTCTGACCTTCCTTCTATTAGACGTTCATCAAGCGTTTCTGTTCTTGCTGCGGCTATTAGTCCAGAGCTGACCTCTTCACAGACAGATGAGTTGCTTGCCTTGCTACAAAAGCATAGGAGAATGTTTGATGCCTATTTCTCATCTCTAAGACAGACGTCCATTATTGGGCATCGTATCCAGACCGATGGCACTTCCATCGTACGCCGTCGACCATATCGCGTCTCTTTGTCCGAGCGTGAGGTCATTGAACAAAATGTAGCTGATATGCTGCAACGGAACATTTTACGTCCCTCCGTGAGTCCTTCGTCATCCCCTGTTGTTTTAGTAAGAAAAAAAGATGGCTCCGTGTGATTTTGCGTGGACTACAGAGCACTTAATAAAATTACCCACAGGGATGTGTACCGCATGCCGCGCATAGACGATGCTTTGGATTCACTGCAAGGTGCCTAGTACTTCTCAAGCCTAGACCTGCATTCAGGTTACTGGCAAATACCCATGCACGAGGATGACAAAGAAAAGACAGCGTTTTGAACACCAGATGGCCTGTACGAATTCAACGTCATGCCATTCGGCCTTTGCAATGCTCCAGCAACATTTCAGCAGATGATCGACCCAGTTTTACGAGGCTTGAATTGGAAGACTTGCTTATGCTAATTAGACGATATTGTTATTTTCTCGTCAACCTTCCCTCAGCACTTGCAACGACTGGACGAAGATCTCACGTGCCTTGCAAACACAGCCCTTCAGCTGAACACCAAGAAATGCCGTCTTGTGAGCAAGACGATTAAAGTGTTAGGCCATCTCGTAAGCAAGGACGGTATTCATCCCGATTCAGACAAGATTTCCGCTGTCCAATACTTACCGCGTCCTGAAAAAGCCAAAGATTTGCGAAGTTTTCTCAGCCTCGCTTCTTATTTTCGCCGATTCATTCGAGATTTCGCCTCAATAGCTCCACCTTTGCACACGTTTGTCGGCTCAGGCGTCGCCTTTGTGTGGTCTCCTGAATGTGAAGCGGCGTTTGCCCAACTCAAGTGTGCACTCACATTCGAACCAGTCCTGCGCCATTGCGACGAAACCGCACTTACGCTCCTGCATACAGACGCTAGTGGTCAAGGCATTGGTGCAATTCTCATACACCGAGACAAATCTTCACGTGAGAAAGTCGTCACATACGCGAGCCGTGCACTGACCCCTGCCGAAAACAATTATACCATCACCGAACAGGAGTGCGTAGTGGTCGTATGGTCGATAAAAAGGTTTCGACCTTATCTCCACAGCCACCACAATCTTCTGGTCCCGGACCATCACGCCTTGTGCTGGCTCTCGACAGTCAAGAACTTGTCCGGCCACCTTGGTCGCTAGATTCTTCACTTACATGAATACGATTTCACAATTACGTACAAGTCGGGAAAGATACATCAAGACGCCGACGCACTTTCGCGTTGCCCGCTCTCTTAACAAACCCGCCACTGCCGCACTCGAGAAGCTTT
The DNA here is from genome assembly GCF_043290135.1 of Rhipicephalus microplus. Taxonomy (NCBI): domain Eukaryota; kingdom Metazoa; phylum Arthropoda; class Arachnida; order Ixodida; family Ixodidae; genus Rhipicephalus; species Rhipicephalus microplus. Next base: position 19,867,449 of record NC_134705.1, on the reverse strand, counting down.
CGGCCATCTCTTCCCTACACGTTTCGTTCTTAGCTACTGTGAACCCAACTTTTCCAAGCGAGTGTGATTTGTTCATATCTCACCAACGTGCTGACCTTATTTACGCTGCATCATGAACCGTCTTGACAGGACACTCCGGCCCCATAACGCCCGTCTTCGCCGACAGCTGACACAATTCAAGCTCAAAAACCACGTCCTGTACCGTCATATCTACCACCCTGATGTTCAACGCTGGGTGCCCGTTCTACCTCACTTTCTTTGGGCTGAAGTCCTCAAGACATACCACGACAACATGTCTACTGGACACATAGGCTTCCAGAAAACGTATGACCGCATATGATGTCACTACTACTGGCCGGGCTTGTCCACCTGTGTCGTGAGGTACGTTGCCTCATGCGCCCTTTGTCAGCGTCGCAAGCTACCTACATCTACTCGAAGTGGACAATTACAACCGCTTCCGTGTCCCCTGCAACCATTCGAGGTGGTTGGCGTTGGGTCCGCTTCCTATGACTGTCACGAGCAATCGATGGATAGTTACAGCTGTCGACCACCTGACCCTCTACGCCGAAACAGCTGCCGTGCCTTCTGCATCAGCTTTCGAAGTGACTGACTTCATCCTTCGAGCAATATTCCTTCGTCACGGAGCGCTTCGTGTAATCCTGAGCGATTGTCGAAGAGTATTTGTTTCAGAACTTGTGGAAGAAGTGCTCAAGGCATCCGGCACTGCACACAAAAGAAGCTGCAGCTACTATTCTCAGACGAACGGCCTGAATGAGCGCTTTCATCGTACACTGTCAGATATGAAAGCGATGTATATAGAACCGGACCAGAGAAACTGAGACACCATTTTGCCATTTGACACTTTTGCGTATAATACCTCTGTACAGCGCACAACGGGTTACTTGCCGTTCTACCTCGTCCACGGTCGCTTCCCCTCTTCTTTCCTCGATGTTTCGTTCTTCTCTGCGCCGGTTAAACCATGTTCATCTTCAATTGCAAATACGTGTCTTGTCTACTTCATTGCCGTCAGCTGACTCGCGTCAACACTGAAGCCAAGCCACAGGATCGCAAGCTTGAATATGATGCCTCTCATTGTGCCGTGTCCTTCAGCCCTGGCGACGAAGTCCTCCTTTTTACACCAATTTGCACTCCCGGCCTGTTTGAGAAGTTTCAATAACGTTTTATTGGCCTCTACAATGTCTTGGAGCAAACGTTTCCGGTGAACTATCGCGTGGCACCCGTTCTTCTTCCAATAAACCGCCGCTGCAGGGCAGGGAAATAGTCTACGTATGCCACATGAAATCTTTCATACGGCGTTCCTCTTCGCTTTAAACTGCGGCCAAGAACTGTGGTCAGCATGACCGCTTTCACGTGGGGGGGGGGGGGGGAGTTAGTGTAGGCATTTATTGAGCACATCTACTATCTTTACACATGTTCATCACCATGAGTGGTCGTCATCTTCATCTACTCTGAGGACTTGGCTTGCCTGGGTTCTGTGCCTTAAGTGTGGTCGCTTCATCGTGTCTTCTGGGCCTAATAAAAGTTGCCTTCACCGTACCATCACAATATATGTATATATATATATATATATATATATATATATATATATATATATATATATATACATATATATATATATATATATATATATATATTTAGAGAAGAGGAGGTACTCCGGCGCAAAGGCAGCAGCATCGAGCGTGCAGCAGCGGCTTGAGCTCGTGAGTCGCGGCTGGTGCATCGCCTTCGAAGCATCAACATTTCTGCTCAATAAATCTCCTTTATATTTGGTGGAGCCATGCTGGGTACCGTCCCCTACTATACCTTCCTGCTACCATCCTGGAACTCCGTTCTCGACGGCTACTTTCTGCTATGCCAGACGCCGATCAGCAGACGCTTCCATCCCCTCAGGCCAGCTGGCCAGGCAGTGTTCCTCAGCGGGAGCCTCCAATCTTCAGCGGAACAGATGACAACGACGTTGAAGCTTGGCTCTCGACTTTCGAACGGGTGAGCGCTTTAAACAGATTGACGGACGCGAAGAATTTGACAGGCATGTCGTTCTTCCTCGCGGGTGTAGCCAGCCTTTGGCTTAGAAACCACGAGGCAGACATCCAAACGGGGCCGCGATTCGAAACGTCGATTTTAGCAGTCTTCGATCGACCTGCCGTCTGAAAACTTCATGCCGAGCATCGTTTACGCGCACGCGCACAGGAAACGGTTGAAACCTTCACAAGTCACATAGAAGACGTCATCGATTTGTGCAGACGCGTCAACGCCGAAATGACAGAAGCTGAATATTGTAAGCACATCCGCAAAGGGATTGACGACGACGCTTTTCAAATGCTCTTGGCGAAACGTACGACCACATTTAACGACGTAATTAGCCTGTGCGAAAGCTACGATGAACTGCGGAAGCAGTGAGCTCTCACAAGACGTCCTCCAGCGCACAATTTGGCATCACTGTCTAGTGTGATCAATGGTCATGACCAAGCGTCACTAATAGCCGAAATAAAAGCATTTGTCCACGAAGTCGCAAGACAGCTTTCCTTGGGGCCCTTCACACCAGAACCTAGCACACCCTTACCGTCGTCTATTCGTGGCGTCATTCAAGGAGAGCTCGCCGAGGCCTCACCAGCTGCTCGCGAGCATAATCTTGTGGCTGCTCCTCTCACCTACGCCGCGTCTGCAGCCATGCCAACTTGTAAAGCACCTGCGCCTCCGTTCCGACCTCGCGCGAGCTATTCTCCACCTAGTTCACTGGACCAGCACTAACACCACCAACACGTGGCGCACCCTTGACAATCGCCCGATATGTTATGCATGTCGATACCCCAGTTACGTCGCAAGGCATTGCCACCGCCGGACACATATCAGCGATGAAAACCGCCATGAGCCTTTCTTCCCGCTTGACTCTAACGCAGAATACTGTTCCTCTACTCCAATGCCAGCCCACTACTAGGACGACCACCACCCTCGGTCGGGACGTCTTCCCTCGTCCTCTCCACGCCGCCGCTCGATTTCTCCTATGAGACGACGGCCCTCGCCTAACGAGGAGGAAAACTAGACGACACAGTTTCTGAGGCAAGAACTGCGCGAGCCTCTGTGTGCCCAAATCTTCATTTGTCACCTACCAATGTTATTGATGTGTTCGTCGAAAATATCCCTACTGTAGCTCTTGTAGATACCGGTGCAGCTGTTCCTGTAATCGATGCTGGATTTTGCCGCTCGATTCGCAAGGTTACGACGCCTTTCTAGAGATTATCGCTTCGCACAGCCAGTGCTTAACCTGTTCAACCGACCGCAGTATGCACAGCCCGCGTGACAATTCAGGACGTTCTTTATACAATATAGTTCATGGTTCTTTCATCGTGCTCCCATACTATTTTCTTGGGATGGGACTTTTGTCGCGTCATAACGCCGTAGTAGACTGTGCTAGAGCTGAGGTTGAATTTCGCTCACTGGATGACCAAGCGTCCGTCGACACCCAGTCTGCCGCTAAACTTGTTGTTAACAATGACACATACATCCCTCCATGCTCTTTTGCGTTCGTACCAGTTTTATGCAGCGCCATATCTGACGGCACGGTCTTTTTCTCACCATGTCCAATATTTGTCGCATGAAGAGCCCTCCCCCTGCCTTTTGCTCCTCTGGACCTTGTAGAAGGCTCAACCACAAGGCCAGTTTATAATCATGAGTCGTCGTCTTTATCCCTACTTTGTCAAGAGTACCTTGACCACGTCGAAACAATCAGTTCTACCAGAGTTATATTCGTCCCCAATGAGGTGCCTTCTACCTCCGTTTGTGAACTGGCTGTCGTCTAAGCGGCTGACTCAACGTCGGCAAACATATTTCAACCATTCATCGCTGAAGATTTCACATCTTCGCAGCGTTCAAAGCTCCTCACCATCCTTGAGTGCTACCGCCATTCTTTCAACGTTGCACAAACACCTCTCGGCCGTGTCTTAGCAGTAGAATACCACATTGACACTGGGTCCCACTCAACGCTGCGACAACGACCATATCACGTGTCCGCTACAGAACGCCACGTCATTGCTGACCAAGTACACGACATGCTTCACAGAGGCGTCATTCGACCATCACAGAGCCCATGGGCGTCTCCAGTGGTCATCGTCAAAAAGAAAGACGGTCCTATTCGTTTCTGTGTCAATTTCCGGTGATTGAACAAAATCACACTGAAATATGTCTACCCACTACCGTGCATTGACAATGCTTTGGACAGATTACAGGTTGCCGGCTTCTTTTCTTTGTTAGACTTGCGGTCAGGCTACTGGCAGGTGCCGATGGCGGAGGCCGATCGCCACAAAACCACTATTGTCTTGCCAGAGGGCTTACATGAATTCACCGTCATGCCCTTCTGACTTTGCAATGCACCTGCAACGTTCGAACGAATGATGGACAACATCCTGCGTGGACAAAAATGGAAGATATGCTTGCGTTATCTCGATGGTCTTCGCCCCTAACCTCGGCACCCACTTACGTCGCCTTCAGCACGTCCTTACTTGCTTGACTAACGCCGGTTTGCAATTAAACCTTAAAAAATATCGATTTGCCATGCGTCAACTGAACACTTTGGGCCACGTTGTTTCCAAGGAAAGCATCCTCCTGGATCCCGAGAAATTGCGAGCTGTTACGGCGTTTCCTAAACCTGCCACCATCAAAGAACTTCAAAGTTTCATCGGCTTGTGATCGTATTTCCGGTGATTCGTCCGAAACTTTGCGTCTATTATGCCGCCTCTTACTCAACTCCTCGGAAACTCTAAAGACCTATTATCGTGGTCCCATGCCTGCGATGAGGCTTTCACCACCTTGCGATGGCTTCTCACGACGCCACCCTTTCTACGCCATTTCGATCCGGAAGCTCCAACTGAAATCCAGGCTGACGCCAGTGCTGTAGGCCTGGGGGCTGTGCTCGCACAGCGTAAACCCGGCATCAGGAATACGTCGTGGCATACTTTAGTCGCTCACTTAGTAAGGCTGAGAGCAACTACAGCGTCCCAGAAAAGGAGTGCTTGGCTATTGTGTTGGCCCTTAGAAAGGTTCGCCCATATCTATATGGTCGTTCTTTTGACGTCGTGACCGACCAGCACGCGCTGTGCTAGCTTTCAATGTTAAAAGACCCATCTGGGCGCCTCACTCGCTGAGTGTTGAAAATTTAGGATTACGACATACGCGTGGTTTATCGGTCAAGATGGAAGCATGCTTACGCGGACGCCCCTTCCCGTTCCGCCCTGTCGCAGAATGCCACAGCTGACTCCGCTTGCGATACCACATTGTCATCTCTTGACTTTGATACTATTGCTATTGAACAACTCAATGACCCGTGGACTGCGTCTCTTTTCAATCATCTCTCGAACACTTCTGAACTCCCAAAGACGCGAGCGCTCCGGCGCCAAGTTTCACACTTCTCAATACGTGACACGCTTCTCTATCGACGCAACTACGCACCAGAGGGACGCAAATGGCTGCTCATCGTTCCACGAACCCTGAGGTCGCAGATTTGTTCCTCTCTCCAGACTGACCTACAATGTGGCCACGCAGGAGTCTTCAAGACCTACGAAAGGCTTCGACATTGTTGCTACTGGCGTCGTATGTATAGCTTCGTCCGCAACTTCGTCCGCTCATGTGCCGAATGTCAGTGCCGAAAATCTCTACCACACGCCTCCGCCGGTGAACTGGAGCCTTTACTATGCCATTCCCGACCCTTCGAACGGGTCGGATTAGATATTTATGGGCCACTTCCATCGACTCCGACTGGCAATAGGTGGATAGTAGTTGCTATCGACCACATAATGTGGTAGGCTGATACCGCTACTCTTCAAAGGCCTACAGTACAGGAGGTTGCCACTTTCCTATTGCGTCACTTTGTCTTGCGTCATGGAGGCTCTCAAGAACTCCTCAGTGACTGTGGCCGCGCCTTCTTATCCGAGGTCATTGAAAAATTGCTCGCTGAGTGCGCTTTAGTACATCGCACGTGTACCACATACACCCTCAAACCACGAGTAAATGCTCGGTAGCCCGAGCATTTTACTCGTACTCTCGGTGACATGCTATCTATGTTTGTGACGCCTGATCACTCTAACTGGGACTTAGTTCTCCCATTCATTACATACGCCAATAATACGGCAACGCAAGCGACAACAGGCTTCTCCCCTTTTTAACTCCTCTACGGCCACCACCCCTCCCACACCAATGACACCATTCTGCCCTATCGACCAGACGTGTCCGAGTGCCTACCGATATTGGACGCCGCCAGACACGCAGAACAATGTCGCCAGTTAGCTCGTCGCTTTACTTGCGATGACCGAAACCGGCAAAAAGCAATGCATGATGTCCAGAGCTCAACTCCCGTTTTTCTTCCGGGCGCTCTTGTATGGCAGTCAGTGCCGCATCGCACACTTGGGCTCTCTTCCAAACTTCTGCCAAATGACGATGAGCGATATCGTATTCTCGAACAAACTTCGCCAGTAAATTACATCATTGAGCCTCTTACGCCACCGTCAGACATGCAACGTCGCAACCGCGAGGTGGTATACGTCCAGAGGCTTAAGCAGTACCATGGTTCTATGTCACCAGTACAGAACTAAGTCGCAAGGATGGCTCGTTTTTTTCCCGTGGGGCCATTGTAAAAAAGACGGAAGTACTCAGGCAACCAGGCAGCAGCATCAAGCGTGCACCAGTGGCTCTAGCTTGTAAATTGCGGCTGGTGCATCTCCTTCCAAGCATCAACCTTTCTGCTTCATAAATCTTTATATTATATATATATTGTCATGACCAAGAAAGACAGACGCTGGCGCTTCGGCGCGCGGGTAGCTAGAGCAAAGAAGAGAAGAGCGAAGTCAGAATAATAACAGCTGGCCCAGGATCGGATGTTGTATCTTGTTCTCTGTCTCGCTCATCACAATGGCGCAGTCGACGAAGAAGAAGTCTTACGTCCCGGCTTCGTCATCCAGGACAGCCGTGATAAGCGCCGCTTGAGGACGGAGTCAAGGCCTCCTCGGCAGCTGTTCACCTGCCACCACTGCCACCACTGTTCGGGGACGGCGTCAAGGCCTCCTCGGTGGCGGCAGTACACGCTACCGGTACCAATTCACAAGGGACGCCGTCCACGCGTCCTTGGCTATGGATTCTGCCGTCAGCGCGGTCGACAAGTGAACCCTCTGCGGGAAGCCACCGGTACCTTCTTCGTGGTTCGTCGGCAGTGCGGGCTTCTTCATCGAGGAACGCCGTCCACGCTTTCTTGGCAATGTGGTCCCACCTGCTGCTTCAGCTACCCTTTGAACCACCAGTGGATGGCGTCCAGGCCTCCCCTGGGGTTGCAGGGAATGACCTTATTGACACCCTGCCACAATTTCGCGGCAGGGATCCGCACCGGCTCCTGTCTTTTGGGATTCCCGCTCACGCTTCCCATGGCCTACATTCCCGTTGCCGCACTCTTTCAACATACGAGCTGCCAGAGAACGCTGTTCAGGCTTCCCTGCACGCCAATCTTACCGGCGTGAGTGCTGCAACCGCTACTCATTCGAAGACCGCGATCACCAACGCTTCGGAATTCACACACACCAGCGCTGCGAGCCTGCGGCGTTACATCGCGCTACTCCACGTCAAGACTAACGAACTGACAGCGTCGATCTCCGAGCGAGCTCCTACAATGTTGCCAGAATTGCGTGCCACTAATGCCGTGTTGGACGTAGCTGCTTCGCACGACTTTGAGACAAGCCCATTGGAGCAACGCAGGCAGCTTCGGGGCACCCTCCTGCAGCTCTCAGACCAGCTCGACGGTGTTGCCTCAGTGATATCAGCATTCTCACGTGCCGCCCCACCATCGCCGTCCACCTACGAACTGCCGGTATTTGACGGCATCCGGAACGACGCCAAAAGCTGGGTGGCAACCGTCAACGCGCTAGCAATGCGCGTGGCCTGGACAGAGAATCAGAAATGGTATGTGGCCATAGACCGTCTTCGTGAAGGTGCAGTGGCGTGGAACCGGTATGAAGGTTGGAAGCAGCAGTCATGGGCGGAGTAGAGCGTCAAGTTCATAGCTGCTTTCGGTCCGATTTCCTGTGCCACCTGCCCACGTAACTCGACCTTCTCTGAGGACGGAATTCGGGAAAAGCCCGACCTAGTGGAAACAATTCGAGCCCCTACCTTCCTGTCATCTCTTGTTGACAAAAAGTAGGGAATAATCACGATCGTGTAAGTCTGCCTTGCACAGACATCTCTGCTGTCATATTTATCGCTCCTGAGTAGCAACGGCCCGACGGTGCCGCTGTGTCCGGCGGGTCCCTGATGGCAAGCTTTGCGCAACGCTCCGTAAAAGGCCCCAACAAAGGTCGTCCGGTCGACTTAGAGGCAACGGCCCCCATCCCACAGGACATTCTACCACCTAATGAGACAGGTCTCTCCGCTGAGTCTAATAACATCCCATCTGACCAGACGGAAGAGTATATGCGTGCAACGCATGCACTGCCTGAATCGGTAGAGTCTCCGATTTTCGGAACGGCTTCCGTCAAGGATCTCCCGTCACTACGCAGCGTGGCTTCAAGAATCGCTTACTTTACAGCGTCCGGGAGCCCCATAGCGACAACGCTGCGCAAGTCACGAACTACGCGGGTCACTTCGCAGTAACGACGCCACAGGTCAGCACGAGGACTTCACCCCATGTTCGTGAAGATGTGTAATCGCACCGAAAAATATCTCTCAATCTGCAGAAACTTGCGCAGACGGCTGCACAAGATTCTACTCGTTTTGTTTCCGGATCTACCATTTCCTGCCCTGTTTTCTGAAATGTGGTGGGACAAATGAAAGCGTTCTGTGATCAGCCTGTGACCATGTCGATCCAGTCGGGGCCGCCCGCCAGAACCATTTCTAGAAAAACCACACCTCCGCAGGAAACTTCTACCACGAGAATGCCTGCTCGGTCCAGCAAAGGAAAACCGGAGTCGAACAACTTTCTCTGAAACGTCGCAGCATGGCCGAGGCTGTAGAATGCCACGCGACAGTCAATGTCGTCCCGCGGAGTCATCATCAACAAAGGGACAACCAGGACCTAGTCCCCACCACGACAAGGCGAACGACCCAGGCGACAAAGCCACTGTCGGCCGCCGGAGCCAATTTCGACAAACTTCCATCATGGTCGCGGCCGACCACCACGATGCAGCCAAGCCCACCCACCAGAAACTTTGCCGCCAGATCCGCGCGCGCGCAGTCATGGCCGAGTGTCATGTCCAAGAAAGACAGACGCTGGCGCTTCGGCGCGCGGGTAGCTAGAGGAAAGAAGAAAAGAACGAAGTCAGAATAAAAACAGCTGGCCCCGGATCGGGTGTTGTATCTTGTTTTCTGTCTCGCTCATCCCAATATATATATATATATGTGCCGCAGGAGGCGTGATGGCTTTACGATGAACCATTTATTTGTCTTCGTCTTCCTCCTTGTCTACCATTCCACCACACCGTTCTCGTGTGGTTTGTCACACGCTTCCCCCCTCCCCCGAGAGAGACGTAGGTGCAGGCGCGGATGATATCGTTTAAGTCTCCCGACATGAACGATGTCAGTCTGGCGACCGAGTGGAGCCACGCTGCGGTCGATCTCGTAGTTAACTGCCGAAATCTTGCGTATGATCGTATAGGGTCCTTCCATGATTGCGCTGAGTTTGCCGCGGTTCGGGTGCCAGGGTGTTTTATATAGAACAAAGTCTCCCACTTGAAGCTCTAATGAAAGTAACTTCTTGTCATATATGATCTTGTTTTTCTCGTGATATGCTACTGAATTGCGGACTGCGTTTGTACGAGCTTCCTGCAGATTTTCGGTAACGCCTGGAAGAAGATAGGGATACGATGGTGTGCCATACATAAGAAAGCAGGGTGGGTAGCCTGTGACTTCGTGAGGCGTTCTATTGTAATCGTCGACAATGTCCGAGAGGAGACGCGGCCACGGTTTTCGGGGTTCATCGTTGATCTTGCATCGGAGGCGAGTAACGATCGTCTGATTAGTGCGCTCGTTTAGGCCATTACACTGCGGGCGTTGTGAGCTTGTTAAAAGCTGATGAATATTGTTGTGCTTGAGGAACTACTTGAATTTGCCGGCAGTGAATCCTGTGCCGCGGTCGGAAAGGAACTTCCGCGGCTTTCCAGCAGCGAAGATACTCTTCAGGCAAGAGATGTACGCGTCGCAAGTCTCATTCTTGTGTGCGAAAGCCCAGACATAACGGGTGGCATGATCAACGTCTAAGTGAATGAATCTTTTGGATGAGCCGTAGTTGCCAAAACCTCCGATAGTGTCCATGGCCAGAAGATCAAACGATTGTTCCGCTGGTGGCACAGACTCCAAGGAACCAAATCGTTTGTTTTTCGGTTTCTTGCAGCGCTGGAAGGTATCGCAGTGGCGTATGTACTCGCTCACGTCGGTGATGATGTCGGGGCAATAGTACTGTGGAGAGAGAAGCCGCAGCGCCTTCTTTACCCCGACATGACCGAAAGCGTCATGAGCTTTTTGGAGAAGAGAAGATCGGAGGGCAAAAGGCACATAGACTTTTCGTATTCCCCTGCGTGTCACTATACTCAGTCCGTTCTCAATGGTATGCTTCCCGGGTGGTTTGTCGTTGTCATGCTCTCGCAGTTGCTCAGCAGATAGGAGTTGAACTACCGGGCTTCGAGATAGTGCATCAGCTTCAATGTTGTCAATGCCCTTTTGGTGTTTGATGTTCACGTCGTACATGGAGAGTTTCAAGGACCACCGGAAAAGTCGGCCTCGGGGATCCTTGATGCTTTTAAGCCATTGCAACGCTGCGTGATCTGTGATCACAGTGAAAGGTTTCCCGTGTAGATAGCAGTGCCATTTATCGATGGCGTCAATAATTGCCAAACATTCGAGTTCTGTGATGGCGTAATTAATTTCGTGTTTTAGTAACTTCCGTGAATGGTATGCGATTGGGTGCTCTCTACCTTCATCATCAGCCTGCTTCAAGACGGCGCCGATACCTCTGTTGGATGCATCGCAGTATAGCACACAAGGCCTAGTGGCATCGTAGATGTTAAGGATTGGCTCTTCCGTCACGCATTTCTTGAGCTGAGTGAAAGCCAGTTCACACTCCGCATCCCAGTTCCAGGTGGCGTCTTTGCTGAGCAGGCGCGTCAGTGGGTGAGCGATTTGACTGAAGTGGTCGATGTATCGCCGGTAAACATTGACAGTGCCGAGAAAACGCTGCAACTCTTTAGGGCGTGATGGTGTCGGAAACCGTAGGATTGCGTCCACGTTGCTTTGCTTTGGAGTGACGGTGCCATGCGAAACCTTGTGTCCCAGGTACTCAATGGAGGTTCGAGCGAATAACCATTTCTTTAATTTAAGCTTGACGCCTTCGCTTTCGAAAGCTTTCAAAGCGCCCTCCAGATGCCTCAGATGGTCTGGAAACGTGTCAGAGTAGACAACAATGTCATTGAAGTAATTCGTGACGTTCTGCAAACGGTGTTTTGCCAATACGAATTTGACAGCCCGTTTGAAGGTGGCCGGAGCATTCCGAAGGCCAAAAGGCATGACGAGCCACTCGTAGTGACCGGTACGTGACCGGTACGGTACAAACGCCGTTTTCGGAATGTCATCAGGGTGAATCTTAACGTGTCAGTAACCTGACGTTATGTCTAATGTCGAGAAGTACGTAGATTTCCCCAGAGAATCGAGAACGTCATCGATGCGAGGGAGGGGCTGATAATCAGGCACCGTCAATTCGTTCAGCTTGTGGTAGTCGGTGCAGAAGCGCGTGCGTCCTTCCCCTTTTTTCTCTGCCAGAAGTGCTGGCACAGCGTATGGGGAGGTAGATAGTCGTATGACACCTTGCTTGAAAAGCTCGTTGATCTGTCGTCCATTTCAACGCTGTCAGTTTCTGAGCATCGATAGGGAGCTCTACGAATGGGAACATTGTTGATGAGATGAATGCGATGCATTTCGCCGTTGATGCACACAATGTGTCTGTGACTTGGAAAAAATGTCATCGTACTTGTGGATAAGCTGCTTCAATGCCAACTGTTGCGTTTTATTTAGATGTAGTACATCACAAACTTCAACACCTTGCAAAGACGCGCCCTTGTTAACCGTGGTTTGGTTCTGTGTACGAGAATGGAGGATGTCTTTCCCTTGGCGTAGAGTCATAGTGTCAAGGTCCAGCGACAAGTTAAAGAGGCAAGCACTATCCAAGCCAAGAAGTAAGTTGCTCTTCATGCCTTGTAGAACATGAGCCTGAATTTCTCTTGTCACTTTTCCTAACTGTAACTTTAGATTAACGCGACCCAAAGTTTTGGTAGATGATGTGACTTGTTGAACTGAGATGCATGAATTCCTCATTATTTGCAGGTGAAGTGCCTTCAGCACTGCTTCGTTCATACAGGTAATCGTAGCTCCGGTATCAAGTGTAGCGCTGACAGGGTACCCGTTAATGAGGGCATCAAACTGAATTACATGAACTCTGGGTCGCCCTTCTCGTTTCTCTGGTTGGTGGAGAGGGCGGAACTGCTTGCGCGTCGTGGGCATTCATTATGCCAGTGCATCTGTCGGGGTAAGCCATTCATCGCGCAGTGTTTGCACTCACGCACGGGTGTTCGCACCGGAGAATTACGTGGACGCTGACTAGTTCTGTCACTTGTTACGTTAATCTGTGTATTTCGAGCTGGTGGAAATCGATGCAACTTCATTCTCTGCATGGTTGACTCTACACGAAGTGCAGCTGTAAGCCATGCCTCTGGTGTAGACGAGGTAAGCCCAGCAAGCGCCATCTCCATATGCGCAGGAAGGCCATCGATGAACCCTGATATAAGGTGCGTGTCCTTTAAGTCGGCGAGGCGTCCGAGAGACATTTTTTCATTATAGTATTCCTGCAAGCTCTGGCCTGTTCGCAACCGGCAATGAATGAATTGGCGAAAAGGATCCGCGACGCCGCTCGTAAAGCGTCCCTTCATGCGTTCACATAAGCTCTCCCAAGACACGTCTGTGTCGAAAACCTCGGTGAGAAACCATCAGAAAGCCTCACCTTCAAGGTAATCGGAGAAGTAGCACAGCTTGTCTCGCTCCGTCCATGCTGCGGCCGCAGTCCTCACCTCAAAGAGTCGGAGCCACTTGTCAAAAGGAACGTCCGTAGATACTCCCGAGTACTTCGGGATGTTGATGACTTTCTTGGATGTGGCCATGATGAAGGGCACGGTAGATCCTGTCGACTAGTGTGCCGCAGGAGGTGTGATGGCTGTACGATGAACCATCTATTTGTCTTCGTCTTCCTCCTTCTCTACCATTCGACCACACCGTTCTCGTGTGGTTCGTCATATATATATATATATATATATATATATATATATATATATATATATATATATATATATATATATATATATATATATGTGACGCTATGGCGGGAGACGTGGCCTGGCTCATAACCCTTGTTTATTCCGTTCTGCGGTTTTGTTTTCATTATATGCAGTGAGGTTGTATACTGGATTCACGTCGCTTCGATCTTGTGATTGATGAACACTCGACGCTTCTGCAGAACACTTTTCTTTACAGGATGCTGATTGTGTATGCTTCTGTCTTTGTGGAACTGCTGAGCTGAATACTTTAAACAAATGAGATTTCTGTGAACATTCGTTGTCTGGTTTGGTTTCGTGCGGATTTACTAACTCGTCATGCGTAAATCTCGTCACGCGTCCGAAGCCGTGTGGGCCATGTGTGCGACACGAAGCATCAAGTGATTCGGGTTGTTCAGTAACACCTGGAGTGTTATGGCGCATTGAACACGTTGAGAATGCCGATTTCATTGCTCTTAAAAATTACCCGTTTTAGTGACTATGGCCAAGACTTACTCATTGCCAACCATCTAGAGACAACTGCACACTATCGTCAATTTCCTAAGCAGTCCTCAAGCATTCGAAAGTCCAGCGCGAATCGTCAAGTGCCTCAAGACGAAGTGGCACATGCGTTTACTTACAGAAGGCCATGCGTATATTCGGAAAAACCTAACCGTCAAGCGCGCATCCCTTCTGCGCGAAAGTCAGCATTTCCGAAGTCATCGCTTCAACATACGACACGAGACGTCGCTCACCCTACTGATGCCTTTCATGCGTCGTCTCGCATACATGGTCCACCACCTGGTTTTCTACGACGCAGCTCTCCAAAGGCTCCTAACGGTCACTATTCGTGTCATAAGGACGCCTTGTTCATGGTAGACCAGCTGACACATGGGGAAAATACCAAACAACGCCAAGATGACTCAAAGAGTGAAAATCAGTCTTCACGCACTGGAGCAGCTTACTCCCCATCTCGCAGACTTGACCCGCCTCCTGGTTTTCCATCGCTTGGCTCTTTCGTGACTCCCAATGTTCATCTCACATCCAGCACGCTCACTATGGTCGGGATAGAGCTGCGGAGCTTGGACGATGCTACGCCAAGCCCTGGACTTACCACCCAGATTCATGCGCCAGAACAGCTCGCATCGTTAGTTGCACAGAAAGAGAGCCATTCACAACTCAAACCTTACCGAACTACCCCTGTTGCGGTGTTGCCGTCCAGTGCACAGCCACCAGAAACTCCAAACACAGAAGGCTCAGACGCATCGAGCGTCACACGAGTCGACAGGATGAAGACCTGGCCACCACTCATCAACCTCGACACATCATTCACGAAGCCACCTGCAGTACGCCTCAACTGAATATCGACCACAGAAGAGGTGATCTCAGGCGCATACAGCTACCAGCACCATGACAGAACCATCGACTGAGCTCGACATCCCCAAGTACACCGGATCAGCGGACGACGGACCCGTACAGGACTGGTTCAACCTATTCGAGGTCCACGCCGCCGCTGCATCTTGGTCGGAACGGGAGATGGTTACGAACTTCAGCGACTACGTCACCGGTGAGGCATTTAAATTTTACCTCACCCACATATTCGAGAACGACGAGTCATGGCAAAAAACCAAAGAGGAAATGATCACCCGTTTCAAAGAATACGATGAAGACCTGTACATACCTCATCAGCTGAAGTCTCTTCAACTCAACCATCACAGTTACGCGAAGTCTTCCCGCAGTAAGCGTATTTCCGAAACAAGACTTCAGAGTAAATATTCCACCATTGTACCGTCGTATGACTCGTACAAATACACTTCACGCATTACAACACCAACTAGGGACTTGCACGTCGCAGCAGAGAAGGTAATGCCACCGTATGCCTATAGGAATGTACACCATTTTACCAAAAGACCGGACTTACGGTTGGATTTTTCACGGGCAAATAAATCGGCATTTCCAATGTATTTACGGCACCATAATACTTCAGGTATTACTGAACAACCCGAATCACTTGATGCTTCGTGTCGCACACATGGCCCACACGGCTTCGGACGCGTGGCATTTACGCATGACGAGTTAGTAAATCCACATGAAACCAAACCAGACAACAAATGTTCACAGAAACATGATTCGTTCAAAGTATTCAGCTCAGCAGTTCCATCTCCTGTCATCAACTTTACTGATAAACCTAATGAAGCACCTCACAAGATCGTAGCATTTACGCATGACGAGTTAGTAAATCTGCACGAAACCAACCCAGACAACGAATGTTCACAGGAATCTCATTTGTTCAAAGTATTCAGTTCAGCAGTTCCACAGAGACAGAAGCATTCACAATCAGCATCTTGTGAAGAAAAGTGTTCTGCAGAAGCGTCGAGTGTTCATCAATCACAAGATCGAAGCGACGTGAATACAGTATACAACCTCACTGCATATAATGAAAACAAAACCGCAGGTGCGACTTCTGATGACATAAGTACGCTTCAGGCAACGACCAACAATGAATGGTTTATAAATACAGCAGATTCAAGTGCATCAAACCCGCCACATTATCTTGCGCCGGAAACAGTTGCATTAGTTGGCGTCGTAGAAGCCTGCGGAGGACTCGCTAAGAATCCTGGCGCAACACGATCAATGTCACACCACAAGCAAGTTGACGAAACGAAGAAATTACAACGTCAACGCATACTTCAACATTGTCAACGGCGAAACAAAACTTTATCGAGTGCACTCTTAAGGCTTGAAGAACATTGCAAAAAGGCCCATCGTGGTGGATACATTCTCCACCAAAGATCAAGAATGTGTCTTCCATCAAACCATCTGCGACATCGCCATAGAAAAATTTGCAAAAGCCACAAAAGCACCCCTTGTACTCGGCAGAAACACAGGCAGCGCCCAATCAACCTCCATCAACGCGCACGCAAGCTGCCTGCACGACCTGTGCCACGACGAAGAATTCGATGCCTACGATATCTGAACTGTCCATTCTGCAAGGTGTTCGAACCTCGTTTGTTCTTCACAAGAATGCCGGCTGCGATTTCCGCTATCTCCACGTCCAAAGCATTCTTGTGTTATCCAGGACGCAACCATCAGCCTCGCCCACCAGAACTCCTGCGTTAACGGGACTGCTGCACTCTTTCCTGAAGTTTTGCGAGTTTACGAAACACCACAGGGCTATGAAACCAATTGTGCATTTGGCATTTGTGACTTCTCAACCTCTTCTTGTGTACTTTTCCGTGTTCGTAATTCATGCCTTCTTTCGGGGGGAGGGGGAATCGTGTGACGTATGAAGCGATGATTGGTAGAAGCCGAGAAAGAAGAAGTGCAGATGAAATAAACATGGCGTACGAGCCACGCCACGTCTCCCGCATCATAGCGTCACATATATATATCAGGGAAAGAGGTGTATACTCAAGGGGGCTCGTTCTTCCGTGTTTTGACACTACATTAAAGAGATCTAACAAACAATCATGCCAAGGAACGTATAGGTAATCGATGCTCTGCCACTTAGTTACCACAGCGGCCATCCCTCTAGCCACATTATTGGGTTTATATGTAAACTCAAACGTTGGAGTGTGAGTCAGCGCCACCTGTAGCCGTGGCGGCGAGTGTGGCACACGCTTTATAAGCCTGTTTGGCGTTACGTAGCACGTGAACCTACTACGAGCTGGCAGCTGACCAATAGTGCCTCGTATAACACCTGACGGAACCAAGTCTGCCAGTACGAGGCCCTCGTTAATGACTAAGGAAAAGAAGTGTATACCTAAGGGCTCGTTTTTTTGTCCTCCGACACAATATAATGAGATCTAACAGACAATGATGCCAAGGAATATGTAGGGGAAGTTATTGTATCCAATTGCAAAGTATATGTGAAGAAAGAAAAGTGGGTAAAAATATACCTAGCGGTGAGCAGGAACCAAACCTGCGATCTTCGAATAACGAGTTCGATGCTCTACCACTGAGCTACCATGGAAGCCATACCTCCAGCCACTTTATTGGGTTTATATGTGAATTTAAGCGTGGGAGTACCAATAAGCACCGGCTGTAGCAATGGCGGCGAGTGTGGCACACTCTTTATGAGCCTGTTTGGCATCACGTAGCACGTGAAGATTTTGCAAGCTGGCAGCTGAGCAATAGTCCCCCGTATACAACCTAATGGCACCACGCGTGCCCGTACGAGACCCTCGTTAATGAATAAGGGAAAGAAATATAAACTTACGGCCTCGTTTTTATATCTTTTTACACCATAATTATAAGATCTAACAGACAATATTGACAAGAAATGTATAGGGAAGTTATTAGACCAAATTGCAAAGTTAACCTAAAAATGAAAAGTGGGTGAAAAGATAACATCCCTCCTTTCCGCTAAAACGAAATGCTTGCAAGTTTCTATCCCGAAGACGGCCTCTATGCCGGCTAATTAGTACTTTTAAAAAGGTATGGCAATAAGTAGCACAAGAACCGTTTTCTACAGTTAGCTCGCGTGCGTAAAACTTTCTATTTCTCGGTGAGTTGAGTCTTGCGTCCTTTTTTGTTAGGCAAAAAAGATTGCGCAAGAAGTTCTTTTTGGCGAACCCAGTGTAAAAGTGCTTAGACAGCGTCTTTTTTATAGTGATAGAAGCCGAATCAAGTTCAGCTCAACAAAAATAGTTGAGTGTGAATGTTGTTTGCACGCTCATGATGCCACCAATTGCTCGCTTCTATATTACGGGTCAGGGCGTCGATGAAGTATATATAAACATCCTGGAAGAAATATGCAGGGGATCCACTGCTACTTGTGCTTCATAAAGGAAGTAACAGAATACCAATTAAGAAGGGTGTAAGGCAGGGGGACACAATATCCCCAATGCTATTTACCGCGTGCTTACAGGAGGTTTTCAGAAGCCTTGAATGGGAACAGTTAGAGATAAGAGTTAATGAAGAGTACCTTAGTAACCTGCATTGCATTGCTGAGTAGCTCAGGGGACGAATTGCAACTCATGATTACGGAGGTAGACAAGGAGAGCAGAAAGGTGGGTCTTAAAGTTAATCTGCAGAAAACAAAAGTAATGTACAACAGCCTCGGAAGAGAGCAGCGCTTCGAGATAGGTAATAGTGCACTTCAAATTGTAAAAGACTATGTCTACTTAGGGAAGGTAATAACCGCGAAGCCGAACCACGAGATTGAACTAACTAGAATAATAAAAACGGGGTGGAGCACATTCGGCAAGACCTCTCAAATTATGACAGATAGATTGCCACCATCCCTCAAGAGTAAGGTATATAACAGCTGTATCTTGCCGGTACTTAGCTACGGAGCAGAAACCTGGAGACTTACAAACAGGGTTCAGCTTAAATCGAGGATGACGCAGCGAGGAATGGAAAAAAGATGGTAAGTGTAGCCTAAACAGAAAAGAAGAGAGCAGAGTGGATTAGGGAACAAACAGGTTTTAAGGATATCACAGTTGAAATCAAGAAGAGGAAATGGACATGGGCCGGGCATGTAGCGCGTAGACAGTATGACCACTGGTCATTAAGGGTAACTAACTGGATTCCCAGAGAAGGAAAGCTGGTTAGGGAGAGACAGAAAGTTAGGTGGGCAGATGAGGTTAAGAAGTTTGCGGGTATAAATTGGCAGCAGGAAGCACAGGACCGGGTAAACTGGCGGAACATGGGAGACGCCTTTGTCCTGCAGTGGACGTAGTCAGGCTGATGATGATGATGATGATGATGATACGTGAATATATATTGTTACGCACAATCCAGATGGTGTAAAAATAACTGTTTATTCAGGCTAACTCATGCCCGTAAAGTAAACGAAAATGATACAGCGTTTCTAACAGGCGATCAACAAAAAGGAATGAACCTCTGAGAAGCCCTCGAGCAATGCACCACTTCTTTTTTTTTTCAAAATCCCATGCTGAGGAGGCGCGCGCCGTCATAGCCTTTTCTTGTATCATCATAAGGCCGCTGGTCTCTTGGGGGGCGCACAAACTAGCGCGCGTAGTTTGAATACTACATCTGTCTAGCGTCATTATCCCTCCTCCAAGAACGCATCGTCCCGATGCGTGAAAGCAGTGTTGCTGAGATGGTTTGAATGCGTGGTCTCCATTGGAGAACTGGGTATTCCTTATGATTGGGTGTGTATAGTTCGATGTTCATTGCCTGTCATAGTATGGCTTCATTCTGACTACGTGCACGATTTCTGTGCTCCTTCGGCATCCTGATGAGCTCACTTGTCCTTCCGGTGACACCGCGTAGTTCAAGAAGCTGACGCGACGGACTCGGTAACGGCCGAAATAGAGGTGCAGAGGCTTTTCGGAGAGGCCAGGCGTCCGCACGAGAGTCCAGATCCAAACTCGGTTGCCTGGTGCGTAGTCGACTCCTCTCCGCCGAAGGTTGTAACGGTTTGCATCAATGCTTTGCAATTGTTTTATCTGATGTCGCTCCACCTGCCGAGCTTCTTCTGGTCGCTGAATGAACTCACTGATGTCAGGCTTGGGCTCTGTATTGTCACTTAGAGGCAGCATTGCATCAAATGGTGTGGTAACTGTTCGACCATAGACTAGCTGGAATGGCGTCATTTTAGTAGTCTCCTGCACTGCAGTATTTTAAGCGAAAGTGGTGTACGGCCGTATCTTGTCCCACGTACCGTGCTCCAAGTCAACGTGAATCGACAACATTTTGGTTACAGTTCTGTTGAGCTGCTCGGTTAGCCTATTCGTTTAGGGGTGGTAAGCCGTTGTTTCCTATGACGTGTGCGGGTAAGTTTCCTAACAGAATGCGTCAGATAAGCTGTGAATGCAGTTCCTCGATCCGTGATAACCACCTTAGGGGCACCATACCATAGTACAATATTAGTGACGAAAAATTAGTGACTTCTATAGCCGTGCCCCTGGGGAGAGAGGCTGTCTCAGTATACCGGGTTAAGTAGTCTGTCGCCACTACTATGCATCAGTTTCCCATCGACGACGTAGGAAACGAACCAAGTAGATCCATTCCTACTTGTTCGAATGGAGATTTAAGGGGTTATATTTGTTGGAGAAATTCTGCAGGTTTTAATGGAGGCGTTTTGCGTCTCTGGCAATCTCTACATGTCCTCACATAATGTTGTACAGCATCCAGTAACATTGGGCAGAAGTGCCTGGTGCAAGTGCGAGCCAATATTCTACTCACTCCGAGGTGTCCTGTTGCTGGGTCATCTTGGTAGGCTTCCAGGATTTCAGGTCGGAAGGCCGAAGGAATGACGAGTAGGAATTCCTGCCTGCTGTGCTCGAAGTTTCTCTTGTATAAAACGTTGTTTCTCATCAGGTACAACGACAATCCCCGGATGAAAACTTGAGGAACACGCACGAGTTGCCCTTCTATATGCTTGATCAGTTGAAGCAACTACACGTCAGATCGTTTATATTCAGTAATGTCTGCTGTGCTGACGGCTCCAAGAAATGAAAAGTCGTCTCTACGTTTTGACGGTGCAGACTCCAGTGGTGCGCGTGACAGGACATCAGCATCGCTGTGCTTGCGACCCGACTTGTATAGGACTGTTGTGTCAAATTCTTGCAACTTGAGGCTCCATGTAGCAAGTCGTCTAGAAGGGTCCTTTCGGCTTGCGAGCCAGCACAGCCAGTGATGATTGCTCACTGCTCGAACTAGGCTACCATATAAGTACGATCGAAATTCTTGTATGGCTTATGTTACGGCCAAACACTGTTTTTCCGTCACCGAATAATTCATTTCAGCTCCCGAAAGAGTGCGACTAGCATATGCGACCATTCGTTCCTCTTCGTTTTGCAGCTGCACGAGGACGGCGCCTAGTCTCAAATTGCTTGCGTCCGTGTGAATCTCTGTTTTGGCATTTTCAAGGAATATGCAAAAACGGGGTGGTTTAGGAGCCACTGTCGTAGCTCATTGAACGCGTCTTCATGCTCGCTTACCCAGGTGAAAGGCATGTCTTCTTTCGTCAATGGAATTAGTGGTTCCGCAATCTTCAAAAATTATTTGATGAATCATCTGTATTAGGCACAAAGTCCTAAGAATCCACTCACAGCCCTTTTATTCGTCGGTCTAGGAAACTTTCCTGCAGCTGCTGCCTTTTCGGGGTCATGTTGAATGCCTTTACAGCTAACCACATGACCAAGCAAAAGCAGTTAATGAAAACCTAAATGGCACTTTTAGGGCTTCATCGTCAGCCCTGCTGAACTAATCGCTTTGAGCACAGTCCGTAGTCGTTCCACATGCTGATCGAAGGTGGCCGAAAAGATCATGACGTCATACAGATGAACAAGGCAGGACTGCTATTTTAACCCTGAATGCACAGTGTCTATCATCCGTTGAAATGTGGTGGGTGCGAAGCACGGGCCAAATGGGAGTACCTTAAACTCCTATAACCCCTCCAGGGTGACAAAAGCCGTTTTCTCGCCATCTCATTCGTTCACCTCTATCTTCCAGTATCCGCTCTTGAGGTCTAGATAGGAAAAGAATTTCGCGTCTCCAGTCTGTCAAAGGTGTCATCGCTCCTTGGAAAGTGATATGCATCCCGCTTTGTGACGACGTTTCATTTTCGGTAGTCAACGCAGAAACGCAAGGTCTGGTCCTTTTTCTTTGCCAGCACTGCAGGTGAAGCCCATGGGCTGGCCGCTGGTTGAATTACGTCGTCTATAAGCATTTCTTCAACTTGGCCTCTCATGGCTTCTCTCTCTTTTGGTGACATTCGGTACGTGTGCTGGCAAATAGTTCTCACAGATTGATTGATTATGATGCGGGTTCGGTGATGAATGTTCTTTGCACTTTCGATAACATGGAAAAACACGAGACGTACTCCCGTATAAGGCTCTCGATTTTTTTGTTTCTGATTCGGTGTTAGGGCTGCTTCGATGTGGGTAGATGTGAGTATGGAATTTATACTTTCTGGGTGTATGGCGCACGCTCGAAAGAACTCGAATCAATAATTGAAACGTAATCGTGCAAGTGACCAACAACACTTCCCTTCGCAAGATGTTGCACCTATTTTGGGAAATTTGTCTGGAAGACACTCGTACATGCATCACGCAGTTGTACAATATCTCTTGCTGCACAGATCCCTTTCGCGAGTAACAGCCCAGTACTGCTTTCTGCCATTCCTTCATAGTCGTTGTATACCTTGCTTTTTACGATGACAACAATTATGGAACTTGCAGGTACTGTTACATCATCACGTGCAATGTGAAGTGCATCGATCGTTTTCACTCTCAAATGACGTGATGGCCTGTTTCATCGAAAACGATACGCACATTTCGTGCAAGTTTATCACTGCGCCAGTGGCCTGCAAAAAGTCCTTTCCGATTATTGCATCTTTTGAACACTCCGACATGACAATGAAGCTGGCGACGTAGGCGAAGCCGCGTATTCCGAATCTAGAGGCACACATGCCTGCCGGATCGATAAGGTGTCTCCCGGTGGCTCACACTTGCGGTCTTATTCAAGCGGCCAGCACTTCTTTGAGTGTTTTTGCAAGTCCCCTGCTCATGACAGAACAGTCTGCGCCTGTGTCTACCAAAGCATTCGTTTTGTAGCCGTCTATAAGTACCGACAAATCAGAAGAGACGTTACCGTTTCCGAACGTAGTCTCGTGTTCATCATCAATTTTTGAATTCGGCACTGGAGGTCATTTTCTTGCGTCGGCCGCGGACTTACCTCCCCAGGTCACTGATTTTAGTTTTCCCGACGCGGGATTCCCCGAAATCGTCTCGCAGAGTTTGGAGATGGGCGCAGACTTGGTGACCAACACCTCAGTAGCGCTCTCGACCAAGACTGATGCTGCTTCGAGGAGTGAGTACCTTGACGCGTTGACAAGTACTCCTCGATTTCAAAAGGTCGTTCCCCATTCCTTGGACAAAGAATTCCCCATTCCTTGGACAAGGAATTCCCCATTCCTTGGACATTCCTTTCCCATTCCTTGGACAAGGATGTGTGAATATTGCCTAGCTAGATTCGGGGTTGGCAAAACCCCGAATCTAGCTAGGCAATATTCACACATCCGGTAAAGATGGCCAGCTTCACCGCAGAGACAACAAAGCGGAATCCGATCAGGAGTGTGCCATATATCAGCTTTTCGGATCCTCGTCTCGGCTGGGGACGGCGTGAATAGAGGTGTCGGCAGGTGCGTGGTTGCTGCAGCTAAATAAGGTCCAGAGGCGACAAAAGAAGGTACAAGGGCGCCTCTCAGCACCTCGGCGTTCGAGACTGCAGTCTGCATCGAAACCGACGCTTGAACCGGCTGTGCTTTTGGCTGCTGCTCACGGACTGCCTTTCTCGCTTCTTCCCGAATGACTTCCGCTTACGACGAGACTGTTGACGCGTTGCTGTTTAGTTTCTGGAGCTCTTCTCGAAGCACCGACTGAATGAGCTCTCCCATTACGCCGATGTCATTCCCGATGACTGCTCACACTGCGTCTACAGATGCGACGTTCACTACTCCATTGCAGTGCCTCGCTCACTGTTGCAGATTCTTTTCAACCACTGTCGCCTCAGTGCGAACTTTGGCGACGTTTCGCGGCGGGCATCGGAGCAAACGAGCAAAAATCTCCTGATTCACCCTAGGCATCAGGTTCTGAAGTTTATTGTCCTCGCTCATCTTTTGATCAGACCGGCGAAATAACCGGCACATGTCTTCTACATACAATGCCACGCTTTCATTTTTTGTGCTGGTTTCTTGCTTGCAAAAGAGCTTCAGCTCTTTGCTTGTGGTCTGTGCTCGGGCATGTGGCCAGCAGCTCCCATCGGAAGTAATCCCATGACTGAATGGCACCTTCATGGTTTTCGAAGCACGTTCGTGCGCTGTCCTGCAACGAGAAATAAACGCGGTGGAGCTTCCGTTCTTCGCTCCTACCATTGCAGCTGGCGACGCGCTCGAAACCCTCCAACCAATCTTCAGCGTCTTCATGAGCATCGCCATGAAAAGGGTCAGACGTATGTGGCTCATCGACAAAGACGTGCGTGGCAGCGACCGGAGACGAAATAACGTGTGCGGCAATAGTTCAAGACGACGCACTGGTACTCTCACCGGAGACAGCTGGAGACACTCTAGGCTCTGGTGGCAGGGGAAATTCCGGCGGCTCCCCACGTAGACGACGGCTGGAGCACTGACGAACTGGCGTGAGCTTGGTTGGTTCAACTGATCATGGTTCTGGCCTGCTTCCTCGAAGTCCAACTGGGCTTCGGATCATTACCCCACACCTCCGCCAGAATGTGTACGCACAATCCTGATGGCGTAAGAATAACTAATAATTAGGGCTAATTTTTGCCAGAAAAGTGAAGGAAAATGTAGCAGCGCTTCTAACAGGTGATCAGCAAAAAGTAATCAATCTCCTAGAAGCCCTCGAGTGGTGCACCACTTCTTTTTCGTCAAAATCTCGTGCTGAGGAAGCGCGCCGTCACAGCGTTTTCTTGTCTCATTGGGTCTCTTGGGGAGTGCGTGAACTAGCGCACGTAGTTTGAATACTGCGTCTGTCTTGCGTCAATTTGATATTAGCCAGCGTCGTCGTACCTCAGACTAAGTAGCAGCACTGTATATAGGCTGTTATGAAAAAGAAGCTTGATATCTTTAGGCAAGCAGTATCAGCATTTAATGAGGGTACAGCACACCGTTGTAAATTTACCAGCGATTAGTTCAGTTGCCTATTAAAAGACGTGTGTTTCTCAAACTAAACACGGCGACTCCTAACTGGAGGCATTTTATCTATAAGTGGAGTTTTCGTATAAACCAGTACGACCTTCTATTTTCAGTTTTTTGTTCTAATCAAGAAAGACTTTGTTTTAATAACATTTACTTTAAAAGTATAGTCTGAGCTATATGATGACAGTGTAGCGGCGAGAGTAGAAGGGAGACCGTGCCGAATCTAGACACTTCATTATCCTCGGGTCGAAGCTCATTGGTGGCGGCTGCCAGCGTCCGACACGCGAGGCGCGTGAACTCGTTCGTTTCTCGCGCTGCTCGAGCTTGCATCAGCTGCGCGAGAGGCACGGCGCGGCGTCAGAAATAATAATGATGACGATGGCACTGCTTGGCTCTCCCTCGAGTTATTTGCGCGATGTGAAGACATATCAAAAATAAAGAGAGCGACAGATACTGCCCTCTTGAAAAACAATGCGTAAGATGCCCTTTTGGGAGGTTCAGGTTGTCAACGTAAAAGAACCATCGGGAACCAATGGGTCTCTGGTGGTCGGCACTAGAAGAAATACTGCGGGCGATGAAGTAGACATTGAAGCGTTGTGGTCGTGCACAAGCATACCCCACGACGACCTGGTAGGCTGAATTGAGTGCGGACCGTGTGGCCAACTGCTAAAGTTGGCAGTGGATCGGCTGTGCTTGTGTAGAAGACAGTGTCGACGAAACATAGGCTTGAGATTTGTGCCACGTCCGGCCTACTGGCGAGGAAGTGCGTGCCGACGGACTCGGGAACGTGTTCGAGTAACAGTGCTAAGTGCTCTTTGGGTAATTGGGTGCACAACATGTGATGGAAAGTTACGTCTGGGAGACCAAGTAAGCGCTTTCGCCAACATAAGGGCATTGAGAGCGAGGCGTGGCTGCGTAGGAGGACGGCTCAAAAAGGGCCGCACTGTTTTCGCCGAGTGCGTTGACTTCCTCGACAAAGTGTCTCGGGTGGTGCGCATTCAGGAGCAAGGAGCGTTGTCGCATTATGGCGAACAAGCCTGCGTTGTGGGCACACGTCTGGTGGTTCCAGTTTGGCGTAAAACGCTCCGGGGGATGGTGATTGTGGAACCCAGTGAGCGCGGGTTCCGCCAAAAAATCGGGTGGCATGCCTTTGCTCGTGAAACGACCTTCGGTTGTCCGCACACGAGAGTTGGCGTGCAGGTCTGCGGAATCGCTGGCCACAATCAAGGCAGGCGTGGCATGTCTTGTGGGCCTTGTCAGAAGTGGACGAGACACGTGGTCCTCAAGCGTATCAGTCATAATCGCAGCGTCGCTGAAGGTCGGCCGTAGTTCAAAGAAATCTTGAGTTTCCACTGCGGAAAATTGAAAGGGCGCTGATAGTCAGTGCTTTCAAATCGCACAGAACATCAAATTCAATAAAACATCTGGTTGGTTGGAGGCAAGTCGGGTGATGGATGTGTCTGCTGCAGGCTCCAGGGCATGAGGCGCGCTCGTCGTCAAGACGTCTGATGCGTCAGAGGCGTTGTAGGCCATGGAGGCCGACCAGGAACAGCGTGCGGCGGGCATGCCTGCAGTATCGGTGGCCTAGGACGTCGAAAAAAAAAACACCTCACAACTGACTGGTCGCATGCAGTACGAATGTCCTTAACGAGGTTAGATGGGCAGTCGGACGAGGAACTCGCGTCGCTTAGGGCCATAACAGAGGTTGTAAAAGGCGTAGCCAGGAAAGCGAATTCTTGGTCGATGCAGGGACGCTGGTCGGCTGATATTGTTCGCTGTGACTCACGGGAAACCGGCAAGTCGTGGGTCCACGGAAGCAGGCGGTAGGTGAGGGCCAGCAGGCCAGCACCGAAGAGCAGAAGTCATGTTTTGGCTGCGGGCTGTAGCTTGGTGTGACGGCGAGAGGACGCAAACCTACCGGAAGGGAGTCGAGAAGAAGGACGTGCATCAACAGCTGGTCCGTGATTCCAGTCACCGCCAGAACGGCGTCGAGCTGCATGAACCATTCTTTGGGGTAGGTTGATTGCAACCGCGGTACTGGCGGGCCGAGTTGCACCAACGTGGCAGCCGATGGCTCGTCGAAGGGCTCGTTCTCCGAGTCACTACTGCAGCGGAAAGAGTATGAGGAGAGAGACGTGAGGCAACGTCATGTAGGCGGCCAATGGGGCATCGCTCACTGGATTCCGTGCCGACCGTTCGTGCCCTCGCAATCTCCGACGACAGCGCAGCTCTGACCGACTGGGTTGGTCCTACGACACCTCCTGCCGCCGGTCCACTACGACGACGTCAGCGCAGCTCTGGCCGACTGGATTAGGCCTACGCCGTTTCCTGTCGCCGACAAGAGCTCTCGCAAGTGGTTCCCCGTCCTCAGACTCTTGTGACCGTATTTCATGTTTTTTTTCTCTCATGTCGTCGCTTGCTGTCTTTGCGCATCTTTCTCTCTCTCTCTATACCTTTATTCCTTTTCTTTTAATCTCTCCTTACCCTTGAGAGCTACTGCTGAGGTGGCACACGCTGATGCAGGCAGTTACGGGGCTCACTTTTCTCTTTTTTTGCCTGTTATATCCACAATCTCAGCGGCGGCAGCTGCCAGCGTCCGACACGTCAGGCGCATGATCTCATTCTTTTCTCGCGCAGCTCCACGTAGCATCAGATAGGTGTGGCGCGGGGATAGCACTGCAGTATGATAGCAGTACAGTAGCGTCGACAATGTGCGTTTGGCATCACTCATGGCAGCAGTAGCGTTTCCACGGTAATGAGTAAAATATTGTTATCTGAGTGTCTTGTGACTCTCGCGTCAGTATTTCTTTTATTTGATTTCAAATATTGATACTTTCAGTCGTTTTGGTAGGGGTATTAAAGGAGCGGAAAAAAATTATATTTAAACAGAAATGTGCATAACAGGAAAACGAAAAAGAATCTTTGTTGCTGAAACACTTGTCATTTTGCGGCACAAATCTAAGTTTAAGATAATGAAAGTATTAGAATTGCAAGCTCATCAGTAAAAGAACTAGAGCAAGCATCACTCCTGAAACATATATTCTCACATATTCCAAACTCAAATGCATAATAGAATTCATAGTTTAATTACAAGGCTCGTAGTTTACTCAAGTAGTCTGATTGTTTATGCATATCATCAGAAAACACTAAAGAGCTAATGGCTTCCAAAATCTCAGTAAGGGATTTGGCTTCGATAATCGGAACTAGAAACAAAGTCAACTGTTGAATCACGCTAGAGAAGAAACTCTACCTGAAGCACTCGTTCTCAGTTTTGTGGGGTGGTATATTCTTACTATTCGGTGTCTTGATGTTTTCTGTGTTTTGAGCTCGAAGTGCTTGTCGTAATATACTTCAAAGTGATTACGAGATATTAGGTGAAACATTTTTAGCATTTAATAATCGGTTCGTTTTTTAACGGGTGAAAGCTGGTCAAGCTTGCATATTTCGATAGGTGAATGGAAATGACGGTATCCAATAAGTATGAACTTAGAACCAAGGTGCTGTATTTGCTCAAGTTTTAAACAGTTTGTTTGGATGTAAGCATTTGAAACCACTTTGGCGTAGTCAATTATGGGTGTTAGCGAGGTCGGAGAGCTAAAATTTCAACATTCGGAGAGGCACTGTAAACGTCACCCCTCAGGCTTCATAACACCTTGTTAGTCTTGGAACAAAGTTTCTCTGTGTTAATATTCTAGTGCAACTCAGGCGTAAGTATCAGACCTAGGTATCTGTATTGTTGAGCTTGAGAAAGTTCGTGACGGTTATTATTGTAGGGATAACTAAGTATGTTCTTTTTCTGAATGAATGTATCACTTGGATTCTGTGACTCTCGTGTAAAGACTTCAAGTTCACCCTAATTGTTTTGTTGACTGGTGGAACTATAAGAAATTATCGATTGTTTCTTACGAAACCTGTTTCATGCCTTTTCATTCACCAAACAAAAAAACTAGCATTCATTCTTCACCTTTTTGTGAAATGAGTAGTTATTCCTTCAAAAGATCATACGTCAATTTTAGGAATTAAAATGAACACAAAACTAAACTTCCAGAAACACATCAATTCTTTTTTTTTGAAAGATTTCATACCGTATCCTGGCATTTGTCAAGACCCAAGTGTGTTTCAACATTGACACTCTGAAGACACTGTATTGTGTATTCATACACAGTCATCTCAGTTATTGCATTACATCATGCCAGTAATAAAGAAAAAAATATATTTACAAAATATTGTCATGCACATAACTACACTTACACAATTACACTTTTTTACTTTTGTGTATTTCTTCTTGGTCAGTGTTTTTGTTATTTTGCACTACAATTACACTCATGTTTCACTCGTTTTTCGGCCACAAAGCCTTCCTGGAATGCTCAGCGTAAACTACGCCTTATTGTTCTAGAAAGTTCAAGATCACATCAGATCATTTTTTTTATTACGCAGACTTCGTGGACATTACAGATTCTTCTGGAACCTACGCGGCCGCTAGCAATAACGCTAGAATGTTCGGCGCCACGTGTATAAATGCCGACGCGCTTCGTCGTTTTTTCACTATTCACTGGCTGAGGCTCTGTTCCCGGCTCGCGGAAAACAATTGTCATAGCGAACTTCCCGCCGCTCACCGACAAGAAGGCCATGCACCAATTACTTTGCGCGCGTATTACAGGCGGTTGGTCAACAAGTTCGCCCGCATTGCCAAACCACTCACTAAACATACCAGAACTAACGTTGAGTCGGGAAACACCACACAAGAAAACATTTCAGGAACTAAAAAAATGCCTTCCTTACTCACGCATTTCTAAAAGTGCACCGAACGGAAATAGATATCGATGCAATAAGTGTAAGACTATACGTCACTCTTGTGCAGGAATCTGACGGACTGGAAAGAGTTCTTAGTTATGCTAGCTGGTCACCCTCAAAGGCAGATGCCAACTATTCTGCAACAAAAATGGAGTGACACGCCATCATACGGGCTACATCAAAGTTCCACCCCTATCTTTACGTTTGGCGTCTCTCATATTCATATGTTGGTTTTGGAATGTTAAACCCCACAAATGAAATTAATAAATCATTACCTTTAAGTTTGGCCCTTGAAAGTTGTGAGCGACCACCACGCCTTGTGTTGGCCAGATAACTTGAATGACCTTTCGGGTAGCATCGCACGATGGAGCCTGATACTTCAGGATTTCAACATTACTGTCGTTTACAAATATGGAAAAACACACAGACGCTGGCTGGCTGTCTCGTGCCGCCATCAAACCGCCTTCGTCTGACGACCCGAATGATGACTGCTCCTTGGCAAACGTTAGTGCTGACGACTTCGCCGAGTGAGAACGAGCTGACTCAGAACTAAAGAGCCTTGTGGAATTCTTTGAAGGTAACAGCGCTACTATCCCAAAGGTATTCAAGAGAGGACTGACGTCATTCTTTTGCAAAACGGAGTTCTCCTAAAAAAGAACTCCCGGCACCTTTGAGCTAAACAAGTCCTCGAGGTCACCTCCGCAGTAAGGCCAGAAGTCTTCTAGGTTCTACAAGGCGATCCGACAGTTGGACACCTCGGTGTTTCTCGTATGCTCACAAGAATACAAGAAATGTACTACTGGAGCAAGATGGCTAGAGGGTCCAGCTGAATTACGTTCATAATTTTTTTCTAGCAAAACAAAAACAGACGGACAAAAGAAGCTGACAAGAATATCGCTTTTCCTTGTCAGCCTCATCTGTCCAATTGTTTTTTTGTGTGCTTCAACAAAAATTCCAATTATGAAATTACTACTGGCCATGACTTGCCGCCGTTGTCACTCGTTATGTCAGGCCATGCCGAAAATATCAACAAGTAAAAGACTCCATCTGCAAAACCAGCAGGCTTCCTTCCGCCGATTGAACAACTTCACCAACCGTTGCAGTTAATCGATATGAACCTACTCTGACCGTTTCCTACGTCGACTATGCAATAAATGAATTGTTGTCACCGTCGAATACCTCACCCGCTACGTCAAAACAAGGGCCCTACTTAGAGGCAGTTTCATTATTTATTTAAGACATACTGCAGTCCGAAGACCAAGCAGGTGGGCAGGGATTAATTACATAGAAAGCATCAATCCGCATGGTAAATTGGTACACAATTCTGAAAACAGTCCAACAAGTGTAAAAAAAAGAT
Source organism: Rhipicephalus microplus (assembly GCF_043290135.1). NCBI lineage: Eukaryota > Metazoa > Arthropoda > Arachnida > Ixodida > Ixodidae > Rhipicephalus > Rhipicephalus microplus. The sequence goes on along the minus strand of NC_134705.1, from coordinate 19,836,323 downwards.
AGCAGTACACAAAGAAACATAGCGGCACAGTGAATGTTTAAAATATTGCAGAAAGTACACGCTTTTCAAAATCCGACACATCACGCACCGAAAACACATCAACAGGCAATCTATTCCACTGCTCGTTTGTGCGGGGAAAGAAAGAGTGCTTAAAAAGATTAGTGCGTGCAAAAATTGGAGTTAGATTGTGCTCATGGGTGCTTCGAGTTGAACGAGATAAGCGGGGCTGAATATAAAGTCCTGGATTATTATTGAATTGTTGGGAATTAAGCAAAAACAGAAATCTTAGACGCACAACCTGCCTCCTGTGTTCCAGAGTCATTATATTGTTATAATATATTATAACATATAATATAATATATTATATTATATAGAAGCGATGGAGAAGCTCGGCTATGATAGCTGTTAAAGATGAACCGGACTGCCTATCTTTGCACCATTTCTAATTTGTGAATGTCTTTTATAAGGAATGGGTCCCATGCTGCGCTTGCGTTCTCGAGTTGCGGCCTAACAATGGAATTATAAGCTAGCAATTTAACACGTGAAGGAGCGGCTTTTAGTTTGTGCCTGAGGAACCCGAGTTTTCTGGAGGCCGATGCGCAAATTTTGTTAATGTGACTGGACCAAGTTAGTCGGCTTGTTATAGTAACTCCTAGATATTTATATTCGTCTACTTGTTTCAGCGTGTGGTTATTGAGCCTGTAGGAGGACGTGAATGCATTTTTTTGTTAGTTACCTGGAGCAATACAGATTTGTCACAGTTCAGTTCCATGGACCATTTTTCACACCAATCAGAGACAGCGTCAAGGTTACATTGCAGGTTACTTTGGCCACTTGAGGATGAAATTCGTTTAAAGAGTACACAGTCGTCCGCAAACAACTTTAAACCAATCGACGATGCGTCGATAACGTCAGAAATATCATTGATATAAATTAAAAATAGTATGGCTCCCAGCACGCTGCCCTGAGGAACACCGGAAGTTACAGGGAGAGTATCGGAAAAACAGCTACTGATTTTAACGAACTGCTTGCGGTTAGACAGATAGCACTGGATCAATTTTATGAGTGTTATTGGTAAGCCAATTGTTTGAAGATTTAGGATTAGTTTACTGTGAGGAACGCGGTCGAATGCTTTGCTGAAATCTCAAAAAATTACGTCGATTTGTTCAGCCTTATCGAGTGAAGACGCAAGTTCGTGAATAGTGGTTACTAACTGGGTAAGCGTAGATAAGCGTCTTCTGAACCCGTGATGACAAGGCGTTAGATTATTGTTGGCTTCTAAAAACGAGACAATAAAATCTGATACTACATGTTCGAAGAGTTTACAGATGCTAGAAGTCAGGGAGATAGGGCGGTAATTGTTTGCAAAGAGGCGGTCCCCTTTTTTGAAGATTGGTACGACACAGGCCATGCGCCAGTCGTCAGGATTTCGGTACAGTCAAATGATAACCTAAAAAGGTGAGTAAGAATATGCCCTAGCGGCTCAGCGTATTGGTGCAAGAAGGCATTGGGTATGTTGTCGGGGCCAACGGAAGATCTAATTTTTAGGTTGAGTAACATGTTAATAACACCCTCAACGATTATAAATTCTGAGGACAGATTTGGGAGAGGCATGTTGTACAGTGTACTATCTTGGATTGGAGAGAAAACGGAATGAAAATATTGGTTAAAATGGTTAGCGATAGCGACCAAGTCACCGGTAACAGAACCGCTAATTGATATCTGTTGGACGTCTTTAGGACGATCACCTAAGTAACGCCAGAACTTCTCTGGACAGCTTTTTATAAAACTTGGAAGGGTTTGCGAGAAATATTTAGCCTTTGCATCAGAAAGTTTGGAGGCAAGAAGAGTTTTCAATGCGGTTAACTTGCTGGGAGGGGAGTGGCGCCGTTCGGCACGCTTAAGCCTGCGATGAAGGTGAATGATTTCTCTTGATATCCATGGGTTGTTTTAGTTAGTACGCACACTCCTGGTAGGAATATATTTGTGAATACAAAAGTGAACGGTAGACTTCAGGGTATTCCACAATGTTTCAACGGAACTGGGCAGGCTGTCACAAAGATTCCAAATTGTGTCTGAGATTGATCGATCATCGGCATTAGAATAATTTTTCACTACCTTATTGACTTGTTTTCGGTGTTTCTTAACGCCCCCTAAGCGAAAAGACAACAAGACACTCATGTGGTCAGAGATACCACTATTGATAGAGACACTATATTCAGGTGTGCTTGAATTAACAAAAACAAGGTCTAATATTGAACGGGTATTTCCGGCAACTCTTGTGTACTCGAGAACTGTCTGAACTAAGTCACACATGAGCATAACATCAAGATGAGGGTTAGTAACAGCATCAAACACTGATTTCGTGTTAAGCCAATTAATTTGGGGAAGATTAAAGTCACCAGATAGAATGAGCCGGTTGTCTTCATACATACATAATTCATCGTGAAGTACTTGCAAATAGCTGGACGGAGCATTTGGAGGCCTATACACCGCACATATCGTGAAATATGACCCCAACAGTTTACATTCAAAAATAGGCTCTCGTGGTCTGGTATCTCCGGTAAGATAACATGCGGAATGGAACTTTTTAAGACAATAGCTACACCGCCCCCACAAGAAGGGCGGTCGCGGCGTATGATTTGATAGGATGCAGGAACTACAATAGAATCGGGGATGTCATTATGCAACCATGTTTCTGTTATAACTGTTATGTGTGGGTTATGTTCTAAAAGCAAATATTCAAGTTTATCAGTTTTGTCACCTGGGTAGCGAAGTTCTTCGTTGAAGGCGTCGTCCTGGGTCATGAAACACCAGAGCTCTTCATAACTGACAGAAGTACGGCCTGCACTGAATAATGCAACTCAGGTTATCTTAGCATACAGCCACACAAATCACCGCTGGACAGCCGCCTACCAACCACAAATTAATGGGCTCACCGAGCGTCTAAATAAAACCATAGCAGATATACTGGTCTGTACAGCGTCGATATTTATGAAAGCGAACACGGCAACGCGTGGCTGTCGTGCTCAGGCCGGTGCTGGCAGCGAGTTCAAAAAGAAGTGATAGCATCAACAAGCTTTTTCCGCATCATCTCGTGGCGAGCAAAGCAATCATTCGTTGCTGATATGGTATCAGCGGCATGACCCCGTCCCCTCTCTTTATCAGGTGAATAACACAAGAAGTTGGTAATCGCCTTCAAAGAGGAGAGGGTGCTATGTTGCCGCTGGTTCAATATCAGCAATGAATGGTAGCTTTCTTCGCCACGAGATGACATAAAAAGAAGCTTCTAATGCTCTCTATTCCACTTGAACGCGCTGCGAGCAGCCACCGGAGCACGTAAGACACGCTTTCCTGTGCTTCATTTCATAAAAATTCACACTGTACGTCGACGTCGAACACAAGACTTGGGATGCATTACTTCCGTACGTAACCTTCGCGGACAACACAGTCGTGCAAGAAACGATGCAAATGTCGCTGTTCAAGTTGTTGTATGGAAGGAGCCTGGGTACGACGCTCGACACCATGTTGCCCAAAGTCAGCAACGAAAAAAACATTGACGTGACTGTGCGCATTGAGTGTGCCTAAGAAGTCCGACAACTCGCCCACCTCTGCATAAAACACCAACAGACGACCTCCCAGCTACCATTAAAATCTTCGACAACAATCCGTGGATTACCACCTCGGCGACTGTGTTTCAGTATGGACGTCAATACGTCGACGTGCCCTCAGTGATAAACTTCTGCGATGGTACTTCGAACCATACCGGGTACACGGGAACGGCTTGGCGTTTGAATATAAACATTTTGTTGCAAGTGGCGCACTGTCCTGCCTGTCTATCTGCTCTTGTTTCCATACTTCGCCTCGAGCTACAAAAGATCTTTTCGTACCGGGTAGTTCGACGTCTCGGCACACTCTACTACGTCGATTGATTTAATTGATTTGTGGGGTTTAACGTCCCAAAACCACCATATGATTATGAGAGACGCCATTGTGGAAGGCTCCGGAAATTTCGACCACCTGGGGTTCTTTAACATGCACCCAAATCTGAGAACACGGGCCTACAACATTTCTGCCTCCATCGGAAATGCAGCCGCCGCAGCCGGGATTCGAACGCTTAACCTGCGGGTCAGCAGCTGAGTACTTTAGCCGCTAGACCACCACGGCGGGGCACACTCAACTATGTTGATGTCCCCGACGGGATTATAAACTCTCAACGCTGGCGTGCGAAACTGAAGTAGTTCTTGCCGTGCGCCCCAAGCTATTTCACGCATGTTAAAGAAGAGAGAGAGAGAGAGAATAAAATGAGGGAAAGGCAGGGAGGTTAACCAGAAATTGAAGCATACGGTTTGCTATTCTGCACTAGGGGAAGGGGGAATGGGGAAGAAATACGGAAAATAAAGCGAAAGGGAAATAGACGCGCGCATAAAAAAGGGGGGGGGGGCTGGGGTGCTATAGTGTATACAATAGGCCACTGCCACGCAAAAAGTCCAGTAATTGCCTTCACTAATTTTGTGTGAGCACACAAAACATGTCGACTTTCAAGCACTGATTGTTCAGACAAAGGTCTATCGTCAAGGCGAGCTAACGCAGAAGCTAGTTGCGTCTTTGCACGTTGTAACAAGGGCAGTGACACAGAACGTGCTCTATTGTTTCATCGCTGCCGCAATGACCGCAAGCAGCACTGTCTTCCATGCCGATTCGGAAGGTGAAAGCCTTGGTGAAGGTGACACCAAGCCATAGTCGGCAAAGCACCATTGTCTCGAGTCGAGAGAGTCCAGGCGGAGGCCGGCGTCGACGAGACGTGTCCAGTCTAAGCAGTCGCGTGTGTGGTAAGCACTCGGCGTTCCACAGGAATTTTAATTCTGCATTAGCGATTTTTCGGACTGTCATCGCAGCCACAGACCTTGAAAATGGTATAGATTCTTCTTCACCATGCTCGTGTGCTGATCGAGCAGCTGCATCGGCATGTTCGCTGCCCAATATGCCGCTGTGACTTCGAAGCCACAGAAACGTGATTCTGTGTCCTTCGTCGATGAGGTGGTGAAGCAGCTCTCTAATTTCAAACATTAGTTGTTCATAAGGTCCCCGGCGTAAGGCGAATATCAAACACTGTAGTACTGCCTTAGAGTTCGTGAACACGCTCCATTTCTTGGCTTCTAGGTGTTTAATGACTTTAACTGCGCTACGTAGAGCAGCAAATTCCGCAGCTGTCGATGATGTCTGGTGGAATAACCGAAACTTCACCGTTGTTGCTGTTGCAGGGAAGATCATCGACCCTGCAGACCCATACACTTTAGTTGAAGCGTCATTATATAAATGAATATGCTCACTGTACTTCTCATATGACAAGAGAAGAGAAAGCTGCTTTAGAGCTGGAGAAGAAAGCCGGGCTTTTGACCCTACGCCTGGAACCATGAGTTCAACATATGCATAGGGCATACTCCTTGGGGGAGTTGAAATTCTGGATGAAGTTGTATAAAGCGTAGGAATACGCGTGCGATATGACAAGACTGTTTGGCAAAATGAGGCACGAGGTCGGTCTTCTGGCAGTGGAGCTATATGATGGGCAGGGGTGCGAGAAAGATGCCTCACGTGTGCTCTGAGCACTTCCTTTATGATATGCGTCTTGAGCGGGTAGTGATTGGCGATCTCGATTGTCTCAGCTGTTGATGAACATCGTGGTAGCCCAAGACAAACTCGCAGAGCCATATCCTGGATGCTTTCGAAAGTACGAATGCTTGTTCTACAGGTATTGGTCAACACAGGCAAACTGTAGCGCAAATAGCCAAGAAAAAGTGTCTTGTACAATTGCCTCATTGTACGTACTGAAGTCCCCCAGGTTTTTCCTTCAGAATACTTGAATAATAAAGTTAGCAATTTCTGGCAGCCTTTTCTTCAAGTGGGCCACATGTGGGCCCCAGTAGAGGTCCCTATTAATGAATACATCTAGAAATCTGTGCGTCCTGACATATGATATTTATTTATTTATTTATTTATTTATTTATTTATTTATTCATTTCAGGTACCCTCATGGCCCAGAGGGCATTGTTGAGGGGAGTGGTACAGGATCAGGATGTTGAAAGGTGTTCGAATTGTACAAACATTGCACACATATGAGCAAATATACAAAAGCACTGAACAAACAACTATCCAGCGGTGCGTAGAAGTATACAAAAGTTTAACACAAATCTACACAGGTATTGCCTCTATCATAAAAAGATAACAAAACTAACATTGACAACTGCATGCATATAACACATTATAAGGTAAATGAACACTGTGGAAAAAAAAGTTCAAGCTACACAGAAGTGAAGTAATCAGACACTTTTTTCCTAAACTGGTCAATATTGTTAGTAAGCACTAGGGATGGTGGCAGGCGATTCCACTCTGATGTAGTTCTAGGAATAAACGAATTTGAATATGCTACAGTGCGACAATTCGGGATACCAACTTTGCAAGAATGATCTATGCGCAATGAAACATGAGCAGGGGGTAAGATGACTTGGTCGTCGATAGATATAGCGTATGGCCTCATTAGCTTTCGACTAAAAGCAATCAATGCGCATTTCGCTGGCGAGATTTTCAGACCACGTTCCTTGAGGTACATGGATACCAACGTCACAGCTTTCTGGTCTTGCGCGAACCTGAAGTCTTGTCACGCCAGATGCCCAGACGCAGATATCGTCAGCGTACATGGATAACTTGACCACACTTGGTAGTCGTTCTACAAGACTGATGAGAACGAGGTTGAAGAGTGTTGGACTCACGACGCCACCTCGCAGAACTCCACAATGCGTTGGGTGTTGGGAGGTTGGACCATCTGCAGTGTTCACAAATAAGGTCCGCCCTTGTAAATAACTGCGTGTCCAAGAATACAGTTGTCCACCTAGGCCTACTCACTGATAAAGAACTGATGAAAAACGTTGTCGTATGCTCCTTTTACGTCAAGGAACATGTCAGCAGATAGTCATTTACATGCCTTTTGATGCTGGATATATGTGACGAGATCTATAACATTGTCGATCGAACATCGGTGACGGCGAAAACAAGCCATGACGTTCGAATATATCTCATAGTATGCCAGGTACCATTCTAGCTTGGCCAAGATCATTCTCTCCATTACCTTTCCTACGCAACTGGAAAGTGTGATCGGTCGGTAAAAGGTAATGTCCAGGGGAGATTTGCTGGGCTTAAGAATCGGAACCAAGCGGCTATTCTTCCAATCTTGCAGAACGACGCCAGCTTGCCAGGAATTGTTGAAGATGTTAAGGAGTGCTTCTCGTGCCCGTTTATCAAGGTTGCACAGCATCCTGTATGAAATGTCATCTGGGCCAGTAAACGATGACTTATTACATGAGACGAGCGCCGCGTCGAGCTCCTGTGATGTAAATGGTAGATCCATGCGCGGGTCTCGTGAGTGAGGAACATGATTCCCTGGGTTGTGTACGTTGTCTGGCCCACGGTCATAGCGCAGAAATCTTCTGCTACCTCAATTTCATTACAGCGAAGAAAAAGTGCAAGGGCTTTGAAGGGAGAGCGCTACTCTGAAACACAACGTAGGCCTCACACAATTATCCACATCAGAGACAGTGGTTTATGAGGATCTAGCGACGCACCAAATTTCCTCCATCGTTGGGTGTGTAATTTGTCGAGGCACCGTTGTATCTTCATTTGGATGCGCCGGACTGTTCGTATATCATCTGTGGAATTGGTTTGTCGGTATCGTTTTTGCGGCACGACGGCGGATCGCACGAAGTCACTCCAGCTCGAGGTCAAATTCAGAGTACTTCGAAGAGCATGATGTGTGCATAGCCGCATGTGCAGTTTTCTTATTAGCTTGCTAAAGACCATTGGACAGGCCTTCTTCACAAGCACCCTCAAGTTGAGTTTTGAACACAGTCCAATCTATTCTTCGTGTTGTAGTAGAGGAGTACGTGTTCAAAATACCTTTAATCTTCATGTAAGTGGGTATGTGGCCCTTCCGTGTGTTTCAATGTCCAGAAACCACTTCACCCGTGTAGAAAATCGGCGTGAAACAAAGGACAAATCAAGGCAGCTGCTGTATGTAGTGCCTCGCTAAAACGTAAGACTGGCGTCATTCAGAAGGAAGAGACCATGGCTGGAAACCAATGATGCTAGGCGTCATCCCGTTGAATTAAGCCTTGAGCTTCCCCAGATGGAATAATGCACATTGAAATCTCCGGTGATAACCCACGGACGTGGATGTGCCCTTGATATTTCGTCTAGTTTGTTGGCATCGAATTGACTTGATGGGGATATATACACACCCAGAAGTGCGAATGTACCTTTCCTTTTTTAACAGACAAGCACACATACTGATTGCCGTCGTGAGGTTGCACTGGCTGGGCGACGTAAGCTCCCGGCGAATAAATACAATAACATTGCTACTTTCGATGTCACTTGAGGAGAAAATGACTCGTAGGCGGATAGTATGATTGGGTGCAATAATTTCGGTTCACATATAGTCATGATAGGAAATCGGTACAAATGAACAAACTGGTGAAAATCAGATAGGCGAGATCTCACACCTCTAGCGTTTCACAGAAAAATCGACGATTCTCTGACCTACTGTCGCAACGACTTGTGATTGTCGGCCATGGCTTTACCGAAGGCTTGTAAGGACCGGGCTCAACGCGTCCAGCACCTGTAGGCTGCTCCAAGCAGTTGGCGTATCAATGCTTGTCAGAAGACTTCTGATGACACTCACAATAGATCGCAGCATAGGAATAATTTGACGATCTGCTGTTGGAGCCTCGTCAACAGCAGCATTGGCTTTCACTGGGAGAAGAGAGCGGGAAGGCTGCTCGGAAGGCGGTGTGTTCGCAAGCACCGGCCAGTATTCAGGGGAGAGAGGCTTCACCGGTGGAGGTATTCTTGTACTCTCTGGCTTTCTACTACTTCTTGATGGTGGTGTAGACTTAAGTGGTGCGTGAATATCACCATGACTGGAGCGCTTCCGTCGGTGGTGACGTCGACGCCGGATTTTTTGTGAAGCTTCTCTATGGGTGGAGTTATCCCTGACCATTTTTTCAGGATACCCACTTCTTTCTTGAGTCTTGGGCATTCCTTGAACGTGGCTTCATGCGTAACTTGAGAATTGCCGCACAACAGGTGTCTACCATGTGCGACTTCGTGCACCGGGGGCATATGGTAGAGATCGCGCAGACGCCCTTGACATGGCCGATCTTGAAACACTTGTGGCACTGAAGCGGCTTTGGGACAAAATGCCGTACCGCACGCCGGAAATGTCCCACCTTGACGTGCGTAGGGATTGAGTCGCCCTTAAAGACTATCTTAACGCAGCGGCTGTTCCAGAGGTGGCTTATATGCTTACTGACTACTCCTTCGTGCACCGGTTCATCAGAATAGGGTAGATCTGTGTTTGGGATTCCCAAGTCAATGTCGTAAATGACACCTGCAGTGCAGGTCCCCGTCATCGGTACGACCGCTCGTACTGTGAAATCTCCAAACTCTGTCATCATTCGGTGCTTCTCCATCGTGTATGCCTGTGTTGTGTCAACAGCTAAAACGTTCTTACGTGTGTTTAGCCGGACCTCTTAGATTTAATTCTGTGCTATTCCCACAAGAATAGTGGAGGTAGCTTGCTTGTTCAATTTTCGAAGGCTGACGGAAGGATCCACGGTCATGAAGAGAATGGTATGCGGCCAGCGTTCACTCCTGGCCTTCACGGCTGACGTGCTTGCTGGTGATGACGTCTTGATGAGCCTCCTTTTGGCTTTCCGACTCCGCACAGACACGAAGCTGTCATGTGATGAGTCATCACCGTCGACTGACTAGATCTCTGTGTCTTCATTGGAGCTGCACCAAGAGCCTCGTTTCCTTGCGGAGCTTAAGAATGTTGAGCTGTAGCCAGACACGCCAGCAGTCGGCTCGTCGTCCATGGGTGCGAGAGCAGGAGCATCTCTTGAGCCGTCGCTGGTGTTGGACCATGAGCCTTGAGCCACAGAAGAGCTGGGGGGCGCCGACATTTGACCACGTGGGCCTGGAGAAGTCGCCACTGTCACCACCACAAGGCGGGACGCAGAGAGCGTCACAGGTATTGTGGAAAATATAAAAAAAACAGTAATGACAGACGCGTTCTATCACTAAGCAACTTCGTCGTCGTTCTCTTTCCGTGTAAATGAACTTTAGGACTGTGCTCTTTGTTGTTGTTTCTCTATTACTGTGTACCTATGTATTAAGTTTGAAAAATTTCGTAGCGAACTTGGCGAAATTGAATCTATCCATCTATCCATCCACCTATCTATCTATCTATCTATCTATCTATCTATCTATCTATCTATCTATCTATCTATCTATCTATCTATCTATCTATCTATCTATCTATCTATCTATCTATCTATCTATCTATCTATCTATCTATCTATCTATCTATCTATCTATCTATCTATCTATCTATCTAGCCACCTATGACAATTTGCTCAGCTGGATGTTTCGATAATGGTATCTATACCAGAATTGGCACGGTCTAACATGGCTGTACGACGAGCATAGCTGACTAGTGATAACATAAAAATCATAACATGTGTGTCATGACTTACATTTCATGATCTTGCTGCTCATGTAGTAGTTTCGTTCAAATGATACCAAAACTGGTAAGGTATGACATGACTGCATGGCGACAATAAGTTACAGGTGGCAACGCCTAGTTTATGACATGCATGTCTCGTAAGTCATGTCTAGACGCCACGCTCATAATGCGCTTGCGGTCGTTTCACCAGGTTCACAAATACCGAGAATTCGGTGTACGCGATTCGGATAGACGACGAAAGTAATTGACTAGTGGAAGCGTGTTAATCCGGACATGCGTGTCATGTAAGAGCACGACAACATACCAGGCTCATGATGGGTTTACGGCCATTCCGCGAGCTTCACATATACCAAACTTTGTATTACGACACGTGCATGGATGACGAAACTGTATGACTGGTGCAAACATGATAATAAGGACATGCGTGTCATGTAAAACACGACTATACATCACGCTCATGACGCGTTCAAGGCCGTTTCACTAGCTTCACATATAACGATTCGGGCATTACGTGACGTAAATTGATGACGATCATGTTTGACCGGTGAAAACGTGATATACATGACATGCGTGTCATGTGAGGACATGTCTACACGTCACGCTCATGGTGCACTCTCTGTACTTTCGCTAGCTTCACATATACCAAATTTAGTGTTACGAGACGTGAATGTGGGCAGAGGCATATGAGTCATGCGCACTTTATAATCATGACATGTGTGTCATGTAAATCATGACTACCAGGCAGGCTCATGATATGCTCTCGAACGTTTCGCAAGCTTCACATTTACCGATTTGGGCATTATCTGACGAGAACGGATGACGAAGGTATATAACTGGTAGAGACTTGATACTCATGACATGCGTGTCATGTAATAACATGAACATGACTACATGCCATGCTCATGATGCGCTCAGAGCCGTTTCGCAGGCTTCTCATGCACCGAATTTTGTATTACAAGGCATAAATGGGTGACAAAGGTAAGCGACACGTCCAAACATGGCAATCATGATATGCGTCTCATGCCAAACGTGACCACTTGTTAAGTTCATAGCGGGGTCGCAGGCGTTTTGCTAGCTTCACAGTAGACAAATTGGGTATTACGTGACTTCAATAAATGGCGAACAGAAATGGCAAGTGCATTTGTGTTCATCACATAGAATCATGATATGATTTTTCTGTATGGCATAATTCACATGCCGACCACTGCTGGTGCTGTCATTGGAAACGTCAGGAGCGCCGTCTTTATGCGACTGTAAACAAAATCCTTCCACTTTGTTCAAATGCATCAGTGCACATAATGTGTGTCCTTCAGTACACCTCGTAACGTTGTGCCGATTTTGAAATGACAGAATAACCTTCCTAATTCGTGCTTCAGAAGTCATAGATGCCCACTATACATGGGATCTGCCGAACTTTATTGTGCCTTTTTTGCTTGCTTTATTCCTAATAACTATGTTCACGTATTTCACGCGGTGTTCGGCTTTAAGCATCAGGTAGATGCTTTTTGATTGGAGGCGGGGCAATGCAGTGCGCGTTTCTTACTTACACTGAAGTAGATTTGGTTTTCGACCAGAAAGATTGCATGGATTGCTCAGCGCAAAAGTTACCTCAGTGTTCTAAATGTTCAGAATTATAATAATTTTGCTTAGATAGGTCATTTCGCTTGAATACGCCCATTTCGCGGATTTTAAAGATTATTCTGGAACCTACGCGGCCATTAGCGATAACGCATGGATTTTCGACGCCACGTGTACAGACCCTTTCACTGTTTACAATCACAGACCCTTGATGACATCCGGTTTTTTCCATTGAGTTGTCTGAATAGTATCGGTGGTCAAGAAGAGCTTTAGAAGATAGCCCGCTCATTTTCTACACTTTCCTTTCCTTACTTGGCAAAATATATTCAAAGAAATGTTTCTTCGAGATACAAAAAAATGATGAAAGGTTTTTTGCACTTCTAACACGTTCTTTTTATGTGAAAAACTAAGCAGAGACATTTTTTATTTTTAAAAGGAGGTTGAAATGTGCTTTCAGTTTGACTTAATGAGCTGGTAAATGAAGCAACCGAAATTTTTCTGGGGTACAAATAAATGCTGACGCGCTTCACTATTTGTCCGTTGGTCACCGTCCGATGCTCTGTTCACCGCTATCAGTATTCTAAGCTCCAGTTTCCTGCCCATAAGTTTGGCCACATAAACAATTTCATCTAAATATCAAGTGCGTTCCCTTCGTCAACGTCACGGCCCTGTGACCTTAAACAGAAAGAACTGCGGGCAACTGCAGCCAAGGTAAAGCAAGTCGAGCGCGATCGCATTCATCATCTTCATCGTCTGTCTGATGGTTTCTCAATTTGGATGTCGTGTAACATATAACCATGTGCGTGTAAAGGTGAGAAAGATCATAGGCGGAGATTGATGGCTTGAGACGGGAGACGTGCACAATTTTAGGGGTGGATACGCACGATGGTGATTGACTTTCCGAAGGAGCGATAAATTATGTGACATGAATAAGGTTGCGTGAGCCCTTTTGAGGCCAGGAGTAGCGAGATAAAAGCTTCAAAGACAGGTCAACAGAGCGGCATGGTGTTCAGAGGAGGGCAAATTAACTTGGAGAGTAGCAATCTACTCGGTGATGGCTGTCGCACCGGAAACAGGCATTCCTGTGTGATCTGGCGGGGCGCTTGAGCACTAGCAGTGGCCTCCCGGACCTCTCTAACTGTTTGTGTAGTTGATTGATTGGTTGATTTGTGGGGTTCAATGTCCGAAAACCACAATATGTTTATGAGAGACGCCGTAGTGGAGGGCTCCAGAAATTTCGACCACCTAGGGTTCTTTAACGTGCACCCAAATCTCGGGCCTACAACATTTCCGCCTCCACCTGTTTGTGTAGTTGCAGGGAGAAGAGTTTCCAAGGATAACACTGGATGTGGGCCTAACAATAGGTGAAGGGGGAATATCCGGATGTGTCAGAGCGTGAGGAATCGTGCGCGAAAGACACACAAGGCAAAATACTATCCCAATCAGTGTGATCTTTGGAAACATACGTGGAGAGCATGATTGCAAAGGTTTGTTAAGGTGCTCGGTAAGACTATTTGTTTGCGGGTGGTAGGCAGTATTGACCTTGTGAGGCTTCGACCACCAGTGAAGGAATTCGTTTACGAGTTTCAAAGGAAATGAGCGATGAAGATCGGTAAGTAGCTCTCAAGAAGCGTCATGGTGAAGAATGACGTCATGAATGAAGAAGTTCGTCATGTCAGTGGCACAGCTTGTTGGTAGTGTTCGCGTGATAGCGCATCGCGTGGCGTAGTCAGTGGCTACGACTATTCACTTGTTCTCAGCCGGAGAGGTTGGATATGGTCGAACGATATCGAATCCAACGTGGAGGGAGGGGATAGTGAAGGTTCCGATTGGTTGCAGTGGCTCAGCATCGTGACAAGGAAGAATTCTTGGAGTGCTGGCAGAACTGTTAAGCTGTAACGTACCGGCGCACAGCACAGCAAAGGCCAGGCCAGAAGAATAAACTTCACCCGCGATCGTACGTGCACGTGGCTCCGAGGTGTCCAAGAGACAGAGCGTCTTTAAGCTGTTCAACAGTGAAACGAAGTGTTGCAGGAACTACTTGTAGTAGCTCTGGTCCTTCGCAGCTGGTGTTTCGCTGGTAAAAAATGTCATAGTGCTGAACGAAGAAGTGTGGTGACGCGTCTACTCGTGACAAAAGTAGATGGTGCATGGTATACTGCAAGTGGACGTTTGTGAGCTGTTTGCTCGCATATGTCGGTGAATGTGGATATGACGAAAACATAGGGTTTGTAGTCGTATGCTGAAATGTCAAGTGGGCCCCCGTGATCACGAGATGAACAAGCGGCACCCTGATGCATCTGGCCAGATTTGTATGCCACGTCGCAGCTGTATTTTTTAAGTTTCCAGGCCTAAAGTTGAAGTCGTTTAGCAGAATCTTTAAGATATGACAGCCAGAACAGGGTACGGGGATTGGTAATTATCTAAAAGGCGTGGCCGAACAAGTGTCCTCAAAGTTTTCAGACTGCCTAGATGTGTGCGAGGCACTAATGCTGAATGATGAAAAACTTCCTCTCCGAAGAAAAAAGGAGGCGACTGGCATAAGCGATGATGCTATCGTGTCTTCACGGCCACTGGGCGAGAACAGCACTGACTCCCTGTCTTCTGGCATCGGCACGAACTTCAGAATGGGCTGATGGATTAATATGTGTCGGGGTTGGTGGGTAGGTAAGTAATGTTTTAAAGGTGCTGAACACAGTTGCTTGGTCAGTACCGCAGTAAAAAGGCGTGTCCATCTCAATAGTCATCAGGCAATGTTGGTGAAATTCTACACAAAACTTTCAAAGCGTGAACCAAGGCCAATAAAGCACCGTACATTTTTCGCGGAATGCGGTAAATAAATATCTTTTACAACGCGAATTTAGTCGGGATCAGGTTGCACGCTTCGAGCACTGAACAGGTGGTCCAGCACAGTGAATTTCTGGCGACCAAAACGAAATTTGAAAGAGTTTAGCCTGCTGCCAGGAAAACCTCAAGAACAGTCAATAGGTGGCTAAGATGGCTTTCAAATAGCGATGATGATACGATGACTTCACAGCACATGCAGGTTGAGCATTTGTATCCACGAAAAAGGATGTCCATATCCTCTGAAATATTCCTGGAGCATCACACAATTCAGATAATAGGAGTCCATTTGTTGTAATAAATGCGCTTTTCTCTTGCTCTGGATGATCGATGAAATTAGGCCAGTACCCTGATTGTAAGTCAATAAGTCAAAAGTGGGCAGACCAATGTAGAAAGTCCGGAGCATTGCAACCCACGGTAATGGATTCACGCCCTTGCTTGTTGCACTACGTGACGGTAGTCTACGCAGAAACGCCAGCTGCCGTCCTTCTTCTTCAACAGCACGACTGGCGGGGCCCATAGACAGCAGAAAAAATAGAAGACGTCTTTTGTGAGCATTTTTCAACTTACTGCTGGAAAATTGTCACACAGCAAGAGACTCGTAATAAGAACAGCGTAGGATGGAGCTAGCGCCTCCGGCATATGTTATGAGTTACGGTGGATGTTAAACCCAAAGGGCGTCTATGGAAATAAAAGACATCGGAGTAGGATTTAAGCAGGTGCATGATATAAGCTTTCTGTGCTGGAAGAAGGCCAGGGGTTATCATGTCGACGTTGGCTTCGGCTGTGGTTTGGATGGAAGATAATGGAGCACAGCACAAAGATCGTCGGCAATGAACGCAGAAATCGCAATATGAGTAGAAAGTACTTTTGCCAAACTTATGCTCTCTTTAGGATCGGTATAGATGTGGTATTAGCCATTACTATCAAAATTGCACGAGGAATTGCAAAATTTTTGCCAGAAAGACGTCAGCGATAGGTGTCGACACGTAATACATCGAGAATTGGAAGACAGACATCAGGATCGCGAACATAAAGGCTTTAGGCGCAAGGCGAACGTGATCTACAGATCACAGACGTGGTTGATATAATGTTGGTTCGTCTGGTAATGCGGTAAATTAGGTTGAAGCACGCTGGTTTTAAGTCAAGTAGGGCAGAGTTGGTGGATAAAATGTAAATCCTGGGGACAAGTTCTTGGAAGCATTTCTCGAGCACACCAAACTGTAACGTCATAGAACGGTTGGCAAAACTTATACTCACGGTGTTCATTTCAAGCACAGGAATCGTGCCACCCTTAGCCATCTATATGAATGGTCCAGTGGGTGGAGTAAAATCTTTCCTAAGGTGGCAGCGAAAATTTGCGTTTTTACTGATATGTGATCCCCTGTGTACACAAGTGCGAAAACGGGTGTGCCGTCTACTGAAACGTGAATGAGGTTGTGTCTAGTCAGCAGCATGGCCACAAGATTTGGCGGGCAAGTTTCGATGCATCACCTCTGGGAGCTTCATCATCTAGTTTTCTGAGTCAGGTGTTCAATCGATGACGTTGGGCGGTGAACTTTGGGCGAGCAAGACGATGGGTGAGAGGAGAGCGAAGAACAGAACTGGTGAGCATGAGGAGATGGTGAACAAAGACAATACGGCATAGAAGAAGCGTCTTCACTGGTGGCCTGAAGTGATTCTCGGTAAGCTTCAAAACATCGGTGAGCGTATTGTTACGAAGTAAAGGAAGATGAGGGACAGAATCAGCTGACAGGCGCTAGTGTGCTAATCATCCATTGTGATTCTCGCCTCAGGTTGTTCCTCTGTAATTGCATTTCTACAGAAGTCACTGACCCCATAACATATTGGTGAGAGGTGCTGGGTAACCATGAGGCAACGGAGCTCTACAACGGACGCCGCATCTGTTTTCTAGCCATGGCCAATGCTGAGCCCTCCGCACTACGCCAGCATCTCCGACGAACACGGCGTCACAACCATACGTTTTCACGCCACTCAAGGATCCCGGTACAATTTTTTGCGGTACCGCCTGCCACATTTTCACCTACCGAAGAGTCCCACGCAGTTGACCATTCTCGGAACACATGGTACAGCAGCTCGCCTTCACCACGTGGGCACCAGTCTCGTTCGCCGCAAATATGTCGCCCATCATCCCGTTTGCCGCAGTCACGGCACTTCTCGTCCCCCGTGGCTTCCGGCCGCATCGTCTCGGAAAACTGAGAATTGAAGCCCCTGGAGGTGGTGCTGCATTGACGAATTCCGCAGCAAATCCTTTCTCCATTGTACCAGACGAATTGTAATAGACGTTGAAGTAGATGGCGTACCTGTACAAGCACTTGTAAACACCGGCGCAAGCATTTCGATCGTGAGTTCAAGCATGCGCACACGTTTAAAAAAGTTCTGACACCAGCGGCTGCAAAAATGCTTCGTGTGGCCGATGGCGGCAAGCCGATGGTTCTCGTTCTGTGCACTGTCCACTTAAGTGTAAAGGACCACACTGCTTCTGTCATTCTAGCCGTAATTTACCACTGCCCTTATGACGTTATGCTAGGCCCGGACTTTTTGTTGAATCACTCTGCTCTTATGGATTGTGCTGCGGGAGTCCTTCAGCTAGAACCGCCTCAGATAGTCGCTGAACACAACACTGCCCCACCGCGCCTGTGCTCTCTTCAGGATGTGCGACTGTCACCTCAGGCAGCCACCTACGTCATTTTGACCACACAGCCACAAGTTCCCGAGGGTCAATACGTTCTCCTTCCTCTCACCGACGTCCTCTTGGAGTGCAACATCGCCATTCCCCACACGCTTGTGACTGTCACTGATAACTGTACCTCGCTGCCGCTTCTCAACTTCAGTTTTTGCCCTGAAGTGCTTCCTCGTGGCATGTTCTTGGGCAGCGTATCCAATGCTGGTGAATTGGAAATAGCGGCCTGCACCACCGAGATTGATTTACTTCAGTCTCCTGTAGCTAACAGCATCTGTTCTATGCCGGGTCGTTTCTCAAAGATGATTGCACCCGACGTCAATCCTGCGCAAGCCAATGACATCCATCACCCTCTCGCGTCGTATACCAACATTTTTGATTTCGAAGACAGACCTCTAGGGCAAACATCAACCATTCAGCACCGTAAAAACACTGGTGACGCCAGTCCTATTTGCCGACGCCCCTATCTTGTCTCCCACACTGAGCGCAGAGCTATCCATGCGGAAGTTGACAAAATGCTCAACAAAGGTGTCATAGTACCATCTAGTACTCCTTGGGCTTCCCCTTTCGTTCTTGTGAAGAAAAAGGGCAGTACATGGCGCTTCGGCGTTGACTATCGCCACCTTAGAAGATCACGCGAAAGGACGTATACCCGTTACCACGCATCGATGACGCACTGAACTGCCTGCCCGGCGCAACGTATTTCTCGTCTATTGATCTTCGGTCCGGCTACTGGCAGATTTCTGTCAATGAGATGGACCACGAGAAGACGGCCTTCATTACGCTGGATGGTTTACACCAGTTTAAGGTGATGCCTTTTGGACTATGTAACGCCCCTTTCACATTCAAACGAATGATGGACTCTCCCTTGCGTGGTTGAAAGTGGTCTACTCGTCTCTGTTACCTAGACGATGTGATAGCCTTTTCATCTACTTTCGATAGCCACCTGACTCGTGTCGCTACAATTCTTGCCGTTTTCAGAACAGCTTGACTACAACTAAACTCTAAGAAATGTCAATTTGGCCGCCCTCAGATTACTATTCTGGGCCATCTTGTAAACGCCGATGGAGTCAAACCAGATTCTAAAGAGATCCGCGCCGTCCGTAGCTTTCCGGTGCCCTGTTCTACAACTGACATCCGGAGCTTCATCGGCTTATGTTTCTACTTTCGTCGTTTTGTGAAAAATTTCGCTGACGTTGCCAGGTTACTAACAGATTTGCTGAAGAAAGATACCACATTCTCATGGGGCCCTGAGCAGGCTCAAGCGTTCACCGCTCTTATCGGCTGCTTAACTACGCCCCCACCCTTGCCCACTTTAATCCTTCTGCTGCCACAGAAGTTCGTACCGACACCAGTGGCCACGGTATTGGCGCAGTTCTCGCTCAGCGGCACCACGGCAGACAGTGCGTGATAGTTTAAGCCAGTCGCCTGCTTTCTCCCCCAGAGAGGAATTATTCCATCACCGAGAGAGAGTTCAGAGCTTTAGTTTGCGCCGTCGCCAAGTTCCGGCCGTATTTCTATGGTCACATGTTCTAAGTCGTTACGGACCACCACGCCCTCTGCTGGCTGACTTCTCTGAAGTGCCCGACAGGACGTCTGGTCACTGGGCCTTGAGGCTCCAGGAATTTTTGTTTAGCGTCAGCTACAAGTCTGGCCGTTTGCACAAGGACGTGGACTGCTTTCTCGTCATCCGGTGGACCCTCTTGATTCCGTTGCGACTGACCTGGAGAGCAGCGTGATGGCGTTTACTGATATTAGCGATATACGCATTGAACGACAATGTGATGAGTCAATGCACACTTCCATCGACGCCTTCCAGTCTGACAGCCATGACGCCGAATCCAGTATGTTGGTGCTGAATGACGGCATCTTCTACCACCGCAACGTCAGCACTGAAGGCCCTGACCTTCTGCTTGTCATTCCCCGTCATCTAGGGGCTGCCATACTTGAACAACTTGACGACGCACCAACAGCAGGACACCTCGGTGTTTCACGCACATACGACCGCGTGTGATGTCGCTTCTTCTGGCTAGGATTGTACCGAACCATGTGTCAATATGTCGCCACTTGCGATCTCTGCCAGCGCTGGAAAAGACCTACTTTGGTGCTAGCTGGACAGCTTCACTCAATCGAAGTCCCCTCTGAACCATTTCATTGCGTGGGACTCGATCTTCTTGGTCATTTTTTGACGTCGACACCGGCAAATAAATGGATCGCCGTCGCCACAGATTATGCGACGCGTTACGCGTTAACAAAGGCCATGTCAACGAGTTCCGCCGCTCACGTCGCAGATTTTCTTCTTCATGACGTCATCCTACACCACGGTTCACCCCGACAGCTGCTTACAGACCGCGGCCGCTTTTTTTTGCCAAAAGTTGTCAACGACCTCCTTCGATCGTGTGCCACAGCGCATAAGCTATCTACCGCCTACCACCCACAAACTAATGGCCTAACTTAACGCCTCAACCGCACGCTCACAGATATTCTTTCGATATACGTCTCCGAAGATCATCATGACTGGCACAACACGTTGGCCGATGTGACTTTCGCATATAATTCATCTCGACCTGACACCACGGGATTCTCACCTTTTTATTTTTTGTATGGTCGCGACCCCATATTGCCATTTGAAACTACCTTACCTCTCAAGCAATCGGCTTGCGAGTATGCTCGCGAAGCCATTGATAGGGCTCACATGGCTCGTGAAGTTGCCCAGTCTCGTCTCACCAGGTCACAGGATATGCAAAAAGCCCGCTACGACCACCGGCATCGTAATATAACGTTTGCCCCTGGTGACCGCGTGCTACTCTGGTCACCGTGTTGCCATGTAGGTCTCTCCGAAAAACTTTTGTCTCGATACGCAGGACCCTACTTAGTCTTAGGTCAAGTTAACGACATAAACTACGAGATAGCGCCATTGCACTCCAATACGTCACCTGGTTCGTCACTTGTTGACATTGTTCATGTTTCGCGCATGAAACCCTACTTCTGTCGCACTTTTTCGGATTCGCGCCGAGACGGCGCTCCAACGCCCGGAGGTTCTGCTACGAAGTAAAAGAAGATGAAGGACAGAATCAGCTGACAGGCACGCGAGCGTGCCAATCATCCATTGTGATTCTTGCCTGAGGTTGTTCCCCTGTAATTGCGTTTATACAGAAGTCACTGACTCCGTAAGCGTAAGAGTATGATGATCGGTACCACTGCCAACGGGTTTCAAAATGGTGTAACACGTGTCCGATACAGCGGCAGTTGAAGCAAATTGGAAGATCGTCAGCAGGCCTCTACTCTGCTGGATTGCGAAGGCCACTGGTAGATTCTGACCTTGGTCACACGTAAAAGGGGATCGATGGTGGTCAATTAGTTTAAAGGTAGTTGTAGTGCACTCGGAGGCCAGTCCAGCATTGGAAAGCTCTTGCCACACAATCGCACCAGTGGCACCATCTGAGGGCACTATCTCCGCCATAGGTATGGAAGCACGTGGACGCACGAGACAGAGCTTCAGGTTTACGTCTGATAATGTTAGTTGCGTGGTCAGCAGTTAGCGGTGCCTGTATTGTTCACTGTGTGTATACTGTGTTGCAACTGTGTTTCAACGTAGCAGTGACCATGTTGTTACTAGTGCCGAAGTGAGGTGAAAAGCTGGGCAATACATCGGCTCTTTGTGGCCTTGAAACGCTGGCACTTTCATTATGGCCTCCCCTGTATTGCAGTTTTTTCCATATCGGAAGGCTGACGCGTGATCTGCGGCGCCTTTTTGTGTGTGTGCCACACTGTTGGTTTCTTTGCTGGCGGTGTCTGAATCTCGGCAAAGGGTGAGCACATCCAGAACGCAAGCTCACGTAGGATTTGGTTGAAATTTGCGCAATAAATGCCAACTCCTTCTTCGCCCCTGCCCTTATACCCGCAGACTTGCCGAAAAATTCGCGCATCATTTCTTTGCACACATCCCCGCTTCCATTTTCTTCATTGTGGTTCTACCACGCTTTTGCTGTTCCTTTCAAGTGGAACAGAATGTTGACCAACATTATTCTTTCTTCTATGTCGAATGTATTACTCACGAAGAACGTTTCAGGATCTTTTATTTGAAGAAGTACAACTGTTTTCGTCGCCTCGGCGGGAATGGGTCACTGGTTTGCTAAGGTAGAAAAAAATGAAACTTCGGTGGCTGCAGAGCTCCCTTAATTGTGTTGTACCTGGAACCACCACCAAGTGTCATAGAGGTGAGGATATGAATGAAAAAAAATTACAAAAAATACAGGAGAATCGGGGGCAGCTGCAGCCAAGATGGCGAGACAACAACAAAAGCGATCGCATTCGTCGTCTCTACCGTTTGTATACGATGGCTCCTCGTTTGCGATGTCGTGTAATAGTTCCATAGACTAGAATGTTCACGTGTTTTCAAAAAAAATGACCTATCATAAGCACTTTTGCATTTGTTTACGAGCAATTCGTAAGCTTCGCGAAGGCATTTTACACATATAGCATCTGACCAATCGATCATAATTAGTTCTTTAAGATACGTAGCTAGAGTACCTGAACTTGCATCGCCGATGGTTTTAAAACATGTGTACTGCGTATATCAACAGAACAACTACTTGTCACAAAAAGTATCAACAGATGGGCGCTACTTGGCGCAGTTATCACACAAGACACAGCATGCCTTTTTTTCATTTAGTTACGAATACATCAAGTGAGTGCGTTTTTATGAATACGTCTAGGAAGTTTTGCAATATCTTGAAACCCATTTATTTCTAAAATCCTGTAGCATTGTGGTCGCTGCGCTGAAGCCTTGTTTAAACATATGTTGGAGTCACCTGCGAAAACAAGCTTGCATTCACTTTCATTATTGCATCCCAGGAAGTTATCAGGAAATAAGAATAAATTAGGCACACTTTTTCTTCGTAATAGTTAAAAAACAGAGCACGCAAAACTTGAGAAACAAATGCTCACGATTTTATAATCACATGTCAGACATGAGCAAGTTGCAGATATGCGAATGTCAACTTCATTTTTGGCCATCAGCAAGCTACCTACTCCCAATTTAGATCTTGGAACATAAAAAAAGCTCGTGTAGCCAGGAAAACTAGGAACATCAATGGTGTCTTTGTACCACGTTTCTGTGATAATGGCTAAATGTGGCTCAAGACCAAGTGCGGCAAAAATTGAGGAACGCTTAAGATTCGCCTTTAAGAGTTGAACACGATGGCAGAATCCAGCCCCCAGTGCACCCTTCAACCACTAAGTGCATACTTATTTATATATTGTGTTACATACACACGCACACAAACACGCCCACTGTAGATTGGACCAGTGCGCGCTTTTATCGCCGAAAGGGCTTGTTTTCGTCGTGATACCTGTTAAATGAAACGCGTTAAAGGGTCCCTGAAACGCCTTTCATAGGTAACCATGGAATGAGTTCACTAGAAGGGCTTATTGTCTTACGAATTCAATGCCGCAAAAAATTTAAAAATCTGTCTAATGCGAGTGGAGTTGCAAAGGTTTGTGGCTTGCTGCGATTGCAATATCTCCTCTCTCGCCGCGCCGAAAGCGCTGGAAGCTAAGCAGGGAGGGGTGACAGGGCAAAGAACTACCGCGCCTCGTGGCCTTAAGCACTTTTTTTTTTCGAATGCGCGGCTTCTCAGTGTGATCACGCGTGCACGCGTGGACATGTAGCGTTCTCCTGTGCCCATCTCGGTAACTATTTTTCGGTCACAGACGCACAGACGATTTTTCGCCCCAAACCAAGGGAGCCGACGGCGGCGGCGGGTTTTCTGCGACACGAGCTCTCTAACGTTATCACGTTAAAAGGCCATTGATATTGTGGCGTTCCTTTCCTCAAGTTAATATATCATCCTGTTACACTACGTTGAGCGTGAACCACGCCTACGCTGTTCGAGAGGCTTCGAGGCTGGAGTGAATCGTTTTGTTAAGATTACGCCCACTTCGTGAACAGTAAAGATTTCTCGAGAACCCACGTCACTGCTAGCGAAAACGCTAAAATATTCGTTGGAAAAGGTATGAATGCTGACACGCTTTGCCCCTTTTCAGTTAATCGATGGCCGACGCTCCGCTTGCCAATACCAGTGCAGTGCCTCACTGTAATCTAGCTTTACTTTTACGTGACCACAAGTTCGATCCAAATAAACAGTTTATTGTTCAACCTGCAGCATGCTCCCTTCATCCACGTCATGACCCGGTGACAATATGCCCTTTATTCCTTGCTGATTGAGCGTGTACATGTATAAATCCCAAGCTCTTGTCATACTTCATGCGCAGGAAACAAGGAGTGAAAGCAGTGAAATAACAAGCATTGAAATAATCTGCACCCATCTTTATCAAAAAAGAACGGCTACCAAATTCGTCGGGTAGTCCTTAGTTTACCAAGGTCATGCGCATTGCTAATGCGTTGTGCTGGCGAAGATGTAGATTTCTTTGCAATTATTTTACCGTGCTTTTCCAAGCGAATCGCCATCCCTCGATTTTTGTCGGGGCAATAGTGAGGCTCAAAACTTTTTTGCAGCTCAGTGCACAAATTATTAATCACAAACACTGGGGTATGCTGTGTAAAACTAATGTCAGCGGTTACAGCTACTGAAACACAGCTACTGAAATATTTTTCTCTGTGTCGAATGTAGCCACACTCTGTACCTAAATTTGTTATGTGCAGCATAACAGCGAAATGCGCAGCGCATTGAGGCTTGCATTAAACCAATATTTATTTTATCACCGCTCTCTGAGTGTCATTAGGGCGTTACAGAAGAGGCTTACACTGCATACAATTGTTAGTAATGACATATATAGTGATATCAGTTGCAATAAAAAAGCTATTGTGTATGATAGCAAGAATCATACGCATTGTCTGCCGAAGTCGGGATACTTGGCTGCAACACTATTGGCTTTGAGTAGTATAGTTCAAACAATGTGCTGAAGTCATAAACATATGAACTGAGTAAAAGTATAATTTTATTCACAACGGTCAGCATGTGCCTCTGACTAAAAAAAATCTAAGCCTCCTGAATTTTTTGCTGGCGCTGTAATGGCAGCGCTTACTTCAACGGTCTTCTACTTAGTAGACTAGTGGTTCAGACAAGTTGGTTTCCAGTTTTTCTAAAGTGGCCCAGTACGAAGCGAGAGGGGAACACATATACATTAAACACGAACGTTTACTTCCAGTTCAAGGTTTACTCTTTCCAAGTAACATTGAAAAACCAGAAACAAGAACAAACGAAACAAGTGATGGTAAAGGAAACGTGAAAAGACACACTTCCAATCGCCATGTGGCGACACTGGCACATTCCAGAAGTGCTTTGGAGAAAGAACTATCAACAATGGCATGCGGCACCACACACCAATTTCTTTGGGTGGTTTGTGACGTGTGCGATAAGCTCCGGTTTTTCACATGGCTGACGCAAAAAAAAGAAAAAAAAGCGAAAAACACTGCTTGTTCAATTGGTATAAAGGAAGACATTTTAAAAACGACGCTGTTGGTTGGCGCCTGTTGTGCAGTATACAATGCTCCTGACAATTAAAATGTCACTGCTGGAAATCTAAATGCTAGTATAAGGTTGCTGGCAATTCCCAAGCCAGTGATCATTCAAACACATTCCAGTTCTTCCTAAAGGTGCACAATAGGATGCGGGTAGTAAAGCGTCTAGGTCGCTTTCAAGAAGGTAGGAGTCAGTTTCGTTCTCCGAAGAAATGTAAAAATGCTGAGTGCGTATCTCGCCATTAACTGCCAAGATCACAGTGGAAAAAAAGTTTTTTTTCATTGTAAACACGTTTCAGCTCACTTCCGAAAGCAATTCACGAAGTACCCGTGTCCTGAATAGTTCAGCGATACAGACAATATATTGTAATAGTATTTCACTGCTGCGATACAAATACATTTTTGAGAGGTATCTCTCAAATACTATCGCGATAATTCTTAGCCCAACTATTCAGTCTCTGAGTCTGAGACCTCCTTCTGTATACTCAATTGCATTATTTCAATTAATTTTATGTAAATAATAAAAGTTCTGATATCTGTCTTATGAGGTGATATGTCATTTGTTTTAATGCAATCTGGACATCCTTGAGTTCTTTAACAATGTCAAGGTTCATAATTACGCAAGTGCCACTTTGAAAGATGGCATCAGCAGCAGCTGTTTTAGTAAATACAAAAATCGTATTACAAGTAAGAGTTTCGCACCTGCAGATGCGACATGTAGAAAACTTGGTGCCTTGTGTTTTGTTGTTGCCGCTGCTGCCAAGGGATGATGCCGAGGTGTGCGAGTGGTATTTATCTCTCGCTGCGCCTGTCGGTCAACATTCGCAGTCCGGTGACGTAAATTGTGTCGGGAAAGAAATTCCTTTTTTGTGAGGTTGGTTCAGTGGTGAAACTAAGACTTAATGCGATTGAAAAAGTTGTAGTGCTTTGTCTGGTGGCACTGAAAAATTTGCAATGGTAGGTAATTTTTCAAGGTCAAGTAGCGAATATTTGCTGCTCTAAGAAAAAGAGTTCTTCGTAGTCAAAGGGAAATATTTCCGTCAAGATGTGAAGCTTGAATTACTGCAGGCAGTCGTTTCATGTAGCTGTAAAATGTCGCAGAAAACACCATGTCGTCTTCCAAATGCATTTAACTCGTCTACCACTTCAGGCTTGGCAGAACGATGTTTATTAGCCACTAAAACGCTCCCAATGTTGAGCACAAAAAAGAAGTATTTCAAATGCATGAAGCGCATCAAGTGTTACGAATTTTTATTATTTCTCGACCTACTTCATCGCCTTCTGCCGGCCAATATCCGCTTCTTACATCCACCGACGAGAAATACCCTGCATGCTGTAGTAAATCGAGTGAATCGCTAATGCATGGTAGCGGATCTGGTCTTTTTTAGGGGCAGAGCTCGTTAAGACCTCACCATGTCTTTCGTTGTGGCCCCAATATAAAACTGTTTCTATAGTCGCAACATATGCGAAACACCCAATAAGGCTGTACAGTACGATGTTCATCAGACAAGTATCCGACCGTTGGTTGAAGAAAACAACAATGCATAGTTGAACTGTTGGAACCCTAACCCACCTCAAAGTATTCCTATTGCGTTTACACTATCATCTCTCAGGATGCTGCCATTGCTAAAAGTATTCTGAAAAGACCTCTTTCGGAAGGTTGTCTAGCTCAGCTGTCGTTGCAGTCATAACGTCCTCTTTTGTCTGATATCGCTCTCCTTTCAGTGTCCTCTTGAGATTGAAAATCAGCCAGATGTCCCAGGGGCCATAGTAGGAGAGTAAGGAGCCTGTTGAACTAGATAACTTCATTTTTTCTCCGAAAAAGTCTGGACCAGATGTGAGGAATGCGAAGCTGCATTGCGCCAGTTTGCTCTTGGCCACAACTAAGTTCTTTTGCGCTGCGCACAATCACGTAGACTACAGAGGACATCCCTGTAGTCCTCTTTGAGATTGCTTGACCCTGTGATGTGCACTTGTGGTGTACCACACCGCAGGAGCCAAATAAAGCACTCAGCGCCACTTTGACATTGCTGCGCACTCGGTGGGCTTTCATTGATCTTTGATTTGGTTTCCAGGTCCTACCCGTACACCCGAGGCTCGTTGCCATAGTGGTGTTCGTGAAGTTAAAGTCACTGCATGTGAAATCCAGCATGTCCCTAAAGACTTCAACACGAAGTTGATTTTGCAAGAGCAGTTTTCTCACGAATTTCGCTGCAACTCTCTTGGCTGAATCTTCGGTGTAATGAAATGTGCACAGAAAGTGATGATGCCAGCCTCATCCGAAATTTCCAGGATAGCGACACAATGGTTCCGGATCACCATAGCGTTGTCTTCAGCAGTCCTCTGGCCATTTTGGCATGTCGCTGGTTTACCGGAGCATGGCTCGCTCTCTGCTGATATGCGGCCGTGTTTAAACTGGTTGTACTACTCCTTAATTTATGTGCGGCTGATATTGTCCACGAAAGCTGTGTTGATCGTCTTAATGGTTTCTACTTGGTTGATGCCCAGTTTCTATCAAAATTTGATGCAGTAGAGCTTCGCCAGCTGCTCCGTCATTTTCTTTGCAATGAAAAACCGAGAAAAGCTCTGCACCCTACCTCACTCAAATGCTGCGTTGCAGTGACTTACGCTATTGACAGGCGCAGAAAAATTCCCGCATGTGCACGAAGGTTCATGGTCAGCTGATGCAAATGCGTTTGTTCAAAACAATTTTGTAGAAGAAAAAAATAAGGGTGAATACTTTTGAAGCAGACATCTTATACTAATATGAATATTGTGAGGAACCGGTTTATTCGGCCAGGCTCGAGCTAAACCACGATGGTGATGATATTTTTAGATGAAGAAGATGTACAGGTGATGATGATCTTAAAGAGAATAAAGTGTCATTCGCTTGTCGCGCTCACACTAATTCCCCCGCGCGGTGAAAGCGGCCGCCTGGTCGCTTGACAGTATTATGGAACGCGTCGCGCATAAGGCTTTAAACGAGATACGTGCACTATCTCTCTTCCTCGGAAACGATAATCAGGACTAGCGCTAAGAGGAGAAACGCGGTAATTGACAGGAGATGTTTGTTCGACCACCGTGTATGGCTCAATGAAGCGACTGATGAATTTGTCGCATAGGCCGGGGACGCGTAGTGGAGTCCATAGAAGAACTTCGTCACCAGGGGAAAAACTCACAACATGGCGAGAAGAGTGGTAGCGAGATTTTCGAGTGTCTTGAGAGAGGCCGGTGTTAACACGGGCCTGCTGACGGCAGTGTGCGAGACGAGATAGGAAGTCTTCAGAGAAAGGAGCCGTCGAAGGTGCAGGGGCCGAAAGGAAAGAGACAACCAGAGCGAAACTCGGCGAGCGACCATGCACGAGAAAAATTGGAGAAAAGCCGGTAGTGCGTTGAGCAGCCGTATTATAGGCGAATGTCACGAAGGGTAGAATTGCATTCCAGTTCGTGTGGTTGGGGTGAATGTACATGGCGATTATGTCCGATAGGGTCCGATGAAACCGTTCAGTCAATCCGTTGGCCTGCGGGTGGTAGCTAGAAGTGGTCTTGTGAACAGCGTTCGAGGCACGCAAAACTTGCTCGACAATGGAAGATAGGAAGACTTTGCCACGATTACTGAGGAGAATGCGTGGAGCTCCATGACGCAAAAAGATGTGGAGAAGAAAGAAATCGGCGATCTCCGTGGCAGTCCCAGATGGTATAGAAGCTGTTTCTGCGTAGCGGGTAAGGTGGTCGACTGCCGTGACAATCCAGCGATTCCCATTGTATGATATAGGAAGAGGGCCATACAAGTCGATTCCAACGACTTCAAAAGGTAAGGCGGGACAAGGAAGAGGTTGCATTAAGCCAGCCGGAGCAGTTGTCGGTCGTTTTTGCCGTTGGCAATGGACACATGAGGCGACGAACTTAGCAACGGCTGAAGAGAGGCCAGGCCAAAAACAACGACTTCGTATTTTGTCGTAAGTCTTGTGGTAGCCTAGATGAGCAGCGGTTGGATCATCGTGAAAGGCTTCCAGAACTTCACGTTGCAGAGAACGTGGGATGACGGGTACCCACTTGTTGCCATCGATGTGGTATATGTAGCGACATAAAGCATCACCGACAAGCTTAAATTGGTTAAGTTGTCGACGGAGTCTGGCGTTTGGAGGAGTAGTAGAGCCGGTCAAGCGGTCAATAATGGTGCGGCAGTATGGGTCGACACGTTGTTGTGAAACAAGGACGGATAGTGTGGCAGGTGATGAAGTTTGCGCTGCGATTGGAGAGGTGCTGTTGTTTTGGAGAATAGATGGTGAATTGCTTCCGCTGGGCAAAAGACAGCGCGATAGAGCATCAGCATCTTGATGCTTCTTCCCAGATCTGTAGGCGACATCGAAATCATACTCCTGCAAGCGAAGCGCCCAGCGACCAAGGCGACCCGATAAGTTTTTCAGCGATGAAAGCCAGCATAGGGCGTTGTGGTCGGTCACGACGGTAAAATGACGGCCGTGAAGGTATGGTCGGAATATTTGCACTGCACAAACAACAGCAAGGCACTCCTGCTCGGTGATAGTGTAGTTCTTTTCTGGAGCGGTAAGAGTACGACTTGCGTAAGCAATGACGCGTTCACGTGAGTTTTTGCCACGCTGCAAGAGTACCGCACCAAGACCATGACTACTTGCGTCGGGGTGAAGGATGGTGGGTGCGGTGGAATCAAAGTGGCACAGCACCGGATCCGACGTGAGGGCTTGCTTCAATGCTGTGAAAGCGCTTTCGCAGTCTTCGGACCAAATGAAGGGGACGTCCTTTAAGAGGAGTTGACGGAGCGGAGACGCAAGTTCCGCGAAACCACGTATGAAGCGCCGGAAGTAATAGATCACCCAAGAAAGCTGCGCAGGTCCTTTTGACGTAGTGGACGAGGAAAATCGAGGACAGCGGCAAGCTTCTCGGGGTCGGGCCGAATTCCTTCTTTACTGACAAGGTGGCCGAGAACCTTGATTGTCTTGCTAGCAAAGCTACATTTCTTGGTGTTAAGCTGTAGACCGGCTTTTGCAAGGCATGTGAGGACTTCGTCAAGACGTTGTAGATGCTGCGAGAACGTGGATGAAAACGCTACTATGTCATCGAGATAGCACAGACATGTTTTCCATTTCAAACCACGCAATACGCCGTCTATCATGCGTTCGAAGGTGGCGGGCGCATTACAGAGTCCAAAAGGCATCACATTGAACTCGTACAACCCATCTGGCGTTGAAAAGGCGGTCTTCTCTTTATCAGACTCCAACATTGGTATCTGCCAGTAGGCTGACCTAAGGTCGAGGCTAAAAAAACACTCTGTGCCCTGTAATGAATCCAGTTCATCGTCGATCCGAGGAAGGGGATAAACATCCTTGCGCGTTATTTTGTTTAGCGCACGGTAATCGACGCAGAAACGCACTGTCCCATCTTTCTTTTGAACGAGAACAACTGGGGATGACCAGGGACTCGAGGAAGGACGTATGATGTTGAGTCGTAGCATGTCTGAGACGTTTTCCTCGATGATCTTGCGTTCTGCCTGAGACACGCGATATGGACGCCGATGTACAATACGAGAGACGTCAGTCTGGATGCTGTGAGTAGCGGTGGTAGTCATGCTGAGGGCGGGTGAGTTAACGTCAAATAGAGAACGGTGTCTATTTAACAGGGCGAGCAAATCTTCAGTTTGATCAGGTGTTAAGTCATTGCTTATTGTTGCGGACACAGGTGTGGCAGAGGCATTGAATGGCAATGATTGCGACTTCGGAACATCGTTTTGGTTGTTGTTCGGATGAGTAACAATCGCAACAGGCTTACTGTCGACCGCGCAAGATACTGTTGAGCAACAGGGAAGCAGTACACACTCGGGCGTTTGATTTATGGCGGTTAGGTACGTACACCCATCGAAGAAGCGAATAAGCCCCGGTGTGATCACAATGCCCCTACGTAGGGTATGACCGTAAGGGAGAATTAGTACGTCGCCATCCACAATGTCGGTGCAATTAACACTTATAATTTCTTCGATGTATGGCCGAAGTACATAATCTGACTTGGTGACAAGGCGGATGCGTCCATCTTGTTCAAGCGGAGAAGAGTCAGTGGCATTTAGATGCAGGAGGCGGTGAGGACATATGAAAGCGGACGCAGAAGACAAGAAATCCCACCCAAGAATGAGAGCGTGGGTGCACTCACGAAATACCGCGAAAACAATGTGATGACGAATGCCTTTATGCAGACACGAACGGTACACTGTGCAAGTGGACGAATGAGAGCGTTGGTCGCCGTACGTAGAGGTGGGCCGCCATAAGGTGTGGTGACTTTTCGAAGGCGGGAACAAAAATCAGCACGAATAATCGAAACGGCAGCGCCAGTGTCTACAAGAGCCTCAACACGTACACCTTCTACAAACACTACTATCAAATTCGATGGCCACTCTGGAGGAATTGTTAGCTGTCCAAGGGAGGCAGTTTCCCTCCTAAAACTGCATTGGGGAGTTTTCCGCGTGGGCGTTCGTGGAATGGGAGGCGGGCCGTAGAGGCGACACTGAACGGCGACCTGGCGAAGGCGACTTGCGGCGAGACGTACGGGAATTCCCAGGCATGTCCGTATGGTAAGTAGGTGACGGTGAACGGTAATAGGACGATTGGGAGGGTGGCCGTAAGTAGTTCTTGGTCGGACGGAAGCTTCGATGTTCTTCGGAAGCGTAGCCGCGTTGCTCGTCTTGTTGGTGCCTTCGACAAAACCGAGCGATATGTCCTCGATAGCCGCAGTAGCAACAGATTGGTCGAGGTGGGCGCTGAGGTGCGTAGTAAAGTGGTGCACGCACTGGCGGTGATAACGAAGCCACAGGCGTATGGTATGCTGTTGTAGGCACAGAAACGGTGGGTGCGGCAGAGAGCGCGGCAACTTCGGCGTACGTGCGTGTCTGGCGCACGCAGGGACTGTTGGAACACGTCGCACGCGATGCGGAGGCGATCTCTTGTTTAATCAGGTCTCGCAAGCTATCTTTTTCAGAGGGTAAAGTAACTTCCGCAGCACAGGAAGAGCAGCGCCCGTGCAGCTCTTCCCGAACGATGTCGCGAATAAGCGCACGCAAGTCGAGGGGTGCAGGCAAACGAACGTCGGTGGCATCGTAGCAAAGGCGAAGAGACTGAAGCTCGTCAAGTCGCTGACAGATGGTTATCACGTCCTGGGTGGTGGCAGCATTTTGCGTGGCGAGGGCGTTAAAGGCGACGGTGTTAATGCCTTTAATAATGTGGCGTATTTGGTCGTTCTGAGACATGCCGGTGTTAACGCGCTTGCGCAGTGCAAGGACATCCTCAACATAAGAGGTGTAAGGTTCACCCGGCAGCTGCGTGCGTTGAGCAAGTTTCTTCTTTGCTGCCTCAGTGTGAACTGCAGGGGCACCAAATGTCTGACGAATTTGCTGCTCGAAAGTGTCCCAGTTGGGAAGATCCGGGTGGTGGTTCCAGAACCAAGTTTTCGCAACATCGGACAAGTAAAATGGGACGCTGCGCAACTTCTGTGGATTGTCCCACCTGTTCAAATCGCTGACGAGGTCGTAGTTCTTGATCCAGACTTCAACATCATCGCCTCGGAGACCGGAAAACACAGGTGGATCACGCAGGCGAGTGTTGTTGGGCGGAGCGGGTGGCAGTGGCTGCAGTAAGACGGCGACGTTGGATGGGCCAGGGTTTTCTTGGGCCGCCATGGCAGGTTGTTGTATGCGACGACCCGAGCAGAGCTCCAGCGAGAACGGGCGAGAGGACTTGAGGGAACGAAAAGCACAGTCCAGCACTTCTGAGGAACCGGTTTATTCGGCCAGGCTTGAGCTAAATCACGCTGGTGATGATAATTTTAGATGAAGAAGATGTACAGGTGATGATGATTACAAAGAGAATAAAGAGTCATTCGCTTGTTGCGCTCAAAATATCAATTCCGACAGGACAACAAAAAACACAAACCATTTATACTAGGTAAATTTAACGTGTTGTGTCTTGATGCATCATTAAGAACAAGCAAGTTAAAGATGCCACTTTTCATATTTGTTGTACACGATGGGACTGGAAAAGCTAAGTGATTGCTCGTGTTGCTTCTCAGCAGTATCACCACGTCAACGGAATTCTCGACCCATTCGTGAAGAAAAGCCCTTGTTCTAGAAGCACTGGTGGCTTAGCTATGAACAAAAACTTCATTGAAATTAGTGCGATACATAACGCTTTTCGTCTGCATCGTCAATACAGTTGTGCCAGTTTCACGTTATGAGAGCGTCCCGAACAGCAGCTACCCACTTTCAGCTGAATCGTGCCCCAACTTCCAATGCAATGCCGTTCAGAGCGTTGATGCTTGGCCAAGCTGGTGGAGATTTCTCAAAAAAAAAGTGTTACCAGCGCATATAAAAATCAGGACAGAACTACTGTCTCGTCCTTATCTAATCTTTCTATCTGCTGTTAACACGTGTTTACCACGCCATTGATCATGCTGAAGCTGCTGAAGCAACAAACACAATCAGTGAACCCGTGTGCCTGTGCGAGGCCACTCTCAAAAATTGCACAAGACTTGTGTGGCCAACATGTAGCAATAATGAATACGTCCGACAGACAATCGTGCCAAGATAGGCAATGTTACTACAAGCACTACCAGTGATGTCTTACATTATCTATTTTTTTTCGAAAGCCTTATCAGTCAGCGTATTAATCGTATTATTCCCCCGAAAACAAAAAAAAAATTGAACTTACCTACTGCGGATGATAGGAATATTTTACATTTGTCACGTCGTGTAGCCAGACTACGTAAATCAACGCACTCTGGTGACCCATCAAAGCGTCAACAGTTCGTTGGCGCTAAAAGGAACTATCGGCTAAAATGGAGGCTGTTAAAAACATTATTGTATGGTTACCCTACCGATACTATTGAGAACAAATCTCCATAAATTCTGGAAGGCTATCTTACCATCTGGCTTTTCATCGCACACAATGATAATTAACAATGTTGCAGTTTCTGATCAAGAGATAATCACTTAAGCGTTAAACACATACTTCTGCTCAGTCTTTACGACTGACAACTCGGACATTCCTGCTTTTTATTCTGAATTTGATCCTCGAATGGACGGTGTGTCAGTGTCACTTGAGGACGTACTGAATCTCGTTTTGAACTTACACACCAAAAAAGCATGCAGTCTCGATGGCAAGCATGCAGCTTTTCTTGTTAGATACGCTCTTTGTGTAGCAGATATCTTACGTTAACTTTTGAGAAATTTCTTTTATTAGCGACACTTCTATACTTGTGAAAATTGTTTCAATTTTTCTCTTATTTGAATAAGGCGATGTTCAATTATTAAGCAATCATAGACCCATCTTTTTAACAGCAGGTTCTTGTAAAATGGTAGAACATATTACTTTCAAACATATCATAGAATTCATTGAAACGAACAATATTTTGAGCCCTCTCCAGCACGGCTTAAGACGTTGTTTCAGCACCATTACTCAACTGACAGAATTCACTGATGAATGACACCAGCAGCTCTTTAGGCATAGGTGACCCGGTTGAAACCATATTCATTGATTTTGCCAAGGCCTTTGACACTGATGTCATTCAATACTATTGGACAAATTGTTCGTCATACTGAAGAATGCCTCATTCGTTGGCTGGATATCCA
This sequence comes from Rhipicephalus microplus, assembly GCF_043290135.1. NCBI lineage: Eukaryota > Metazoa > Arthropoda > Arachnida > Ixodida > Ixodidae > Rhipicephalus > Rhipicephalus microplus. The sequence goes on along the minus strand of NC_134705.1, from coordinate 19,801,486 downwards.
ACGTTCTTATGCAGCATTTGCAATATGTGTGCTTCAATTCAATTGACACACCTTCGATGTTGGTTTCATAAGGATTTCCCCAGGGTTCTGTGTTAGGACCCCTGTTATTCCTACTTTACATCAATGACCTCCCTTTGCACACTTCTGTGAAAATGCGCTTGTTCACAGATGACTGCGTGCTCTATCATGCTGTTAAATTGCCAGTCGATCATGCCATTCTCAACGATTCATTCTCTGATTTTTCGTAGCTGGTCCCAATCTTGGAAAATGAATATTAACTTCTTCAAGACAGTCTTTATGTCATTTACCAGACGTTCATGCCTTCTGACTTTTGACTATGGTTTTAACAATGTTAGTCAGTGTGGGTCTCTGAATATAAGTATATTGATATTCTTATGACACATAATTTATCATGTTCTAAACGTAGTGGTCTCACATGCAAAAAACCCTTTAGAGTTTAGGTTACTTTCATCGTTCTCTCCGCCTTGCTCCTCAGGAAACAAAACTGCTTACCTACAAAACTCTTATTCGCCCCATTCTTGAACATGGTAGTGTGGTTTGAAACCACCACCAAACTGTGACATCAACAGACTTCAATCTGTTCAAAAAAAGAGCCGTGCGCTCTATGTGCAGGATATAAAACAGGCATTTTTCTTCAACAAAATTTTTTTCGCAGCAAGGTCTCACTACTTGCCAAGCGTCGCCTTGTTGAATGCCTGAAAATTTGGCACAACTTAATCAATTCTTTCGCTTAAGCAGTCTGTAAACATATGTCAAAGTTTCCAGACCTTTGTCTACAAGGAGAGACCATGCCCTTAACATCTAAACTTTTTCCACTCACATGGACAAGTTGAAATACAGCTTCTCCTATTCAACTTTAAAAGCCTAGATTATGCTGCCCGGAAGTGTTAATTTGCTAACACTTCGAGAATTTTTGGAAGCTTGCTCATGATTGTTGAGTTTTTCTTGTTTTCTTTTTCACTCCTGCAACAGTCTAACTGACGCTGCAGAACGTAAAAATAAAAATAAAAACAAATAAGAAGTAATTGCAATGTACTTATAGAGATACAAAAGTGGATGAAAAGATAGCTTACCTTGCGCAGGGACCAAACTTGTGACCTTCGAATAACGAGTCTCGGTAGCTTGGTAGCTCAACGAACAGAGCTACCAAGGCGGCTTTCCATGGTCAGCTACCAGCTCGTTATAACATCGCCTAGTACATGACGCTAAACAGGCTTAACAAGAGAGTTGGATGAATGGATGAATGGATGAATGGATGGATGGATGGATGGATGGATGGATGGATGGATGGATGGATGGATGGATGGATGGATGGATGGATGGATGGATGGATGGATGGATGAATGGATGGATGGATGGATGGATGGATGGATGGATGGATGGATGGATATGGCTCTACTCTATAGATCGGGTGGCGGCTAGCGCCACCCGATCTGAAGGTCCCTAATACAAAATGAACAAAAAACAAGATCTTTTTCCCTAAATATTGAGGTTGAGGATTCCTACTTTGCAGTGAAAGGTATAATTTTCACTCGTGCCTTGGCTTTAGCCACCAATCAGATAACCTCCTAGTTAATTCCACCTGCTTAAAGTCTATTGTGCCCTTCCTGTCGCTAAATCACAGTGCTTTGAAAAACTCTGTGCCATCATTCTGAACTATAGGGTGGAGCCCTCTACAGAACATCATCAAGTATTCGGCAGTTTCTTCTTCCTCTCCACACGCACTGCATACTGTGTCTACCCCTTCGTATTTGGCCCGATATGTCTTGGTTCGCCATATCCCGTCCTGGCCTCAAACAGTAGAGAACTACCCCGAGTATTATCATAGATCCTTTCCTTGGCAATTCTCTGCTTCAAAGTTTCTAGTGCGGACTTCTTAATCATGCCAATTTTCCACATATTGGTCTCAGCTTCCTTCACCTTTTTCTTAACTGATAATTCTTTTTGGTTTGGCCTCCTGCTGTTTTGCAAGTATTTATCAGCCAATTTTCTTCTTCGCTTTCTCCATTTTGTATCGACATTCTTCATGTACAAGTAGGTGAACACGTTCCTAGCCCAATGATCCTCCCCCATTTCTCTCAATCGCTTCTCGAATTTTATCTGGCTGCTAGCTTCCCTGCTCTCAAATGATGTTCATCCCATATCACCTTGTACTCCCAGATTTGGTGTTTTCCCGTGAGCTCCTAAAGCAAGCCTACCTATTCCACGTTGCTTAATTTCTAATCTTGCTTTAACTTCTCATCTCATGCACAAGACCACATTGCCGAACGTCAGACCAGGAACCATGACCTCTCTCCATATTCCTCTCACAACATTATACCTATTGTAATTCCACAGTGCCCTCTTTTTCATTACCGCTGCATTCCTGTTACCTTTAGTCGACACGTATATTTCGTGTTCCCTTTGCTACTCGGCCCCATTGCTTATCCATACGCCCATATATTTGTAGTTATCTGTTATTTCTAGCGTGACCTCCTGTATTCTAAGCTCACTACCTTCATTGTCATTAAAAATCCTGACTGCTGATTTTTCTTACTGAATCTGAAATCTAACCTATCTCCCTCATTACCGCAGATGTCTGCCATACTCTGAAAATCTTCCATGTTGTCGGCCATTAGCACTATATCAACAGCGTACATCAATGCTGGTAGTTCCTGTTTAATGAGCTTTCCATGTTTGAGGAAAAAGTGGTTGAAGCCCAGTCCGCTTCCCTCTAATTTGGCCTCTAATCCTTGTAGGTGCATCATAAATAATAAGGGTGGCAGGGGACACACCTGTCTAAGCCCACCTTTTACCTATGCAGGCTTGCATACCTGTTGTTCCCACTTTATAATTACCTTGTTACATTTATACATATCCTTTAAAAAATTAGTGACTACATCTTCCACGCCTAGTGTGTGCAGTATTCCCCACAATTTCTTTTGAACCACGTCATAGTACGCTCCTTTGATATTCAAAAATGCTATCCACAGGGGCCCGTGTTCCTGTTCTGCTATTTCGATGCTCTGCGTCAGTGAGAACAGATTGTCTTCCAATCTCCTCTGTTTCTGAAACCCATTGTGCAGTTCCCCCAGCACCCTCTCATCCTCTACCCATGCCTGCAGTCTTTCCTTTACAATCTGCATCGCCAACCTGTAGACCACTGATGTCACTGTTATAGGATGGTAGTTGTTTATGTCAGCTTTGTCCCCCTTTCCTTTAGAGATCATGCTCATCCTGCTAAGTTTTCATTCATCGGGAACTTCTCATTTGATTAATATTTTGCTCACTGCCTCTCTCAAAGCCTCCTTAGACGTCGGACCTAATGTTTTATTAGCCTGATTGGAATGCCATCTGGCCCTATTGATGTGCCACTAGGAAACCTTTTCTCAACCCTTTCCCACTCTTGTTGTGAAAATGGAGCCATTGTGTCATTTGATTCATCCTTGTCTATTGTGGTGCATAAAGCACTTCATTGTGGAAATTTTTCTGTCACCCTTGTTCTTCTATAATCAATAGCTTCGTCCCCTTCTAGCCTAGCACCTTGAGGCGTAGTTATAAACCTCTGCTTTGGGCTGGTCTCATTTCTTAGGGAGTTTGTATGGTTCCAAAATTTCGCAGCTGCCTTTCTATCTTTTTATGTACTTCTGCCAGCCACTGAGCTCCCTTTCTTCTATTTTTTTCATTGATCAGAAGGGATATATCAGCTCTACAGCTTAGAAAATTTTCTCATTTTCTTTCAGCAGCATAGGTCGGTTCACCCCGCTGCTTACATGTCTGTTGTCTGTGTTCCGTAGAGGCTTCCTGACGTTGTGCTATGGCCCTCCTAACTTCCTCATCCCACCAACCTTTGGGTTTGTGTCTCCTTTTCCGGGATGACTTGTTTCAGCTAAAGCAAGCTCTAGCTCAAACAGTCTAATTAAATGCGTGTATGTCCACACTGTTTTGTTATCCTGAGTGATTACTTTGTCAATTTGTTTAGCGGCTATGTCAATTTGCCTTTCTGAATAAATTTTTTTCTGTAGTTACTCATCTTGTCTCCTTCTTACTTTCACTGCTCTTCCAAAACTTAGCTTGATACGTGTGTGATAACTACCCAGACTTCTGGAGCCAACTTCATGTATGTGCATTCCCCTGAGCTTATCATACATCCTATGTGACATCAGTGCGTAATCTATCGTCGACTGCAGCCTTCCTACCTCCCATGTTATTTGCCCTTCACACTTCTCGGTACTGTTGCAAATAATCAAATCAAGCCTTTCACACATATCCATGATCATTTTGCCTGTCGGGTCGGTATACCCATCTATATATTCTATGTGCGAATTCATATCTCCTAGTATATTTATCTTGCACTCTCCCTCTAACTCCTGAATGTCATTTGATATACGCTCAACCATTGCCTGGTTGTCCTCTCGAACCTTTGCTCCTGTTCATAAGTACACGAAACCAAGGAGTGTCATTTGCCCTGCCACTTTCCTTTTAGCCATAAATGTTCCTTGCACTCCTGGTTGACCTGTAGCGAGAGATGAAGACGGGACGGCAGCCAACGTGGTCGTGTCGTTCTCTCGCCACTTTATTCCACGCCTGAAGCGGAGCCGCGCGGCTTTCCACGTCCGACACACCAAGTGTGCTAGCTTGTTCTAATCCTCGCGCAGCTCTAGCTAGCATCAGCTGCGCGAGAGGCGCGGCGAGGTCTTTGAGAAATGATGATGGTGATGATGGCGCTACACACCCTTTGCCAATCTCTACTTTTATGAATGATTGCCCCAATACCACCCTCCTTTCTGCTGCCTTCTGTTCTATTACAATATTCCCACGCGTAGTCCTCATTGTTATGAGGTTGTTCCATGTCCCTGAGATCTGTTTATACACAACCGTATACCATCGGCCTCTCCTTCCTAAGCTGTTGTTCTATCTCTTCCCACTTCAGCCTGTTCCTACTACCCTGCATGTTAATATACCCTGTCTAAATTGGTTCGGCGCTCGTGGCTACATCTATTTCTGCCCTGGACTCTACCTGTCTTAGGTACCGGTGCCACTTTGGAATTGAATCTGTCCAGCCACATGCCAAAGAGCCTCCCTGGTTGTTTTCTTCGTTACTGGCTATCCTGCGCCCAGAAGGGCCCGCTTGCCCCCCAAGAAAGCTACTGCGCCTCCTGCAAGTCGCCAACCCACCTCATGACCTAGCTGCCCATTGAAGTGAATTTTATCTCGTTCAAAACCACCCCACTTATGCACCACCTCAAAGCCCTTCTCTCGGCTCATCCACCATATCTCTTGGTTTGCGTTGGCAACCGCTCTTTGCAGGTTGCTATCATGCAACGGTACCTCCGGTATCGTGCATATCGCTACCTGTACCTGAGTAGAAGTGGCGCACGTGTCATCGACGCCTTTCGCCAGTGTGGTTGCTAGTCCTGCTGTATCTTTTTAAGACATCGTTTGAACCGCCCGAAATTATCACGAGGTTTCGTCTATCAGCTGTAGTTTTGAGTTTTGCACTCGCTTTCCTCATGACTGCTTCCAGCTTGTGTTCTGGGAAAGCCCCTACTGCAACCCTCTTGTCACCTCTTACCCTTTCTTTGTTGGCTTCTGTGCATCGGTTTAAATTCGAGTCACCGGCCACTATCACATGCTGTGACTTTTAGGCTGGGGCGTCCTGCACCTGCGGGTTACTGGCACCTGTGACGCCGGCTGCTTTTTCCCCTCCCTGCCCCACCACTACTTCGCTGAAGCTGGGCTTTGCGACAATTGAAACGGCTGAATCTGTTTTTACAAACTTGCTTGCTCTTTCTTCGCCGTTCTGGTTGCCGGTTCCCTACTGTTCTCTCCGTAGGCCGCTCCTCTGTTCCCCTTGGCTACTGCTTCCTCGGCGAACTTCAGCCTTCCACCCATAGCCCTCGTTTTCTCTTGCTCTGTCACCAACGCAGTCTCGAACTCGGTGATTCTCATCAGCAGGTCACTCTGGGTAACCATCATTTTCTCCATTTTCTCTCGACCACACATTGCCTACACTTCGCGTCAACCTCTTTTCCTTCTGCTTCTACAGTTGGGTTCACTTTGAAACCAACCCCACATCCTGAACACTTTACAGTCTTTTTAACCATGTTTTTTCGACACCAATTGTCCCCATGACTTGTCTCACTCAATAATTACAAAGTTCGAGCCCTGCCCAACGAAAGAGAAAAAATCTCAGCTTTACTACAAACATTTGCGTGTTCAATGTACGTGCACTTCCTCACGAAGTGACAAAAACAACAACATAAAAACAAAAGAATCAAACACACACGCACAAACTAATGAATACCTGGTGACTTACCCCCGAAAAACCCATAAAATAAAATAAGTGCTTCAGGGAGTTTAACTGCTGCCTTATAATTATAAAGACAAGCTCATAACTTGCAAAACAACTTATCTGCGCAGTCGATCAGGAGCGCTAAAAACACATTGATCCACCTCGACAGTCCAAACCGAACTCCCGTCGCTGCCAGAGCTACTGGTGGCGCTGACTGACACTACCTCGTTTAAAACTGTTAGGAACGAAGTGTCGCGACATCCCACCATGTTCATAACTGGTACGACTTTTAGCAGCTTGGTCTCTACTGAGGTTATCCTAATCTCAAGGAAAGATGAGTATATGAGCATTAGCTGGTAATAAAACATTTCTACACAGTATTTACACGTTCATAGTGGCGTCACACACAAGAAAGAAAGAAGCAGACTTGAGCGTCTCGGCGCTCGCGTTTCAAATCCTGGCCGAACCAAGATTCCCTGCATGAAGAAACAATTGAAGCCAGGACAGTCCATAGGTATCATATTCTTCCTCTGTGCCCCATCAATGGGAAAAAGTCAAAGATCACATTCCCCCAACCTAGGAAGGGGGAAAGGCATGTCCAGTTCAATGCACGATGAGAAAGAAATGCACACAGTACAGCATGCAACAGCACGGCATATCTTGCACAATGACGCAGAATCCTACACGCACACCCATCGATGTGGCAATGTTGACTCATCCATAGCTGCTAGCACTCTGGCAGGCGGCGCAGAGACGAATCAATCAAACAATATAAAAAACGTCCTCGTAGACTCAGCCTAGATGCTCGGGTCGTCTCGGTGCACTTTGACGACCCAAGCAATGGTGAGGTGAATACAGCTCATACTGCAGTAGCCCTTTTCGGGCAGTCTGTCGGTCAGGTTCTTCCAAAGGGGTTTGGTGAGCAAGTCGGCAGTTATGCAGAAATTGCCGTACAAGTACTACGTTGACGCTGCCTCAGAATGCCGCTTTACACAGAACGACGGCTGGCGGTAGCGACGAGCAAGACAGCGGCAAAACAGCACCCCCGCCACCAATCGTTGCATCACTAGGCCGAGCTGCCACACGTGGCTCGACTGAATTCTTCTGGCCGGACACCAGGCTCCTTCGTGGTTATCGATGTGAAATCCTCAGAAATGCGGATTCCTTTGCAGGCATTCCAGGTGATCAGGCCTCTTGCATAAACTCGTTTTTCCTTTGGATACGACGAAGTCGACAAGACAACCATTGTAGAACCACACCTAACGCTGCAAGTGCCTTCGAACACCCTTCGTTATGCAAAACTACACTCAAAGAGAAAAAACTTGGTGACTTTTGTTCTTGCACTCAACTACAATGAGTAGAAATGCGACATGCCAAAACAGTAGTCGACTTTTCATAAACATCAACTTCGAGAGAACACAAGAAATCTACTTAGGCAGGGGAAGTGAACGCCCACGTAAGCCAACGGAAACTCCCAGACTTCACTAATCCTCTCAACATACTTGTACAGTTGTAACACACAATGTACGACACAAAAAATAACCCTAGGTGCAATGCACATCACAAGCACCTCACAACATTTGCAATCATTTTATGCCAAAACCTTGCACTAAATGTCTGTAACGACAACTCCACCATTTCACCGAGAACGTAATCATTTCACAAAATCACTTGGTCTTATGGTAATATCTTCCTCCTTCAAATTGTTGTTCGTGTCACATTGACATTACAGTTCTTATATACGATATTATAATAAATCTTCAAAGTACTATAATAATAACACGATTTTTCCGTTTTTACCTTCTCCAGATACCTGTATTTAAGAATAATTATACGTGGTGCTATCTTCAACCTTTAATTCGGTGGCTATGCTTCGTGAACCTTTAAACAACGTCATGTGAACATCTAAAGTGACTGAAATCTGCATTTCCAGCGCAATACTGAGTGACCATACTTAGCATGCCCGTGCAAAAGTTACTCGAAGTGTACGTTCTCCTTTTCTCAACTAGATTCTCTTGAATCATACACGCTGGGGTCGTAGTTTCAGCTAGTTTAAAGCATGCCAGAGCCTGCGAAAAGCACGAACTGCAAGCTATACCCTGCTACCACATCTCAATCTGCATTTGAGCCGGATACTCTAAAAATTGTGCAAGGGACGCAAGAAACAACAGCTGGCGGTAGCGACGGGCAAGGCAACGGCAAAGCAGCACACCCACTGCCAAATAATGCACCACAAAGACAGGCTGCCACACATTGCTCGGCTGAATTTGTGCAGCCCAACACCAGGTTCTCGATGTGAAGCCATTAGGACCATGGTTGTCTCTGCAGACATTCCACACTTTCAGGCCACTTGCACGGGCTCATGATTTCTGTGAATACGACAAATTGAACAAGACAACAGTAGTCGAAGCACACCTAACGCTGCAAGGGCCCTCTTACGCTCCTCTTAATTCCGAACCAGACTCAAACAAATAAAACCTGATAGCTATTGTTCCTGTACTCAACAACAACGAGGAGGAGCACGGATGTCATGGTGCAAGCCAAAACAATACTCCTTTTCTGTGTTGATTAAACAACAACTTCGAGGACACAGAAGAATTCCATTTTGGCAAGGAAAGTAAACAATCACGGAAGCCAACGGAAACTCTCATACATCACTAATTCTTTCAACATTCTCGTTAAGTTGTAAAACACAGTACGTTTCGACAAGCGAAGTTGTCTTCCTGAAAGCTTGCACAGAAAAGTAGTTTTGTTCTATCCTTGAGGAAGACAAGTCCACGTGTTTAGAAGTCGGCTCGACACAATCACTGTATACGAGATTTGCACCGCAAGCATTCATATTCCCCTTCCTGATGTTAAGCGATGTTTCTTAGTGTTGACGTTATTGTAGCACTTAACAGAAACTACACTGTAAACCAAATTACACTCATATAGGTAGAGTATAGTGTCTATGATTCACACCCCTACAACCCACGAAAGGGGTTGAACAAGCAGGACTACACCTATACAATGGGCGTTTTCCTAATTTCCACCGAAGAGAACAAACATTTTTAGCGGTCTAAAAGCAAATGCATACCCAAGTGGTCTTAAGGGAGTGAGAGTGTAAAAGCGAATGTACAACCAAGTCAGCTTAAGGACGTGAAGGTGTAATGTTGCTGTTACATGCTAACACCATTAAACAACAAAAGTATTGTAGAGATGTAATTCACCCAAAAAGCTAAAAGGGTGGGGGGGGGGGGTGTTTATGCACAACTACCCCCTAGACTCATGCGAAAAATACCATATTTCGAGTGTTACCCCCTTCCAGTAGGCCCCTGTGGAAGCACTAGAAAGCTTACCTTTCAGCTAGATTTTGCAGGCACAGATGTCCTATTGTAGTGGCTTCTGCCACAGTGTGAAAATCTTGGCCCTAGCACTGCTTTCACGGTGCATATAGAAAGCACGGCATATAAGGCTCTCGCATATACCATGTACTACTAGCTGAATGCGAAGGCATCAGTCAAAATGAGCTGTCACACATAACACAACGTTCACAAAGTCATATCAGTGTGCAAATGAAATCGATCTTTATTTTATTAGACACAGAACACACACAGGTTTCATAGACAAATTATAGCTTAATCAAAAACCTTTTTCAAGTGTGCAGAGCAGATTGCCCTTTGCGACAAAAGAAGACCGGCAATGAGACATCAATGGCATGGCATGGAGCTCTAATGACCAAGGCATATGTATTAAAGCACAACAGAAGACCCTTTATTTGTACTTAAAAATGAATAACTACTTTTACCATGCTTCCATGCGACACAAAAGTACAGTGCAATGAAGCATACAAACAGGAGGAATAGTGCAATGCAACATGCCTTATTTTTCCGATGTACTGAAATATTATATCGAAGCACACCGGAATCGCCATATTCATACGCCACAGTTTGCATGTGTTTTGGAATGCCTTTTGCATAATATGCAAAGCTAGTGGTAATATATTGAATATACTGACAAAACAGTCTTAAAATTGAATTTTAATGTCACAACAACCCTTGTGTGTTCAGACATTCAAAGTACTGGGAAAACAACAATGCAGGAATGAAAACAATAGACAAAAATACATGACTTAACAGGGTCACTACATATTAACCATGCAGAATACTTGATGCAAAGATGTAAAATATTAGACGCATCGCATAATAACATGTCGCCCTCTAACAATGCAACATCAAAGAACATAAAATAGACACACAAAAGCAGGCTGAAAGAGTAACCACTTACACCTAACTGAGGTGGAACAGCCAAGACAAGGTCTGGAGCAATAATTTGAAGCATCGATTTTTGCTCTTCCAGGAAGAAATTTTTAATTTGGAGCAGGTTTCAGAAAAAAGCCAACTAAGCAATTTTATCCTGAAATTCTAAATTTACAGTATTGATTGATATGTGGGTTTTAACGTACCAAAACATCCATGTGATTATGATAACGCCGTAGTGGAGGGTTATGAAAGTTTAGGCCACTTGGGGTTCTTTAACGTCAACTCAAATCTGAGCACACGGGCCAACAACATTTCTGCCTCCATCGGAAATGCAGCCGCTGCAGACGGGATTCAATACCGTGACCTGCGAGTCAACAGGCGAGTACCTTGGTCACTAGACCGCCGCGGTGGGGCTTTAAATTTACAGTAATACAACAAATTAACCTAAATAACACAAAAAAGGAAATATATGTAGAAATTATTTTACATCTGCTAATTCATTCAAAATACATGAGAGCAAAGCTGTTTGAGTAAAAGCAGTTCCTTGAAATGTTCCACATTACAAACAAGGCTGAAACTCACAATACGATTTGCCGAGCTTGTCAAACTGTTTGACAGGCAACACAGAAATTCGAAGGATTTGTAAAAAAGTTCGAGCAGGTGGCGAAAAAAAAAAGCGGCGTACAATTTTTTATTGTTTCTTAAGGCAGCAAAAACGTCATCAATTGCTCTGAAAGACGACCATCACTCATGGTAGTACTCATTGTTTTATGCGATCTGCAGACGTGAGTATAAAAAGAAAAAATATTGTGTGTCCTGTGACAGCAAGTATCAGTAGCCGCTTCCAAATTCTAAAACACGTTTTGGCGTAGCAAAACGGTACTGTGGAAAAGGCGATTTAAAAAGCGTTATGCACCTCTCAGAAAGGGGTGCGGAACTTTTTTTTAAACTGCGCAACTTTTCTGTTTTCTTTTGCTGTGAGTTTAGCGTATAGTTAATTAAAAGGTAGAATTACGGTTAATGCATCTGTGTTAGATTGAGTGATGATGGCCCCGCCGTGGTAGTCCAGTGACTAAAGTACTCAGATGCATTTTTGATGGAGTCGAAAGTGCTGTAGGCTCATTTGCTCAGATCTGGGTGCACAAGAACTCAAGGTGGTCGAAACTTCCAGAGCCCTCCACTAAGGCGTCTCATAATCAAATGGTGGTTTTAAGATGGTAAACTGCATAAATCAATCAATCAATTGCATGGTGATGCACGAACTTACACTGAATACTGGATTTTATATTTATTGACAAATTTAATACTATTGAGAAAATAGTTTTGCAGGTTGGGCATTTTATTATGGTTTTGAGCAAAAATAAGAAATTGTAGTCAAATGACACAATTGGTGAAGCTGTTGTACTCTTGAACAAACAAACATCAATACAAAAATAGCATGTTATAATATGCTACGGAAATTAAACAACTGCTGCAAATATATATGAATGCCTGAATTGAATAGTCGATTTCGCGACGAAACCACAACCACACAAACGAAAAAAAACACATTGACAGGACGGGTTCTCACAAGCAGCTGTTTGTACCATATATTCAAAAGGTTACACACAACCTTGAAAAGGTGCCGAGTCAGCGTGAAATACTGCTGGAGCTCGCCACCCTTCACAAACTAGCAAATTCGCACTGGTGCAGAAAATCATGCTCCGCAGCGCAACGGCAGTAAAAAGAAGCATGCGTGGCCGTTCAGAAGTGGTTAAGAAATTACTCTTTCTAGCGGAAAGAAGCATGTTAGCCAGACGACGAGTCGCTACGTGAATGATCTAGCGAGAGAACACGCTCTTACAATAAAGAATAATGACGGTGCCCATTCAAGTGCGCATGTCACTTTATGTGGATTCACACCAAGAGACATTTTTGAGGCCTTTAACAAAAGAAACGACAAATCAATTCAGTTAGCGAAACTTCACTGCTTCTGTATGAGTCTAAAGCACGGCACCTATCAACCACGTGTCATAGCAGCTCTAATTTTCTCTTGTCATCACCAGATAAAACTCAGTTTTTCGCTCCAAGTTTACCACCTTCAACAAGCAGGCTTTCCGAATCCCCTGCTAGCTTCCATTGCCGAGACTCTCCTAACGTCAATAAGAGCGCCTGATAAGAGACAAAGCAGCAGCTAACTCAACAAGCCTCATCATTCCAGCAAGAAGGTCGCTGGCTAAATAGCTGTAAAGATGTGTTCTGCGCACGCGACAAGCTCACATGGCTCTATCGCAGGGTCAACAGCGAAGGACCTACGAAAGAAGCATGCACTAAAAAACACGGCATGTGGCATGTTGAATGTCTTTTAGCGATTCTCTACAAGATATTATTTACTTGTGGGCTCGGTTACATTGGCCAAACAGGGTGATGCATGAATGATCGGTTGAGCGAGCACGCTAACTCTAAAAAACTTCCTTCTCAGCCACTTGGCGGACAAATGTGATAAGTCTTGTTGTCAGCCAGTCATTGACAAGTGTTGTAATCTTGGGGCGATATAAAAATTGCCGCGAGCAATAGATTAATGAAGCATTCCACATTTAACAACTTGGTGCTTCTAGTGGTAGCGCACCCTCAATGTTTTTTCACGGCTGTGAAATTAGTTATCTGGTATTCACTGATATGACCGGTTCTTGATATGGTATGCCGTATGACGCATGCATGTGAAATTTTTTATTATTTATGTATTTACAAATACTGCTGGCCAGAGGCCAAAGCAGGAAGGGCAAGATAATACAGTTGTCTTACACATTTCAAAACAACATCAAGAATAAAAAGAGTAAAAAGTGGAAAGCGTGACATATATATACAAAAGCAACAAAAGGAAAGAGTGGGGAGGGAAAAGAGGAAATAGTTGGAATAGTTAGAAAAACAACTTCAAATTTCAGCGTAAATAAGGTCGGGAGAGTGTCAACTGCTTGCAGACAAGTCGTTCCACTCTTCAATGGTACGAGGAAAGAAGAAAAATTTGAACTAGTTAGTACGAGCAAAATATGGTGTTAAAGAAAGTGCGTGTGAATGCCGAGTCTGTCGTGTTCTTAGTGGTGTGAGGTAGGGGTCAGGGTTCAGAGCAAATTTGGGGTTAGAAAGTTGGTACAAAAATTTGAGACGTAAGAATCTGCGTCTCGTCTGCAAAGATGTGATACCATTTGAAAGCACAACACTAGTTACAGAACTACCAGGCTTGTAAAGAGACTAAATGAAACGAACTGCCCTCCGCTGAATTTTTTCTAATGCACCAATGTTAGTTTTAGTATAAGGATCCCAGGCAACGCATGCATATTCTAATTTAGGTAGAATCAAGGATTGGTAAGCTAAAAATTTCACTTTCGTAGGAGCATCCTTAAGTTTGTGCCTTAGCATGCATAATTTGCGGAAAGCTGCGGAAGAAACTTGCTTATTGTGGCAATTCCAACTTAAATTATTCGTTAGAGTGACACCAAGATACTTGTATTCCTTAACTTCTTTAAGAGGTTAGTTAGAGAGCGTGTAGTCAGTTAGTACTGGCTTTTTCTTGTTAGTGACACGGAGCAGAACTGATTTATCCAAGTTTAGTTTCATCCCCCATTGATTGCACCATAGACATATATTGTTTAGAGTGGACTGGAGAGCTGCTTGGTCATTAGAACTAGTTATCGAGTTAAACAGAATACAATCATCTGCAAAAAGTCGAACGTTAACAGGTGGGTTTACACAATTTACTACATCGTTACAGTATATCAAAAATAGTAGGGGACCGAGTACACTGCCCTGTGGGACACCTGAAGTGACCGGCAGAAGAATTGAGTTCTGATTATTATTGCAGACAAACTGGGAGCGATCAGACAGGTAGTTACAAATCCAGGCTAATAGAAAAGTTGGAAGTCCAATAAGCTGTAATTTAACCATAAGTTTATCATGGGGGGTGCAGTCGTAAGCTTTGCAGAAATCTAGGAATATGACGTCTACTTGGCCGCCCTTATCAATCACAGATGCAAGAGAATGAATGACTGTAAATAACTGAGTTGTTGTCGACAAGCCCGTTTGAAAACCATGCTGATACGGAGATAAAAAGTTATGCTCATCTAGGCGTTTTGATATGAATGTTGTGACAATGTGTTGTAACATTTTGCTACAAGACGATATAATTGAAATTGGCCGATATTTGAAGACAAGAAGAGGGTCTCCCTTTTTGGGAATTGGCTTGACACGAGCCATTTTCAATTCTTTAGGTAACGTTGCAGTACGGATTGAAGCTTCAAAAATTGTAACAAGGTATTTGGACAAGGGCTCGGCATACCGTCGAAAATATTCGTTCGGTATTCCTTCTGGCCCACCGGAGGATTTTACTTTTATTCGAAGAACCACGTTTAAAACTCCTTCATATGAAATTAAATTTCCTGGTGGAGTATCTGCGGAATCATGCAAAAAAGCCACAGGCTGAGAAGACTGACAGAAAACACAATGAAAAAAAAAGTTGAAATGATCAGCAATCGCTTTCGCATCCGATACCAGAGAACCGTTCACAGAAATTTGTTCTACGTTCTTTTTGCGATCGCTAATGTAGGCCCAAAACTTCTGCGGGTCATCTTTAATAAAATTAGCCAGCGTGGTATTGAAATAAAAGCTTTTCTCGCGTTGAATCGCTTCGTGTAAAGCAGACCGGACTTCACCTTGGCACTGGGAAGCTGCCCTCTTTTTTCTGAGACGTTCAGCCTTTCGTTTTAGATGCAGTATAGGTCTCGTGACCCACGAAGTGAACTCAGTGCGTTTTTTAGCTTATTGGGAATGAATATATCTAAACAAAACTTACAGATGCTCTTGAATTTCTTCCAAAGGTGTTCCACATTGTCACCACAAAACTCAGCCACGTGATCATCTAAAAAAAACTCAATAATACGCGAATCTTGAGCGTGCGCAAAGTTTTTAACAGCTTTTGTGGTATTCACATCCCCAGAACAGTTTATATTCAAGGGGAACGAAACACTAATCAAACTGTGGTCCGATATGCCAGGGTTTAGGGACACGTCGCACTGAGCAATTGATCGGTGTAAAAATACCAAATCAAGCAATGAAGATGTAGACTCTGTAGCACGCGTGGGTTCAACCACAACTTGCACAAGATTGTGGTCAATCATAATATCAAACATACAAGAAATATTGACAGAGTCAGAGCCTGCTTCTAATCTTTCCCAGTCAATACCTGGAAGATTGAAGTCTCCTGCCAATATTACTTTTCTCTCGATGAATTGTAGCATGTGCGCATGCAGCTTTATCAGATAATCGCTTGTTGCATCAGGAGCCCGGTAGGCTGCGTACAACAGGAAATTCTGGCAGCCAAGTGTGACATTTAAACACAAGCACTCGAGATCGGGCACATCGGATAGCAAAGTAGCTTTTATGCAGTCTTTCAGAATAACTGCCACACCACCCCCCCTAGTTGCCCTGTCCTTCCGGAAAATTTTGAAACCCGGCGGCACCACATCATCATCACTGACGAAAGTATGAAGCCACGTCTCGGTAAGGACAACTAGGTGAGGATCATGTGCCAGAAGTATAGCTTCAAGATGCTCAGTTTTGTTTGTAATACTACGAGCGTTTATATTTAGTAGTCCTACACGTTGGTTGTTCATGTGTCATGCGCTTCCATTATCACTACCTTCATGAGCATTGCTCAGAACACCTTCTGCGTTCACTGCATGCGTATGCCGTTCCTTTTGAGTGATTTTTCTACGTTCGTTCGCCATTTCGTTCCACACAAAAACTTCTTTGTCAACATGCAGTTTATCGTGAATTAGATAAACGTTTTTCCCTCGGGATTTTTCATCTTTTGCACTGCCCAAAAGCAGTTTTCTTTTTTTTAAGGTTTGCTTGGAATAGTCGTTTTGAACGAATATTTTAGATCCCTTGAGTTTTTTTGCATTCTTTAGTACATCAGATTTTTCGTTAAAATCTTGGAAGAACAAGATGGCGGGTCTTTTCGTACCGGGTTTTCCAATTCTGTGAATACGCCCTACCGATTTGCACGTGACGCCAAGCTTATCTTTAAACGTCGCGTCAATTACTTTCTGCTTTAATTCCGCTTCAGTCTCTTTGGGGCTTTGAGAGATACCAAAAACCACTAAATTTGAGCGCCTACTTCTATCCTCAAGGTCCGTAAGTTTATGCGTCTGAAAGCTAACTGATTTTTGGTATGTTGAAACAAGATTGTCAAGAACGTCTCGTTTGGATGATTTGGTCTTAAGTTCAGTGATATGTTTTTCAATACCATCGAACCGCTGCTTGATATCCACAAACATGCCCTTAAGGCCACAGATTTCATTGCGCAATTCGTTTTGACCTTCTAAAACCTTAAGAAGTAATTTTTCGACAGTAGGTCCGGGATTAGATTCAATGTCACCACACAATAACAACCGCATGGCACAAAAGCATTCGTAAGCAATCACAGAACACTGGTTGGGACACGGCAGGACTATAAGAAAGCGCGAATTGTTCTTAAAGAAACCAAAACAAGGACCAACCTGCACAAGGCAGAAGAACGGCTTGGTTAGCGACATGCCGCTGCCATGCCCGCCGTGCCCAATGAAGTTGAAGTTCAGCAGGGGTTCATATATAGGCGTTGTATCTGCTGACGTCACGGTTTGGACAGTGATAGCTGAGGAAGCACGAAGGGTGATGTCGCTTGTTGTTGCATCGTTTTGCAGCAAATGCCTTGCCGCATAAGCTGGTTGTTGAAACGTCGGCGAGGTCGAGTTTGGAAAGTAGCAGCACTGCATAGCCAATCCTGCGCAGAAGAGCCCCTGCACAAGGCAGAAGAACGGCTTGGTTAGCGACATGCCGCTACCATGCCCGCCATGCCCAATTATGCTTATGTTGCGTGGTTGTGCGCAGATTATGTTTCCTATATAGTGCAGTTGGTTTGTAATTACCTTTGGTTGTTATTTCAGCGCACTAATCTCGTCTCTTCTATCCCCTCTTGTCGTTTGGGCTGGTAAGCACTTTCTTCGTCTACCATGCAGCACCAACCAGCCGAATCAAGCACTTTGTTAAAGTCTTGGAGGCGTATGTGCCAGTGAAGTTGCACTAATATTTCTGAGCTTCAAACACTTCAAACAAGCACCTTCACTCAACACATAGACAAACTTTGGTATGGAAAGAAAGAGCAGTAAAATAATTTTCTGCAAACAACACTGAAACGACATTCTGGTAAGTCAGAAGGAAACTGCGTGACCAAAAACTTTTTCTCTCAAAATTATTTTACCATTTTACTGCTTTCAATGCAGTAAATAGGCCAAATTTTTTTCAATTACATTTGCGATGGTCTCTAAAATAGGTGAGATGTTTGGCGTGAAATGACCCACTAGTAAATAAACCTTTTAGGTGAGAGACATTTAGGCTGTCTCCACTTCACCATACAATTCTGTTAACATTATGCATCTGTACACAGTTTTCTACACGCACTGCTGTTGATACTGATATTGAAAAAAATAGGTATATATAGCTCACATAACTTGAGATGAAGCCCTTCTCATTAGAGCAATCTTCATAAAATGTACATGAGAATGGGTGCACCCTATGAGTAGCGTCACCCACTGCTGCCATCCTTTGAGGGCATGAGCCAGGAAAAGCTGCTTTCAGGTTGTGACTAAGAGTGCTCTGCATCGTCAACACCCAGTATATCGTAGAAGACGTGTTGTGCTCTCCTTTCAACACTCTGCATGTAAGACTTGCACAATATTCAACTAAGCATTTAAAAATACTGAGAACAATCAGTACCTTGTTGTGATGTATCCTATATTAGAAAGCTCTGGCTTCGCTTCTTCAGCTCAATCACTATTCACTTTTACGTTTACAAGCACCAGTGCATAATAGCGTACGAATGCAAGTTACATGTTTGAGTCTACACCATGGTTAATCGAAAACCTTGGCAAACACTAGATGGGACAATGCAAATCTAAAAAAGGATGAAAAAAAGAAGGGAAAAAAGAAAAGGTGGGATGCAAAGTAGGATCAGTGTAGCACACTACTGTTACTTTGCATCCACCTTTTCTTTCTTCTTTTCTTTCTTTTACATTTTTTTTGCTTCCCTTACCCCCAACCTCTGATAGGAGAACACATTGTGTCATCGCAACCTAACTTGTAAGGAAGCGAGGGCTGCACTCTTCTGCGTTATAGGTTTTTTTTCAGACAAACATTTCCAACAGGCACACATGCCTACACCAAAAGATGATGTCATTACTAACCCCATTTAAAGTAACACGCCAATGATGACAAGGTGACTTCTAAAAAATAGGTCCTCCAATCGCAACACCGCTAGCCTGTCTCAGGCACTTCCACTGTTCACCCTGATTACCCCACTAGATGCTTCCATCTGTCGACTCGCATCGTCATTTTGAATAACACCAAGACGAGCTTACATTGATGAATACGCACGAAAGTTTAGTGATGTATCATGCATAAGATTAAGCAACTGTGTTAAAAATATTGATAGCTTGCTTCCTGGCTTTTTATACTAACAGTGCTTGAAGTAGCCTGAAACTGCGTAATGTCTTCTATGCAGATGAACCAGATTGACAACGTAATGCACAACATGCTTAAGATTATTGCGAGAAACATGATAGTTACAAAACGACCAGCCACCCAAATTTTTCGCTGTACATTTTTAAATGTTCATGTTCAACCAAACAAGGTGCTTATGATTACAAGCCGAAAAAACCTACATGTAGGGCCTTGGGGCCTTCTGTAAGTAGACGTGTAGCATTTTTTCTGTGGAGGGCTTAACACCCATAAGTGAGGATCAAAACTCCTGTACAATGAAAAATGTTGGCAGCTATCAGTTATAAAAAAACTAATGCAGCTAATCTACCCCGACACATCTGTACATTTACAGAGGTGACGAAGCTTCTGGCATTCGCGGCAGTAACTCCAACAGGACTCCAACAGGACCAGGAACAGGACCAAAAAAAAACAGAACTGTTTTTTTGTTTTTGCAGAGGCAAAAAATTGTGCTATTATTACTGAGCTTAAAGCATTATACACAAGCACTTTTATTTATTATCTATACCAAATGTGGTAAGGAAAAAATTTAGAGGTGGTAATTTAAAAATACCTTTTTTCATAAACAACACCCAAAAGACATCTTGGGAAACTCGGAAGGCACCCAGGTGACCAAAAGTGTTGTTCTGTCTGCTATGTTTTAGCATTTCTCATGAGCAAGTATTTTTTTTTTCAAATAGTTTGGGATTGTTGGTGAAATGGCTGAGATGGTTGGTGTGGAATTGCCCCACTTCAATTATTTATTCTTCCAAAGTTCAAACTATCACCTTTTCCTTATTTTCATCCTTATATACAATGTCTCAATAGGGAAGACAAAAAAGATAGGTCGGAAAAATTTCGCAAGGTAAGATATTATCATATTGAATAAATTATTTGCCACAAACAGCAGCAATCCAACATTATATTCTGAATAGCCCAAGATACAAGCTATGTACCAGTGTACTAAGAGGCAAGGGCAAACTTTTTCGTTTGATGATGTGTGGTGATAGACCGGAAGGAATTATTGCAATGATCAGCCTGTAATTAAACTGAACAGAGTTCAATGCACTCTTCAATCCAACACCGCATAGGCGTCTTTGCTATAGCAAAGCCATGTGTCATTGACTCATGCACTAGATTGGACAATGCAAATGTCAAAAAAGTAAAAAAAGAAAAAAACAAAGAACCAAAAGGGGAGATGCAAAGTAGGAGTGGTGTGCTACAAAGCAGTGGCCACTACTGACACGAACAAAGGAAAGGAGCGGCGTAGGACACTGCTTTAACTTTGAATCCCCTTTTCTTTCTTCTTTTTTCTCTTACCTTGCCCCAAACCTCCGACAGGAGAACACTTTGGATCATCGCAACCTAACTTGAAAGGAAGCGAGGGCTGCACTCTTCTGCTTTATAAATTTTTTTCAGACAAACCTTACCAACAGGCACACTCACCTACACCAAAAGATAATATCACTACTAACCCCCTTAAAACTATTAGACCAAGGATGACAAGGTGACTTTTACAAAAATAGATCCTCCTATCGTAACGTCGGCCACCCTTTCTGAGGCACATCCACTGTTCACCCTGTTACCCCGCTAGGTATTTCTAACTGTCGGCTTTCATCTTCATTTTAGATAACGCTAAGATGAGCTTAAACTGATGAATATGCACGAAAGTTAAGTGATGTATCCTGCATCATATAGGCAACTATGTTCATCAAGAAATATTGATGTGTTGCTTCCTGGCTTATTATACTACAATAGGGTGCTTGGAATCCCCTGAAACTGCATGACTGTCTATGCACACGAACCAGATTGACAACGTAATGCACAACACACTTACAAAATATTGCGAGAAACACGATGACCACAAAACGACCGGCCATCGTCATTTTTTGCTGTACATGTTTAAAATGGTCATGTTCATCCAAACAAGGCGCTTATGAGAACAAGGCAAAAAAACTGCATGTAGGGCCTTGAAGCCTTCCATAAGTAGACTTGTAGCATTTTTTCTTCTGTGGAGGGCTGAACACCCACAAGTGAAGAAGAAAACTCTGTACAATAAAGAATGTTGACAGCTATCATTTATACAAAGAACAAATGCAGCTAGTCTTCCCTGACACATCTGCTCATTTACAGAATTGATGAAGCCTCTGTCATTTGCGGCAGTTACCCCAACAAGACGAATGCCAAAATTGGCACTACTTGGCTATACAAATGTCAACACATGTCTACCCGACTCCTTCTAGACATCCCGACTGAATCTGACACATGATTTCTTGACTGCTGGCTGGACAAAAACAAAACCACTGAAGCACTCACAATACAGCGTGAAGTTCCTCTGGAGTGGTCAACTTCGTCTTCCCCGATGAAAGAGCAGCACAGTGTACTGATAAGGCACTCCTTGCAATGATTTTCAATGCCACACAGTGACTTTGCTTTTCCTGTCGAAGAGAGCTTGGGGAGCTCGGAGAGTGCTTGCTTTTTTTCTGGCGGCTGCTGCCGCTCCTCCTTTTCTGCTCAAGGTCAACCTGCCCAAAGTTGTAGACGAGGCTTTAAGAGTTGTATATAATGACATACAAAATTTTGCAGAACACACATTTCTTCGTGGCACATTGAGGAATTTCTTATAAAACTTAAGGCCTCGCATATGCAAACATTTACAATCGATCCGAAGATGCACTTGACTCTAAAGGAGCAAGTTTCTTGTGTAGTGTATATAAAAAAGGTCCTTCATTTCAACCACAGCTAGAGTTGCACACGAAAACAAGATTAGCTGAACGCTGTGGGCCGCATTCATGGCATAGCTTAAGCTGACACTGATTGTGCAACGCTAAGAAAACTATGCAAGGATAGCCTGATCAAGTTCAGGCAGTACTGACGGGTAGGGCACGAATCTATCGTTCTACTCATGAGCAATGCACAAAGCTCAACATCAGTACCAACCCATTCAGCTCAAAATTTTGATTAGGACTTCTTCATTAAAGAGACTGACAAGTCGCCCGAATGTGTGATTGGAGGTAGAAATCAAAATTTGTGAATTGAACTGCATTATATTTACAACATGAGTGGCATTTCCTTTTAAAATTGCACTTAAAAAGCCTAAAAATCAGTATGTGATGCAGCCTGTTTGTTTACTGCCAATTATTTGATGCTTTAACATGCAAAAAGATTAGTGGTCAAAGTTACAGCATATATCCATATTACCTGTGCCAACATTATTCTGTGCTGCCTAAGTAGAGGAGTCAACCCTCAAAAAGCAGCACTGCCATTGTGGCAAACAGTGCAAATTATGTGCATTTCACACGCACAAGAAATGCATGCTTTTGCAGCAAACTGCAATGCACAAACATATAAACGTGTTATGCTGACTTCTCACTGTTCTTAGCAGTCAGAGACCTGAAAATTCTTTAAATGTTTACAGTACTTTCTGTGTTACAAATAAATGTACTCATTAAAGCCATGTCAAACAAAAAAAAACAAGCCCCAAAAATTCTTTTCTTTCACTGCATGATTATACGCTCAGACCAGTAAGCTTTCTATTGCAGAAAAAAAAAACAGCTATAAAAATTGATATTCGCTCCCATTAACTGCTTTATGCTTTACGCCATGTTATTAAGGTAAACGGGTGCCCTGTTTTACACGATTTAGTCTGCTTGAACTGTTGAATCGAGCAACATATAGGTTGAGAGACACACACAGAGTTCGAGACAAACCTAGTTTCCCATGGAGCTTCCTTATGCACTATAACAACACATCTCAATCTAGTTAGTTGATCAGAACGAGGTGAAAACAGCTCGCACTTGAAAAGGACGGGCAGAAGGAATGACGCCTGCACCCTGTGCTCAATGTATATTCTCGTTGTTGGTGCAGTTTTCACCTTATTCTTATGCAATTTCGCATTTATAACATTGTTCGCTGCATAATCTTTGTGGCATTAAAGAGTGTGAAACCATCATGTGTAGCCCATGTAATTTATAAAAGTAGAATTCAAGATAGCTCGATTCAAAAATTACAAAGTGCATCCAGCACCATGTCCTGTAGCCATTCTTTAAGCAAGTGGTAAAATGATTTATTCTTCAAAAGATATCTTACTTGTAATCACTACAAGAGCTAACTCGTAGTGTTGTAATTGTGGAGAAAGAAAAGTAAAAGGAAAAAAGATAACCTGCCCTGGACAGGGACTGAGCCTGCGACCTGCAAATAACGTGTCCGATGCTCTATCAACTGAGCTACCATGGCGGCTGTCCTCTTTCCATTTTGTACGGTATATATGTGCATTTAATCATAGAAGAGTCAGTGAGCGCTGCCTGTTACCATTATGGCGAAAGTGGGACACCTTTTTTTGCCTACTGGCGGCACGCAGCATGCGCTATTATTACACGAGCTAACAGCTGACCAATTATCCCTCAAATACAACCTCATGGCACCAAGCCTGCCATGCAAAGTTCCTCATTATGAATGAAGGAAAGAAGGGCTCCTTTTTCTTTGTTAGAAATGATATTATTGAGAACTGACACTGCTGCCAGAAAAAGTAGTAGGGTTATTAATGGAAGTATTTTAATGCGATTGAGAAGAACGTAACGTGAAAGAAAAGGTAACTTGTCGTGCGAAATAACCGAATCTGGAAACCTTTGAATAATGCATCTTATGCCCTACTAATTGGCTACTATGTCAGTTATCTACCCGTCCACTTAAGGGATATATATGTGCATTAAGCACAGGAGCGTTAGTCAGGCTGCAAGCTTGTAATAAAATCACATGCTACGTGATGCCAATAGAAAAAAAAAGTGTCCGAAACTATTCATGATGGCAACAAGCGGGCCTGATTGTCTCTCCGACGATTAGGTACACATATATACCTTGCCAAGCGGAAGGGGCAACAGCTGCTGTGGTACGTAGCAGAGTTAGTAGAGCCCCGCACGCTTTATTCGTAGGTGGCAGGTTCAGTCCCTCGCCATGGCAAGTTATCTTTTCTTCCACTTATCTTTCTTGACAAATACATTACGATTACTTCCAATATCTCTATACTTCTTTGGCAGCAATATGCATCTGTTAGTTCTCAGAAATACTGCTAGTCACAGGAGGTGGCAATGGTTCACCCTCCCACCTAAATGCACGTACACGAACACACGCACGACTGATCAAATAATCAAGTCACGCACCGCTAAGATAACTGAGATTCACCGTTTCAGATTCATGAATAAAGGTAAGAGCTATAAATTTAAGGGTTCGTTGTCTTTGCTGAACACAATTTAATAAAAACGAACAGACAATGATGCCAAACAAACTATAGGGGATGTTATCAAAATAACTTTAACAAAATTGTGAACAGAAAAGGGAACAAAAACGTAACTTGGCGACAAGTTACTAATGGGTTCACATTTTTTGACAATTGAATCGACATGACTTTTTATAACATCCCAATATTTTCCTGGATAATGTTGTCGGGAAATTCTCATTATTAGAGTGGTGAGTAGGCCGACAAAAGAAGGATATGGCATTGATACTTCTTTTGAACACCAAATAGTTTGAGGACCTTGAAAGAGCGGAAGCTGCTTTGAGTAGACCAGAATATTTAGTTGTAGCCAAAAAAAGTACACACATTTTCACCAGGATTTCTAACACATTTTGAGACATAAAAGTGGAAGCGGCCAGTAATGTTGAGTACCATTATTTTTGTCACACTATGCACTGTAGCAGGTGTAGTTATAGTGGTGATGGTGAAGCGTTAATCAAGCACGCCACCAACTGCGTTCACATCTATGATCAAGTGTTTTAAAAATAAACCTGCTGTATAGCAAAAAAAAATTTTAGGGCATTTATGATTGTATCCAAATCAAGTCATACAGACTGGGGCAGCAAACCATTTGCATAAAATCAAAAGGCATAAAGTGATTCTTGTATTATAACTATGTGAACAATTTCAGCAACACAGGGCAAAGTGAAAACAGTTCTATTCAAAACCCCTCTCATTATAACATGCAAGAAAAGCACCCCACCAGAATATTATAGAGTGCATGTAATATCGAGACTACTGGACTGTCTATTGACCTTTTAGAAGAAGGGTATCTCCTTCACGTTCAAGGGGCAACCAATTAGCTTTTTCTTGAGCTTTTCTGTGAATATTTCTTGAATTTCAGATATCATTAGGATTGACTTATAGTGAACAGATTTTGCTTACACACTGCAGCCTAGTTCTGTATGTAACTGCAATAGAGGTTGCCAAACCACCTCCAAATTTTTCTTGATATTTCAAGCAAATGTGTGCAATGACTTCAGAATAGTGTCCTAATCAACAATGACAACTGCAGCAGCACAACTAGCTATGGGTGCCCCAAAAGTAGCTAGAAACAATAAATTTTCCTCTTTCAGCCTTTTGGAAGTGTTCAGCCCTTCAGTGCTCACCTTACAAAAACATTTTTTAAATATGTGTTTGTGTGCCCACTGCTCTTGCTCCTTGCACAGTGAGGAGGAGCACATGGAAAGAAGAGACAAGAAAGGAGCATAGCAAAAAAGCGAAATAAGCGAGGACCTCTTTTGTATCATCTCATGTGTGCAACATTACTATTGCGACAACATATAGAAAAATTATCACGGCTATGCATCCATTGTAGAGTCATGCACAGCTGCAACACCACGACTAAATTTTTACCTTGTGTTGGTTTAGGATTCATTTATAGTGGCAAGCTAACAATATCTGCATTTGTTCTACACATATTAAGATGCAGTGAAATGTGATATAGTAATCTGATTTAGATTGCACGTCATATGGCTTTATTGTATATGTGGCCACAAGTAACTCTGGTTGCAAAGCAATATGGCACAGCCTAAGCAGACGTCACCGACCACTCCAATCTGAACTTGCCTTTGCTACTTGTCCATTATCATCACAGCGAAAAATGAACGATTGAATCTGCTACAGATATGTGCAAGTTTATGCTAAGGACCAAGTATGGAGGGTGTTTTGTCATTATTGAGATCAGTTATTTGTTCAAAAACACTTGCTGTCAAATACAAATACATTGCTGTCGAAGCATCAAGGCTCAAATATACAGCAAAAAGAAGTGTCTCTTTAGAAATTACAGGCCACAAGGTGCAAGATAAATATTTGATATACTTGGGATGTAAGGCACGCACAAGAGGTGCTGCCATATTATATTTTTCTCTGTGTTGAAACCTGATTGCATTACTCACCCAACACATCTGTCAAGATGCCGTGAAAACACCTAGCAGCTGATGCAGCATGGTTGAACATATGTCCAAGGATTCCACCATTCATATTGGCTAAGCAGCTCTACAGCCTTCACAGTTCTGCAATCATTTGTAAGACAGATATAGTTCTACCCAAAGTTCTTGGTTTACAGACACACATGCAAGATGCATAACCACTCTATAGGAAGTTTGCATGATAATGCGCTGGGTAGCAAAATGGATGCCAATATCAAGTAAGTATCCCGGCCTGCCGCTTCTTTCTTTCTGTTCCTAAAGATTATTCAATCCATGGTTAATAAATATTCCCCAATTGGGAAGTGTTACTGGCTGTCCGGTAAAAAATTGCAATATATTTCAAACACAATCCAATTCATGGCAAGTAAGCATGCAATAGCGTTTTGTCAGCTGTTCAAGAAGACAGCAAAAAGTTTAAAAACCCATGTTTTTCACAAACACCATTCAATTTGACATTTAAAGTATTGAGCATTATGTGGAAGAACACGGATTCATGTTTAATCAATGAATACTTATAATAAACTGATATAAATGAAACTAACTGAACATGAAACGATAATTTTTGCTTGAGCATTTAGAGTTATGAACACTATCGCACTTGCCAGCTTCATTTCGTCCAAAACAGCGGCAAGGTAGGCTAGTTTCTGTAGGAAAGCAGTAATGAACAGTGAAAAGTAATGACGAGAAACACCAGTAACAACAGTATACGGCAAGCACATACTGCCAACTGTATAATTTGCTGCACAAACGTTCGCCTGAATATCAGTCAGACAACTCGTGTAAATGAAGGTCCAGTTGGAAAGGAACAAGTTACGAAGTCAACAATGCCTGCTTTCTCTAACAGGACCCTCATTCACATAAAGTATGCAGCGATAGGCCCCAACCGAGGTACGTCACAGCATGATGTCACTGGCACACGTAAAAGGTGTGGCTGGAAAAACACTCCCACTGGTGGCTCAGCCCGGTGCGGTTGTGCGGTGTTTGGGGCAAGTCTTAAAAGCTTACACTTCTTGTTATAATGTCGACATTAGCTGTAGTATGTGTCAGCAAACACTTAGCTGTGTGGTAAACTGTGTGGTAAAATATTTGTCACGCTGTCTGTTTATCTTAAAGAAGTGAACACACGTGGTGGCCTGTGCGAGGAACAGCGGCATAGTCTTCAAACATGTGCACTGTTGATTGTGGCATGTAGTGTGCATTGAAAAGTATTGAGAATATCAGTTCAACTGAGAATATTGTGTGTGGTATGCGCAGTATGAATAACATGGAGTCTTGTTTGCGAAGACGTTAGCACTCATGGCAGCGACCGGTTGTTCAAAAAACTTGATTCGACATTTTAGTCAAGGTAAATATGCACTTGACGCGATCATCTGCGAGTGGGTACATCTCGGTGTTCGCGCTGTGTGCGGAAAAAAAATTGCATGGTCACCGGGCTGGAAGACACTATTTGCTGAAGCTGCATGTATGCATCGCCCCGACGAGTACGCAAGCCCAATAAAGCTATAACTCATTTTATCGAAGGTCTCATAAGTCTTCATGTAATAAGCAGAGAATTTTGTTTCCCATATACTCAGTACCTTACCACTCGATATTCATGAAGTGACAATGCACACTACAAGTTTGTGTGTTAGGTCCTAAGGGAGCAGTGTAAATATGCAAATAAGTTGTAGGTGTGAGATGCAGCAATGTAACTGCACAAAAGATTACGTATATATTAGGCTACAAGTTTAGAATCGCATACATCGCAGTGGGCTATCAGGAACGTCACCAACTAGTTACTTTCCAACCAGTACTTGCACCGAGGAAAGGATTGGCTGGCACGGTGCTCGAAGTGACGTCACACTATTTGCAAACATAGACAGGTTTCTTACTTAGAGAACATTTTGCACAATACATTTTTAGATACAAGACTGTAACCATCCCACATTGATCATACTGAGGTCTTTTGTTCTTACTTTGTGCTGTGAACTACTAGGCATTTAGTCACCATGATCTTTAAAAGCTAATATCAGTGTTCTCTCTCATAGTGCTGACTGTGTCGTTGCATAAGCTGGGCAAAAAAAGCAACGCAGAAAGGCTCTCACAATAAATGCACCAACATGGGTATTCTCCTGCAAACAAATATCGGCACTGGTCCTGTCATTACCCGTCTTCCTTCTTTCTTTGCCTTGTTTGTGCTGAAACAGCCAAACGCCTGAGGAGTTAGATGAGAAATATTAATGCATCAAAACTATTAGTGCTTGCATCAGCAACTACACAACAGCGTGATAACCGCACCTTTGCCACACAGCAGCAAAGCATATTTTGAACATGCTGGCAGTGTATTAGTTTATAAAAAGCAACTCTGGCAGATTACAAAATCTCATATTGTGCATGCAAGTTTTCTTCAAAGTCAGGCGTACACTGTAGGTGCTGGCCGCTACATTATTAATTACAAACAAAGGCGTCTTGCAGGTACACATACAGATTGCCCGAACACCTGTCTCTCTCTACGTTAGGCACACACATTATATCTTTTAACAAGCATACGCCACTGTTTAGGGGCATAATAACGCTCTACCGTGAACGTATGCATATCAACCCACTTAGGCGGTTGGCTAGGTGAATGGAGCCGAATTACAAATTGTATCGCCCGCGAACGTAAACAAAATGCTGCTTTGCATCAAATGGCACTGCAGGCTTCGTTTAATCAACAACGTAGCAAGCGCCGTGTGTTTCCTCCTCACTACGTTACATATATGAAAAAAATCGATCACCATACACATGCATGTTGCCGCAGTTGTCGCGAATTAGCTCCAGTAAGGCCACGCTGATGCGCCATGGCTCTGCTGGGCGTTAGCGTTGTCAAAGCGAATCGGTAACCGCCCTTGCAAATGCGCGTAAGGCTGCCGTTTTACGACGCCTCGTTAGACAGCAGCAACGCAGACTTGCACTGAGTGGCATAATTTGTCTACATAAAAAAGTGTCCCCCTTACCTTTGATTTTTTTACACTGTCCTGAGGGAAGAGACCCCAGGCGTCAGCCGTCACCTAGGAGTCCTTCGAGCGCCCGCACAACCGGCCGATTCCTTGGACGACTCGCACTTTATCCGCACTCGAAAAACCACTGGAATAGCGCGCAATCTTTACACATCGCACGAACGAATAACGGCGCTTTGCGTAAATTTAATATTTCGGGCTCTCGTGTGTAGCAGCGCGAATACATGAGAAACGCACCGAAACGGCGTGCCCACGGGAACAAAGAAGCCCAAGCAACATGTGGCTTTAGCTGTGGATGGATTTGATTTGAATATCTGTGTGAGGAAAATAAAAAAAAACACCTGTCGCTACAATAAACTAAAAAATGTATGTTATCTGGCAAAATAACTTTAAAGGTGATAAACGGTTATTCAAGAAACAAGTTACAAATTATGAATCTTCTCGCAGGTCTTCGTTTTGTTTTTTGTTCTAGCAGAGGACAGCCTCCTACTGCTTCTATGACAGACGTAGTGCGGTTTTACGTTGAGGTGCATGTCGCCGACGCAAAGCTCTATAATAGTCGTACCAGAGTTATCAATTCTCAATGAACCATAGGATAACTTCAAAGCAGTAACAATTTGGCATAGTGCAGTACGCGATCTTTCAAGGCATGACATTTCTTTCCTCTGAAGCAAATCGAAGCAAGCCGGCTGGCGCAATCAGCTGATGTCCCCGCGACGCGAGGCATGGTCGTGCGCATTAGCGTAGCGCCCCACGCTCGATTTGTCATCGAGCGAGAGAGCTACTAAGTGGAGCCCAGCTAGATACATTGAATAAAGGTGTATCACTCTAATTTCCTGTGGTGGTTGACTCAATCGAAAGAGAGCCCCGCGAAACAATCTTCAACTGCTCAAGCTTGTGTGTGGGCGTAAAAATACTTCTTTCATACACGAGGGGGTGGCAATCTATAGTTGAAAGACAAGCGAAAAGCATGTGACGTAGATACAATCACAAAACATATGCACACAATAATAGATACTATTGCATATCGGTCATAAATATCCAACATATAGCGTGTAAACAGCAAATTTGTATATATATCCTAAATCCCACTTTTTGGCGCGCATGGCTTATCAAGCTAACGCACTACGTTCACGTAGGCGAGCACGACTCAGTGGTGCCGGTTCAAACCACGCTAACTCTTAATTTTTGTGTGTTTTTTTTCCATGTTTTTTATGTACTGCTATCTTTTCTAATGCGTTAGGTAATAAAACAAAATAAAAGCAATATTTCGTTCAAGTACGTATGTGGGACAGCGTTTTTTGCAAAACAGTTATTAGTATCCTTATTTTCAAAACTACATTTTTTATATATTTCATTATATTGTCACGGGGTTGTGATGTGGCCGAAGACAGGAGACTTTATGTTGGGATTTAACTGTTTATTTGGGTGAACCTGCGCCCGGTAAATGGAAAGTTCGATTACAGTAGCATTCTTGCACAGATAGCAGTGAACGGAGCGTCGGCCGTCGATCAACTACTGACAAGCGGCGAAGCGCGTCGGCATTTATATTCTTGCCGTCGAATGTTCTAGCGTTATCACTGGCGGTGGCATATATTTCAAGAATAATCTGTACAGTACGCAGAGTAGGCGTGATCTTATCGAAATGATTTACTACAGTCCGGAAGCTTCTCGAAAACTGCAAACGCGGTTGGCGCTGCGAATTGTGTAGTGTTTTGGGACGGTAACAAAACTTGGGAAATGGAACGTGGCGTTGCCCCCCCTCTGTAAAAGGCATCGTGCCGATGCTTTAACTAAAGATGAAGGTACAACAATAATGCAAGAAAGTACAAAGAATAAATTAAGATACAATAATAATAATAAAAACACTGTTTCAGTTTCTCAACGCTCATGAAACGGCTTGAGGCGTGCGACATGGACGACTTCGGGTCGCGATCGGCGTCGTTGAGAGTTCGTGAAGCCGTCAGGGATAACCTCGTAATCAAGTGGGCCGAGACGTCGAACCACCCTGTACGGTCCGAAGTACCGTCACAGAAGCTTTTCACTTAGTCAACGTCGGCGTATCGGCGTCCACACCCAAACACGTTCACCGGGCTGGTATTCCACGAAGCGTCGTCGAAGATTGTAACGGCGGCTGTCGCTCATCTGTTGATTCTTGATACGGAGACGCGCGAGTTGTCGGGCTTCTTCAGCGCGTTGAAGGTACTCACTCACATCGAGGTTTTCTTCGTCGGTGACGTTGGGTAACATGGCATCGAGCGTCGTTGCCGGGCTCCTTCCGTAGACCGATTTGTATAGAGATACCTGCGTCGTCTCCTGCACCGCCGTGTTGTATGCGAAGGTTACGTACGGAAGAGTGGCGTCCCACGTCGGGTGTTCGACATCGACGTACATTGCCAGCATGTCGGCGATCGTCTTGTTAAGCCGCTCGGTGAGGCCATTGGTCTGTGGGTGGTACGCTGTCGTCCGGCGGTGGTTCGCCTGGCTGTATGCCAAGATCGCTTGAGTTAAGTCGGCCGTAAATGCCGTTCCTATGTCGGAGATAAGGATCTCCGGGGCGCCGTGACGTAGGACGATATTTTCGACAAAGAATTTAGCTACCTCAGATCCACTGCATTTGAGAAGGGCTTTTGTCTCGGCGTAGTGGGTGAGGTAGTCGGTAGCTACGACGATGCACTTGTTTCCGAAAGCCGATGTCGGGAACGGCCCCAGTAGGTCCATACCAATCTGCTGGAAAGGTCGGCAAGGTGGTTCAATTGGCTGCAGAAGTCCCGCTGGCCTTGTCGGCAGTACCTTGCGTCGCTGAGAGTCCCGGCATGTCCTCACATAACGAGTGACGTCGGTGGTAAGACGTGGCCAGTTGTACTTTTCTTGTATCCTCGCGAGCGCGCGAGAAACACCGAGGTGCCCTGCCATCGGATTGTCGTGCAGGGTCTGCAGGAGTTCTGGTCGCGAAGCTGAGGGCACCACAAGGAGGTACTTAGCTCGAAATGGTTAAAAGTTTTTCTTTTGTAGAAGACCGTTTCGCAGGAAGAACGACGCAAGTGTGCGCTTGAATACCTTCGGGACTTCGGCGGTCCTGCCTTGGAGGTATTCTATTAGGGCCTTTAGTCCCGGGTCGGCCCACTGTCGTTCAGTGAAGTCGTCGGTTGTTATCGTTCCCAAGAAGTAGTCGTCATTCGGGTTGTCGTGTGGTGGTTGGTCGACAGGCGCACGATAGAGACAGTCGGCGTCGGAGTGTTTCTTGCCGGACTTGCAAATGACAGTAATGTCATATTCTTGAAGTCTCAGGCTCCATCGTGCGAGGCGACCTCAAGGGTCCTTCATGGTGGCTAGCCAACACAAGGCGTGGTGGTCGCTCACAACTTGGAAGGGCCTGCAGTATTGGTAGGGGCGAAATTTCGACGTAGCGCAGATGATGGCGAGGCACTACTTTTCTGTTGTGGAATAATTGGCTTCTGCTTTGGATAGCGATTGACTGGCCTAACTAATAACCCTTTCTAATCCGTCAGCCTTCTGCACAAAAACGACGCCACGACATACGCTGCTTGCGTGAGTGTGTATTTCTGTCTCGGCGAATTCGTCGAAATGGGCAATTAACGGATGTGTCTAGAAGCGATGGTTAAGCTTCTGGAAAGCGTGTTCCTGCAGTGTTTCTCACTTGAACTCCACGTCGGCCTTGGTATGGTCAGTGACAGGATCGGCGATGCGGGCGAAGTTTTTCACGAAGCGCCTATAATAGGCGCACAGACCCAGCAATCGGCGCACCGCCTTCTTGTCAGTGGCCAGCGGGAAGTCGGCGATGGCGGCTGTTTTCCGTGGATCGGGGCAAACTCCCCACTTGCTAATAACGTGCCCCAGAAACAACAACTCCTCCTACGAAAATCTGCACTTTTCTGGCTTCAGTGTGAGTCCGGACGTCTTGATGGCTTGAAGTACAGCTTCAAGGCGCCAAAGATGCTCGTCGAAACTCGAGGAAAACACGACGACGTCGTCCAAGTACACAAGCCAAGTCTGTTACTTCATTCTTGCCAGTACTGTATCCATAACGCGTTGAAAAGTTGCAGGCGCTGAGCAAAGACCGAAGGGCATCAACTTAAACTCGAAGAGGCCGTCCGGTGTTATAAACGCCGTCTTCTCTCGGTCTCTTTCGTCGACTTCGATTTGCAATAGCCAGTCTTGAGGTCCATTGACGGAAAGTACTTGGCGTTATGGAGCCGATCAAGTGCGTCGTCTATTCGTGGGAGAGAATACACATCCTTTCTTGTGATTTTGCTCAGGCGGCGATAATCGACGCAGAAACGTAGGGTCCCATCCCTTTTCTTTACTAACACCACGGAGGATGCCCATGGACTTTTGAACGGCTGGACAATGTCATCCCGCAGCATTTCATCAACTTGTCTCTTCATGGCCTCACGTTCTCGCGTCGAAACCCTGTGCGGACTCTGACGGAGTAGTCTGGCATTTTCTTCGGTAATGATGCGATGTTTCGTGATTGGAGTCGGCCGAATTTTTTATGACGATGAAAAGCAAACTTCGTATTGCAGGAGCAGGGCCTTGAGCTGTTCTTGCTTATGGTTCAGAAGTCTGGGATTGACATCGAAAGCTATGGGAGGGGCTTGGTTCCTCTGAGCAGGTTCCGCCGAATCGGCGAAGACGAAAGCACCGGTGGCTTGGACTATTTCTTCGATGTATGCGACCGTTGTTCCTTCATTCACATGTTTGTACTCATTGCTGAAATCGTGTGCATAACCGTTGCTTCGCCTCCCCGCAGCTCTGCAACTCCTCTTGCGACGCAAATAGTTCGGGTGACCAACAGATGCTGACTGCCTTCAACGACGCCTTCCAAGTGAGGTGATTTAGGAGCGCCGACTGAAATAATGACGCTCGAGCGAGGTGGAACGGTGACTTGTTCTTCCAGCACATTCAAGGCATGGTTTCCTAACGGCATGCGCGCCGGTAGTGCTTCTTCTGTGGATAACGTTATCGACTTTGTTTTTAGGTTGATGACAGCACTATGGAGGCATAAGAAGTCCTTGCCAAGGATGACATCTTTCGAGCAACGCTGTAGGACTACGAAGTCTGTAGGATAAATACGGCCGTTAATGGTGACTCTCGCTGTGCAGATTCCTGCAGGCGTTACGAGATGACCTCCGGCTGTGCGGATTTCAGGGCCTTTCCAAGCTGTCCTAACTTTCTTTAACTTCGCGGCGAACGACCCACTGATGACAGAATAGTCGGCTCCAGTATCGACGAGAGCGGTCACACTGTGGCCGTCGATAAGAACGTCGAGGTCGCTAATTCACCGTCTCGCATTACAGTTAGGGCGTGGCGTTGGGTCACGGCTGCGTCGGCTTGTTCCGCCGCTTCCATGTTGCGTTGTCAGGTCACCTTCAGTAAGTGAAGTTTCGCCGTCAGGGCTTTGCCTGGTTGGCGTTGTGCTCGGAAAGCTCTGTCGCGGCATCGTCGTCGTCGGATGATCTTCGGTAGTTCATCGCACAGCAACCGCACCCCTATCGGTTGCTGCCTTTAATTTCCCGGATACGGGCTAAGAGACCGGCCCCGCGTTGGGCCAGAATACGGCCGGTAGTGCGGTGACGTGTGGCGGCTGGGTGACGGCGAACGCGAAGGGCTTCGTGGTGTCCGCTGAGTTTCTGTCAGGTAGTCGGCGATGTCACGTGGTCGTTCTCCTGGCTGTGGACGCGGTGCATTGACGGCGAAGCCGTGCGGTCCCATCTGTCGGTACTGGCAACGGCGGTATGTGTGTCCGGCCTCGCTGCAGTGGTAGCAGAGCGGGTGGTGGTCAGGGGTGCGCCAGACGTCAGTCTTCCTCGGTGCACTGCTCTGGGCCACTGGCGAACGGTTTGACGTTGGTGGGGGTGGTGGCGGCGGTGGCGTCTGTCGACGGAAGTGCGAAGGGGCGGCGTTTTGTCGTGGACGGGGAGGAGCGTTGTGGTGCACTGTAGTGGCGTAGCTCATAGCTTCCGGCTCGGGCAGCGGTGCTTGGGTAATTCGAAGCGATCGCCGAACTTCTTCTCGCATAATGTCGGCAATCCAAACGCACTTGAGGCTGCGCCGAAGGAAACAGCTTGCTCAGCTGTTCCCGCACGATTATTCGGATCATTTCACGCAGGTCTTCGGAGTTACTGGCTTGAGCAGCAGCGCATTCTGGAGTCAGGTCACGATTATACTGTCTGGTGCGCATGTCCAGGGTCTTTTCGATAGTGGTCGCTTCGGCTACAAATTCTTGGACCGTGTTCGGTAGATTTCTCATCAGTCCCGCGACGAGATCCTATTTGACCCCTCGCATGAAGAAACGGACTTTTTTCTCCTCAGGCATGTCTGAGTCAGCTTGACGGAATAGTCCGGTCATTTCTGCTGTGAAAATGGCGACATTTTCATTTGGTAGCTGAACCCGGGTTTCTAATGAAGCAGCGGCTCTCTCTTTGGGAGCGACGCTCGCGAACGTTTGCAGGAATGCGCCGCAGAAAACATCCCACGTTCGTGGCATGGACTCCTGATTTTCGAGCCAGGTCCTTGCGGTGTCTTCCACATAGAAGAACACACGACGGAGCTCTTCCTCATGGTCCCAGTGGTTGAGGGCGGCCACACGGTCGTATGTTTCTAGCCAGGACTCCGGGTCTTCGAACGACGACCCATTGAAAATTGGTGGTTCCCTGGGTTGGTGCATTACCATCGTGGGTTGGGACGCTCCGGTTGTCATTGTCACTGCAGTCGTGGTCATGGCCTTGGTATTCCGCGCCTTGTCTTGTAAAGCCCGAACTCCGGTAATAGCCCTCTGTCGGCGACTTGTTCGCTGCTCCTTGTTGGCGTTGGTGTCTTCTCCGCGACGTGGGCTTGGTTCACGGCTTGACAGGGGCTTCCTGTACATGAACGAAGCAGCACCTCCACCAGATGTCACCGTGTCATGACGTGGCATAAGACAGGAGACTTTATGTTGGGATTTAACTGTCTATTTGAACGAACCTGTGCCCGGTAAACGGAAAGTTCGATTACAGTAGCAGTCTTGCACAGATAGCAGTGAACGGAGCGCCGGCCGTCGACCA
The DNA here is from genome assembly GCF_043290135.1 of Rhipicephalus microplus. Taxonomy (NCBI): domain Eukaryota; kingdom Metazoa; phylum Arthropoda; class Arachnida; order Ixodida; family Ixodidae; genus Rhipicephalus; species Rhipicephalus microplus. Next base: position 19,765,131 of record NC_134705.1, on the reverse strand, counting down.
ACTACTGACAAGCGGCGAAGCGCGTCGGCATTTATAATCTTGCCGTCGAATGTTTTAGCGTTATCGCTGGCGGTGGCGTAGGTTCCAGAATAATCTGTACAGTACGCAGAATAGGCGTTATCTTATCGAAATGATCTACTACAGTCCGGATACTTACTTCTCGCACGCGCGGTTCGCGCTGAGAATTGTGTAGTGTTTTGGGACGAAAACAAAACTTGGGCAATGAAACGTGGCAATATAAGAAAGTTAGGAACTAAGGGAAACATTGTGTCTGCTTGACTGTAAAGGGACTCGAGAAGTGAGAAAACTCTAACCAAAAGTTTATTTGGGGAAGAAGTGAGCATTTCCCAGCCAGACCAGCTTCTTCAAGGTTAAACTCTAGGTTTGCGCGAGACTTCCTATGACTCATCGCAAGCTGTGGCAGTTGAGGGAAGGCAATATCATCGAAAAGCAGTTCTAAAATATATTTTGGTTGACGTTTTTTATTTTTCCAAAATAAGGACTGCACAATTGTGATCGAGCCAAACCAACAATTGCGGGCACGAATTGAATAAATGAATAAATGGCACAGAAAATGAATAATGTTCATTGTTTAAAAAATTGTCCTTAATAAAAGGTAGAGTTATGGCGCGCTACGTAGCTTCGCTCGCAGTAGGAAATCTAGGTATACATATAGATAGTTCAAGATGGACAATGTTGCACACACAGACATTGGTTAAATTTCTTTGCAGCACAGTGGACGCATCCATGTAAAACTGAAGCCTCGAGAGAAGCTCATGCGTCCTCACTTCATTGCGCTTTACAATGCTTGTATGCATCCATGAAGCCATGATATATTTTAAAGCATTTGTTTCATCTATAATCTTCTTATTCAATAAAGCTGGCCCATAAGTTGTGTCTTATATAGCACTACAATTGAAGCATAATCTGCACGGTGGACTGAAACAATGCTTTTGAATATATCAAAACGACACAGCTCTATACACGACCATCCGTGCATCAATGATAAGCACCATGATGTGTCCGTACATATCAGTTGTGCTCTCATACTTAACTATTTTTCTGACCACTCCCTCTATCTTTACCTACGCTCTAGGGCAGCAAATCATCAACCTGGTTGAGCGACCTGCCTTTTTTCTGTCTTCTTTCTCTCTTTTTTCTGTTCCATTTCATTTCCCTGTGTACTTCACAGAGGTATTATTCATGTGCATGAAGATTCACTGCCTATTGTAAAGTAAAGCAGAAAGGCAATTTTGCTTCATGCATCTGTATTTTAAGTTTGCTCCCTTGATAACTTGCATGAAAGTTTATAACCAAGTAGCTCGAGATGTGTGCGGTCGCACCACAAGGTACCAGGTGTTCATCTGTTACTTCGCATTCTAGAAAACCTCAATACACCTGAGACGTTCATTTTGCTGTTTAGTTTTTTTTGTCACGCCGCGCACGCCGTGTTGCTTGTGGTTACTTTATCGGCTGTGTGTATAATGATTAGGCAGGTCGTCTTGGCTCATGGTGACCATTTATTCTGCGATGTAAAATTTATATGCGCATTTATTTAGCAAGCTACCATGTTTTTAACAGGAATAACTCAAGGAATAAACGTTGCAAGTGAGCGCTCGTCCTGTCGACATTTTTTTCTTCATTTATGTGCTCGTCATTCTGGCACGGGACTAATAATTTTTGTATATCTGCACTTTTTATCACTTTACACTTCCTTCTTCGTTTTTGCGGCCATTTATTTCTGAATTGTCGACATTGACATCACGTACAATCACAATGACATTAGTTTTTGGGCCGCGGTGTAGCACCACCACGGATTGAATGGTATTCGTAGCTCAGACTGCCATTTGAATCTAGTGACATTATCATCTCCAGTCTTATTAGTCTGGTGGCGCTCCTTATTGTTCCATATTTCCTTAAGACAGTTTCCGTATACTCCGTATAACTTCCTTAATGCAGTTTCCTTATACTCCGTGAAGCTTTCCATGAGTATAGCTGCTCTCGGCAGAGTCCCAAAAAAAATGTAGTATCTCTTATCATTGACGGGAAAAAGGAGCTTGTTTCGAAAAGGTTTATGTCCTGTTTGGTGCGAGAGGCTTACCGTCTCTTTAAAGAAGCAAACTTGAATACGTCTATCGCGCTCTCAATGTTTTATTCACTGAGGCCGAAGTGGCTTCTTCTTGCACCACACCAAGAAGTGTGCTTTTGTATATACTGTGCTAATGCCACGAAGTATGTTTCTGCCCTATAAGACGTCACCGATGGTGCCTACGCGGCGGACTTCTTGAAAGAACTATGTCTTTTCAGCTCCCCTACAAGTGATTGTTTTTTAGGCCATTGTGACTATTGTGCTAAGGAGGACGCTCTGACAGCCACATGTTTAGGAATCCCTGAAGATATTGAGGTAGCCTTTGCAGTATGGCAAAATGACGATCTAGTAAAAACAGCCCAGGCAAGTGCCTTTCTGCGAGAGCTAAGTCTATGGTTCATGAAGTGGATTACCCATGATTTCATAAGATACATTCCAGAATCAGCAATAAGCCAGGCGAAAGAGAACCAAGAAAAAAATCTTGCATTTTTCACTTTAATTTCGCCAGAAATAGGACAGCCATTTTACCGAATGAGGTACAGTCGTATCACTGGCACAAAATACAGGTGTCTATATTCACGTGTGTCGTTACAAGGAAGCAATCAATTCAAAATTTTGCCGTCATCAGTGATGCCACACGCCATGATGCTGCACATGCCTGTTTTTCTCTACAAATAATCCACAACTATATGAAGGAACAACTTAAGCCTGACACGCATGTTACTTATGTTTCTTATGGTGCATGCAGCCACTTCAAAAACAAGTACCGGTTGTTCGATATATGTCAGAAAGGTCATATATTAACAAAGTGAATTTTTTCGGCCACAGGACATGGCAAGAACTCTTGTGACGGCATTGGTGGCCTACTAAAGCACCAGGCTACGCTCTACAACCACAGAGCGGCAAGCTCAGCTGTGATTATGTCAGCATCCCGAATGGTAGCGCAAATGAGCGCGAAAGTCAAGAATGTCAAGCTGCTGTGTGCAAATGCAGACGAGCTAGAGACCTTTCGTCAGTTTAAGAAGAGCCAGTGGAAATTGTTGCCACGTGTTCCAGGCATACAATCTTGGTATGTTTGGCTGAGCACATCTGAGGGCACTGATCGTGGTCGTGTTTTGTTAGCGTCACGTACTGCTAAATGTGATCTGCAAAAGATGCCGCCATTTTGAGCGCATCTCTTGTTTCACGCAGTCACCACCAAAATACCAGTGAGGGTAATTCAAGCGCCTATGCTTTTTCTAGCGAGACCCAACACTTGCGTTGGAACATTTTCATGCTTGAGTTTATCTGCAAATATATACAGATGTTTTGCAACTGAGTTACAGTGTCGAAGATTTCCTCCATTAGAGCTGTGTTATAAGGAGCATAAATGTGCCTTCACGGGTATGCATTTGTGACAGTGCTGAAACAGCCTTTCTTCACCAAATGCGGTCATGTTTACTCGCGTTTGAAGCTCATTGCCGCTTTTCCGTTCCGATTTCTAGATTTCTCAACTTATCAGCGCGTTCTCGAAAAGCTTTGATTTGTACCACGAATATTGTCGCTAAAAACAAAATAACGCAACATGTCTTTCTATATTAATGTATGATGGCCTTCGGTTGTCTATTTACAAGATTTTAAGAAAAATCGAAGATGGGAATTTTTATTATTAAAATTTTAATGAAGTACACTCTTGCCAATTTGCGAATTTTGAGGCATTATATAAAAATTTACATTTGCCCTACGGCAGCAGTAATAATGTACTTAATGAACACACTATATCGTTAAACGTGTCAAGATTAAAAACGCTGCTTACATTACTTTTGGAGAAAAAAATAGGAAATACGTAACTTATTTCAAACTGTGGCAAATTTAGACATTTTTAAAAGCTATTTTCTATATGTCTACAAACTTGAAACCGTACGAATTCATTCTTCATTAGACATCCATTTCAGGTAAAAATTATCTTCCTTGAAAAAAAATATTTGTGTTTTTAATAGCATCTGCAGTTTTCGAAAATGGCAGGTGACGAAATTGGTGCCTCCTTGTTGGTGAATTTCGATATTTTTTCTCCTAAGTTATGCCGTTAATAATAAAACGAAGTTGACTTTCGAGCTACCTGGTGAGAGGTGCCCGAAATATAAAATACTCATTGAAATCTAAAATATCAACTTTTGGACCCGTGTCGATCTCTCGTGGAATCACTCAACAACAACAACAACAACAACAACAACAACAACAACAACAACAACAACAACAACAACAACAGCAACAACAACAACAATAATAATAATAATAATAATAATAATAATAATAATAATAATAATAATGATATACTCATATCATTCTCACATCGCCAAAAATATCTTGCCATATTGAAGGAAATGCTAGTGTCCAGGTGCAAATGAATCTCTTACGGGAGTGTGTAATGGAGCAGTTTGGTGGTTATGTACCGGTATACATATGTTATGGGTGAATGCACCACATTTTTGTTGTTGAAAGGATACGTTCGCAAGAAGTTTTAATTATGTGCACCTGCACAGCAAGGGACTGTTTACATGATGTAGAGCTTGGCTTAGGCATCACGCCAGCCCGCAAAAATGTGTCATGCTAATTGTATTCGCAAGGCAATGATTTAAGCATGTCCTAATGATGGCACGTGCGCATTAGTGACCTAGATTAAGTAATGACACACCCACACAAAATAGAAGTTTTGTGAATTCGGCAGCCTACGTCAAATTTTGTTATGAAGCTTCAGCATTTCAATACATAGTCCATTATATGTGTATCACGTGTGAGTCAGTTGCACCTTTCTTAGCGAATTTGTGTGTGATGTGAGATTTCTTTGACGCTTTCAAACATTACACAAAATGAGTTGTTTACTAGTGCAATCATGAAATTTTCGTTAAATTTGATATTTGCACAGCTAAGAACATTAAACATAGCCAAAGGAAACGCAAGATTTATTTTTTGCAATATATTAGTGCAACTTCCATCTTAAATTTAATCATTATAGTGCCTGTAAGTTGCATTCACTTAAGTTCTTTTTTTTGTTTTTAAAGAAACTCCCTTAAACATTGCACTGCACATGCAAATGTAGTAAATGGCTGTTGAAAGCAATCGCAGATGAGGGGTCAACAGGATTAAGTTAAATCTTGCTATATGAAAGGAGCATAGAGCCTTCAAAGCCTTCAAATAATCAGCAATTTTGTCCACCGAAGTGGAAGCTAAAAATGCATTGAAATTACTATTTCTTGCTGCCACTCCAAACAATGCACTAATGTGAACAATATAAGTTTCATGCATTTCGCTTTCACACGATACTATATAGAATTACTCTATAATATTAGCGAGGTTCGGGAGCTTCAATACTTTTTGTGACCTGATACGATTCCTTCCTTGTAAAACATATCGTTTCTCGTATATACTATTTACGTCGTATTAATTCCAACTCGTTGTTGCCAACCGAATTGCCATGGAAATTTACAAGTTAAATTACACGAATGCATGCATAGTACACAACTATCATGTACACAAAGCTGACCTAAAATTGTGTATTTTTTGCATGGCCGAAACAACATATATAAATAATACTCTTGTTGCTGTAGAAAATAAGCAGGTCACCTTTGTGTACAAATTGTTATATACTCCAATGCGCATAAAAGTGTGTGATTATGGTGCTAAATATATACATGGTTCATCCCATTTAGGGAAGCACTTCCACATATAAGGGTCCACTTGATATACTATATATGGTGTGGCCGTGCCTTTTAAGGCCGGGTTTGAATCTTTAAATGGCCCAACCGCATCATATATGGCTGTATATAACCCCATACATGAACCAACTCCGCCAGATATGCATCCATGTATGGTAAATGGAAGCCACATATGCTGACATATATGCTTACATGTGGCCACGTATAACCTATATAAGTGTCATATATGACATTTCCGTAAGAGGTAGTACGCCCCCGCAGTGGTCTAGTGGCTAAGGTGTTCGGCTGCTGACGTGCAGGTCTGGGGATCGAATCTCGGCTGTGGCGGCTGCATTTTCGATGGAGGCGAAAATGCTGTGAGTCGTGTGCTCAGATTTCAGTGCACTGTAAAGAATGCCAGGGTGTCTAAATTTCTGAAGCCTTTCACTACGGCGTCTTCTCTAACAGTGTGCTGGGTTTCTGACGTCAAACCCTACATATCAATCAATCGTTCTTACAGTACTCTTACTCACCCTCTTTACAACCTTACGCACGTAGAAAGGGTGAATTTCATTACTTGATATACATATAAACAATCTGTTCTAACTGCCGCTGGCAGGGACGTCATAGAGGACTACTAGTGACTGTGCCCACCCCTCCAGAAGAAATTTCTGGCTACGCCCCTTGTGGAAATAACTTTATGTGTGTTACAGGAGAGTTCAGGAGAGTGTTACAGGAGAGTTATTCATTGCAGTCAACGCTGTAGAAAACGTAGCATTTTAAAACAGGGCCAGATGCCAAATACGCTTGCACTGGAAGGAGATCGTCTCAAGACGTGCGTATCTCTCGAAGCGTATTCAGCTCAACTAACTCCAGAGAACGTACCCACGAAGAAATATTCGTAAATTTGTACAGAGAAGTCCTCGAAACCCTGGTGTGTTAAGGCAAGCGTTCACAACTGCTTGAATAGCATGGTACGGTAATGGGTTATATCGAAGCTGGAACACTGCTTGATTACTACCTTGTAAGAAGGCTCTGTAGGTGCCCGGGAGAATGCACTTCGATTGCGCGGCTGTGCATTTGGAGGGGTCATGTGGACGCAACATCAGGCGCTACTCCAGACGTGAGCTCGAGTGCTGGTGGTATATCGTCGAATGCATCGTTTGGTTTGTTGGCACAATTCCATTGCGGCGTCGTTGAACTGTGTTACATGCTGTCAGCACTAGACATAGACATCGTCGCAGCTCTTGCAGTGCAATTGCGTCAGTGTTACAGACGCGGACCTTGGGACATGACAAGTGAGGTTGCATCGGGATGGGGTCCTGAACGCAGCCCGGCAGCGTGGTGCCGTAGGGGTGCTGGTCGACCTCGACTGTGTACTGTGCCTAAGCCTGCAGCGTGAGACGATGGTCGAGAAGCTCAGACAAGAGCACGTAAAAGGCGACATACTTTGTGGGTAGGCGTCAGGTGTGGTTATGTAGCTTCCACTGCGGTTCATGTGGTGGAATAGCACTTTTAACAAGAAGAAAAAAGCGCGGAGCAATGCACATACACATACAATCGCTTTCAACGCCTTCGAAATAGACCATATATTTCGTGAAGCGTCACATGAGGATGTAGTCATTGATATCCAATTCCATAAACAATACATATGTACTCTACCAAAAAACCACCATGTTGGGTTAGGATCAACTGTATTCAAGCGCTATACAATGATGGTGGTTGACAGTTTAAATTCACCAAGGAACGGTGTGAACGGACATCAGTAATTTCAAATCGTGAGCCTTAAGAAATACAAGTGCAACTGCGTGAGGCCATTGACGATGAGTGGGCGAAGCTGTCAGTGCTAAGGCTCAAGATGTCTACGCTGAAGTCGCCGACTAGTATAAAGGACGGACAGATGAACGGACGGACGGTAGGACGCTCAGAAGGAGCGATGGACAATAGACCGGATTGATTGATATATATATGGGGCTTAACGTCCCAAAACCACCATATGAATATGAGACACGTTGTAGTGGAGGACGGCGGAAATTTTGACCACCTTGGGTTCTTTAACGTGTACCCAAATCGTAGCACACGGGCCTACAACATTTCCGCCGCCATCGAAAATGCAGCCGCCGCAGCCGGGATTTGATCCCGCGACCTGCGGGTCAGCAACCGAGTACCTTAGCCACTAGACCACCGCTGCGGGGCAGGACAATCAGCCGGAGGGATGTACGGACAGACAGAGGGATGGCGCGGATGATCACGTATAGACAACAGACTATGCTCCGGCGGCACTGCGAAAAAACTCCAGGCCTACGCGGAAGGGGCAGCACAGTTAGAGCAAAAGCTAGACGAGCCGCCATTCAGAGCCTTTTCTAAACACTCATCGGGTAACTGCTTGAAGCACACTTGCCTGATTGCCACTACGGCATTAATAATAAAGCTTTTAGGTTGGTAGGCCAGAATCGCTATGGTATTTTTGTCACTGTTTCGGGAGACGTGGTATCCACTAAACAATTGCGAGGAATGTTGTGCCAATTGTTCATGTAGTGGCTGACAACGATAAAAAATTATGCCTGAAGTGGGTATGCGCCACAGTTATTAGCTGAACAAAAATGTCAGGCCTGCGGTTGTCAAGAAGCCCCAAGCATCGGTAGGCTCAGTGGTAGAATACTGTACTGGCAGCCAGTGGACCCGGGTTCGAGCCCCACTATGTCATTGGTACTAGGTTTTTTTGCTAAGTTCGCATGATGTGGTTACAGACACAGGCAGCGGCGGACAACCATGGCACTGCGCGAGACCCGAGTTGTGATCTTGTAACAGCTTTCGCTGTAATGCTCCACCAACAGCCCCCCATCGACGCTCTCGCCGTGAGCAGGTAGTGCAAAGTGAGCCGTCCACAAGCGAACTCACCTAAACCATCTTTTTTGTTCTTGAGCGCGGTTACCCAAACATCAAGGACCTGTGGCAAATGTAAAAAAGACGATGTGCCAATAAACTTTGCCAGCCAGTGAAAGGCCGAGAACACGAAGCAGATCGTGTTCTGTGATTGCAACGATGGCTTCTACCTGAATTCTTCCGTGCCAATTAACGTCATACCGTCAACATGATTACGTGCCACAACCTAGGATCAAACCAAGGATATTTAGATAATCTGATGTAATCTGATCGACAGTGTGATAATGCCCTGTACTTCATGCTGCATTACAAGGTTGTAAAAAAGGCTCGCTGACCACGAAAATGCGAGTAGTATTCAATGCATCATCGCATGAAAAAGTATCAGTGTCGCAGAACGACTGTTTCGACAAAGGTACAAATCTGAATCCGGATCTCCTTCAAGCGTGGCTTTGTTTTTGGTGCCATCCGATAGGCAACGCCGACATCAACGCCGACATCGATAATGCTTTCCCGCAAATGGAAATGCAGCAATCGGATCAAGATGCATTTAGTTTGTATGGTTCAAAAACGTGTCCCGAAGTGAGAACGACAACATTATCGAATGAAGAATGATACGTGTGCTATACAAATTGACATCAAGCCCTTTCCTTCTGATGGCAATGATACACCACCACCTAGACAACAAAAGCGGTGTGCTAAAAATCTTGGCCTGGGCACTGAAGATAGACTTTCTACGTAGACGACCTGCTGGTAGGAGCCGACTGACAGTTTTGATGAAAGCTTAGACGTGCTAGAAAAACAAAGTCGATTTTGGAAGACACTGCGACAAACCTTTTGAAGCGGAAGACAAACAATGCTCAACTTCAGAAAGTGTTCTCCAAAAACAAAGAGGGTATGGAAGAAGTGGACAGTACTTCCACAATGGTTGTAAAGATGCTATGAAACGCTTAAGACGATTACTTGGCATGTTCTTCAATGTCTGTCATGCATTGCCTTTCGGTCAATGAAGACTCAAAGCGTACCTTCTTAAGAACAGCTACCTGACTATTCAATCGTCTCAGTATTTTTTTGCCTTTCAGGATAATAGCGAAGATGTTATTTCAGAAGCTATGGCTGTTAAGGATACCAATGGTTTCTAAGTTTTAAAATCAAGAAGCCGTGGCAAGAATGGTGTACGGAAGCTTCTCAGTAATGCCGTATTAAGATACTGTGCTACGACATTATCCAAAAGAAGAAATCACCATGACACAAGGTAATATCTTCGTTCATCCTAGTCCTAGGTCCTATAAAACATGCGCGTACCTTAAAACGGTGGACATCAATTGTGATGGTGGTAAAAGATTATCGTGACTAAGTCTCGCGTGGCACCCATTAAAGCCTTGACCATGCCGAAGCTGGAACTAATAGGTGCAGTTGTTGGAGCGAGACTATTAAAAAATTCAAAAAGTCACGGGACACGGTTCCCTTCTCACATACACTGTGGTCAGACTTGCCAATGGTTCTGAGCTAGATTTCGGCACAGCAAGTTTAACTCAGTCCCTTTGTGAGAAAAAGAGTGGCAGAGATAGCCGGCTGCACGGACAGAGGGCAACGACGTTATTTTCCCTAAGAGGAGAACACATCTGACTGTCTGACCCGGGGATTATCAGCGGCCATGCTGCGGCAAAGCGTCAACTGATGAAATGGCTCAGAATGGTTAATTCAACATGAAACCGTTTAGCAGTCAAGCCTGCTTCAGTTGCCGCCCAAGCAAAGAGCTACAAACCAGAAACTCTGAAGACAGCACTACTGCTAACACCCAATAATCCCTTTCGGATGTCATAAACACCAAGATGTAGAGTAGCTTGACCAGGATTCTCCTCGTTACAGCGTTCGTATACAGATTTTTGGAAAGGAAATGGTGCGCGTGAACCACATAAAGGCCTATTTCTGCAGAAGTGCTGAATATGGTCGAGATGTTTTGAGTAGTAAGAGCACAACGAGAAGCTTTTTCTCAAGACAGAGCAACCATCCAACGGACGCGCGATCTCTAGGCGGTCAATTCTTCATGACCAACAATTATTTTTGAATACAGAGGGACAACTTCATCTGCGCCCCACCACGGTAGTCTAGTGGCTAAGGTACTCAGCTGCTGACCCACAAATCGCGGGATGAAATCCCGGCTGCAGCGGCTGCATTTACAATGAAGTCGGAAATGCTATAGGCCCATTTTCTCAGATTTGCCGCACATTAAAGAACTCCAGGTGATCAAAATTTCCGGAGCCCTTCACTATGACGTCCCTCATAATCATATGATGGTTTTGGGACGGTAAACCGCACATGTCAAATCAACTTCATCTGTGTCAACGCCTACGAGAACGCCGCTTTCAAATAAAAAAACATCCACTGATTTTGCCTTAGGACAAAAAATTTGCGAGGCTGGTAATAATGAACACACAATGCCGGGTTTTGCATGGGGCAATCGCCACACCGACGACAGTATGTGAACGCTTCTGAATTGTTCATGCACGCCAGGAGACAAATATTTATGGCATATGCACAGAGGGAATGGCGATGGGTGGGGTGTAGCGTCTGTTCGTTCCTTCGTTCGTACTTGTGTCCATCCGCCCGTGCATGCAGCCATGCGTCTGATCACGTTCGAGAATGCAGGGAGCGCACGGGTGCAACCGACGAGACGCAAGCCACGGCAGCCGAGCGCAAGCGTCCTCAACGCGCTCGCCACTCTGCTCTGTCCAACCCCCACCAGCGATCAGCCACGTATGGCGACTATCCAGGAGACTGAGAGTGAGAGAAGCGCTAATTCGCGAAGGTGACGCGCGGGTAACACAAACGATCGTGCACTCACGCAAAGCGTGTGCAGACGCCAATCGGAGAGCAGCAGCACTACGAAAAGTAGCGGCAGAGTAACGCCATCTAGAAAGTGAGACAATGCAGGGTTATCCATTCCTTCTTCTCGTTTTTTCTTCTCTCGGTTACGCATGGCTAGTCGTCAGGCTAGACAATAAAGAGCTTCGCCCATAAAACGTTTATCAATAACTTTTATTTATAAAATGATTTTGAAATTGAGAAGCTCATTGTGAATCGCCTAATGGACTACCTAACAACATTTAACTTTTTGTCACATAAGCAAATTAGTTTTCGTGCTAAGTTTTCTACCGAATTAGCACTGACTAAACTAACAGATAGCATAAAACAGTCCATCGACAAGGGGCTTTGGGCAGGGGCGTTATTTAGATATTTCGACACTATATATATTTATAGATTTGACACTATAAACCATTCTATTTTGTATGCTAAACTTAATTATTTCGGAATCTGGGGGCCTACTTTGACCCTTTTACAAAGCTACCTTGCTAACAGAACCCAGGTTGTCAATTAAGGCGGTGTTTTATCCTCATCAATAATAACTAACCGGGGAGTCCGACAAAGCTCAATTCTGGGACCTCTCATGTTTCTTATCTACATTGCCAACTTACCATCATCACTTAACTCATCTGACTGCATCCTGTATGCTCCCGATACCACGATGTTTTCTAGTAACAAAGATCTTAACAATCTACTAGCTAAATAAAAACACTGATGTCGCGAAACTTGCTTCATGGTGCAAAAATAACTTATTGAAGATCAATTCTGTTAAAACAACTTTTATGTTATTTCACTCGTTCCATAAAGGCGTTAGATTTCACCCGAAATATACATTGATAACTTCGTCATCACCTCATCAAAGTTCACTACTTTTCTAGGTGTCACATTAGACCCTTAACTCAAATATAACATTCACGTAAATTCTGCCATCAAGAAGACTGCTTTTGGCATCCGCATACTCATTCGCACAACGCATTGTTTTCAGCAACACATTTTAAAATCACTTTACTATGCTTTCATATATACAATCAACTAAGTTGAGCGTAAATATTTGCGCATATTTTGTACTAAATGTATTGATATTTTGGTATTGTTTACTTTTAGTGTACTATGAGTGCCCTTCCAGCAAGGACCGAATTCTGGTCTGCAGTATGTTATAAATAAAAAAAAAACAGTCACCTAACCTACTGCATTTCATCCTGGGCCAATACCTACGCCACACACCTAACATCTCTCATTAATCTTCAGAAAAGAGCAGTCCGAATTATTACACATAGTTCCTACACAGCATCAGCAGCACCCCTCTTTAGCACTCTCGAAATTCTACCGTTCATTTCCACCTTTCAACTCAAATATAGAATTTTATTATTCAGGAGTAGAGTTGGTGACATTCCCACTGACATACTTCCCCTCACACATCTCCACAATACTACTAACACACAGTTTTCTGAAAATAGTAAACTTCTGCTTCCAAACGTAAGCACTAGTTATGGCAAAATGACAGCCATGTTTTCTGCAATTTCTTTCTGGAACTCACTACCATCAATTATTAAATCAAGCCCCTCATTACATTGTTTCCGGCGGCATCTAAAACAGTTCTTACTAACAAGACGCGACACCAATATATATATATATATATATATATATATATATATATATATATATATATATATATATATATATATATATATATATATATATATATATATATATATGTATATATATATATATATATATATATATATAAATATAAATATATATATATATATATATATATATATATATATACATATATACATGTATATGTGTGTGTGTGTTATGTTATAGTCATTTATTCTAATTAGTTATCTCCTATTTTATCCCTTACATGTAAATATTTTGAACTACCATAAGTTTCACTAATGATTTTCATTACGTTCATTTTGTTTTATTCTTTGCTGTTGTTTGCTTAGTTGCCAATATTTGTTCTATATTTTTATACATGAGTTCACAGGAGGTCACCCTGACAGTTTATACTTTGGGACCTCCTTCCGTATTATATCAACTTTTTACTTGCAATGTATTTTACTGAATAAACAGCAGTAAAACAACGTCAGTATTTAGTACTCGTGGCAGTGAAGCTATAGCTTAATTCACTGCCGCGAGTACCAAATGTGCGCACGTGAATCTATGTTGCCTGTGGTTGACCACCATTTGTTTTATTTTGTCATTCTTGCTGTCGATAACTTCCGCGCGCGTATCTTATTTCGGCGTGTTTTTAAGGAAACGCACCATGATGCACTTGACAAAGAACATTAGTGAATATATACAGCGCCAAACCAAAAAAAAGAACAAAGTACTTAAATGTGGAACAAGCCCCACTTCCAGAAAATTGAGCTACTAAGTCACGCCCGTTTGAAGTTGTCGGATTCGACTTTGCAGGCCTGTTATATGTGAAGCTCAGCTGAAGGGAACCAAAATGTACCAAGGTTTACGTCGTTCTACTTATCAGCGCAACCACAAAAGTTGTGCATTCCGAACTGGCAGAGTCTCTCTCATTGGACAGTTTTGTTTTTGCATTGAGGAGGTTCCTTGCTCGCAGAAGAGTGTCTTTCACTGTGTACTCGAACAACACATAGACGTTCATTAACGCAAGCAAAAAACTGACATAGGGAAGCTTATCAGTGGAGCTTTGTTTGCTGCATTAATGGCCAGTTATTGAATATAACGGAACTTTGTCGTGCATAACTCCCTTGGTGGGGTGGCTGGTGGGAAAATATCATCCGGTCGGTCAAGTCAGCTCTTCTCAAAATTCTAAGGAAAAAGAAGTCTAGGAAGGGAAAAACTGACAACGTTGTTTCAAGAAGGCGAAGCTGTTATCGAGTCTCGTCATCTGACATACACGTACACACAGGCAAAGAAACCGTAACCAGTGTACCCAGCTCCATTCGTCGTCAGGAGTTCAGTCCTGGCTCATCCGGATTCTAGACCCTGCGAAACTCCAACCTTGCCACACACTACTAGGAATAGCGTTATCCGGAAGCTGGTGCATCGTCAAACGCTACTAAATCATCTGTGGCAAAGATAAAGGAGTGTGTCCTGGACCTGCAATCTCTGCATAGGGATCCGCAAGAACCTAACCGAAGTTTAACAGTAGACGAGGTCGTACAACTTGAAGACTACAAAAAGTATCGGTGTTTTTGGCTACTACACCAAATATCGGAAGTACATCCTGGTCACGCTGTATGAGTGCATATTTACACAATCATAACACACAGTGGAAAAGTGTTTAAGGACCCGCTAAAACTTTGCATCGCCTGAAAATTCCGGCTACATGCGTAGTGTGTTTGGATGTAAAAAATTGTTATACAAAAATAACGCTGCCACCTTGCGAAAGACAAGAAAGAAATAGTTGGTCATGATCGAGGACTGCAACAATGGCTTATTCCTGAAATATTCCGCACAAATTAGCGTCATAGAGTCCGAAGCAAGCTTCTTTCTTCAATCCAACCTCACATCAGAAAAGAAGAAAGCTCAACAAAATGGCCTGTGGTAACAATGCGAAAGATGGTTTATTTGTTTCAGCGTACTGCTATGTACTGCCAATTTAGGTGCATGTGAGCATCCCATGATATCGAGTCAGAAGCAAGCTCCGACATACTTTCTGTAACCCCTAAAAGCGTTGAACTTGAAATTTGATGTCAAAGCGTTGAAATGCATACACGAGCAATCTATTTTACGATCAGTGGTATGAAGCTGGCTTTATCCTTCACGAAGAGGCCCGGCCATTTTCTCCTTTGCAGTTGCATTCTCGATCGATATCTGGCTTTCAGTGCGTTATACTGTTTTATTACACATGTTATGGTGCTCTTGACGAGTGTCATTCGTTTGTACATACTGCTAATGGGGATACACGCGTGTCATCTTCCTCGGTTTACAATGAAAGGCAAATCCGAGGCGTCCAAGTTAGCTCAAGCAATCGCGGATACCAACAGCAAGAAAAACCTGATTGTGATTGCGATCATTATGCGATTTACCTGTATGACGTACGAGCTCCATTTCGTAGTTAAAGCCGGAACTTAGAGCCTCCAACATTCTACGTGCGTATTACTAAGTGGTGGCGACAACTTTAGATTATCTGTGGTCGCGGTGTGTGCCACGTCTATCGCGCGCGTCACATGACTATTGCTGCACAGCGTGCGCCATGGTCAGAGGCTCTGCTGAGCTTCACAAAGTTACCATGGTTCTCTGTCAAAGGAATTCCAAAGCAAAACAGGAGATCTACATAGTGACACTTTATCATGAGACCGGCTGTGGAGAACACCTGTAATTCGTTTACCCAATGCGTTACGGCCCGTGTCCAGCGCTCTCGCCATTCTGCTGCGCGAAAGCTGCAGAAACTGGTAAAGCTATAGTTTTTTGCGTCCATTGCAATTCACAACGCAACAGTAACGTCGACTGCGGTATTTTTTTGTAGAGCGCAGAGCTGTTGCGGTTGCTCTTGTTTTGACGGTCAATCTGGCGAAAGAACAAGCAAGCAGTTCACGTTGGTTCGGTGACGCGTCCAACTAGCGGCGAGAGATTCGTAGCTTTTTCAAGTGTTTCATGCGCAAATACACCTAATATTTAAGTTAATCGTTGTTTCAAACACTGAAGTGGCACCTAGTTGCGCAGTAAACTGTGCAAAGGAGTTGAGCTTTGCACTACTTCAAACCGCGTCGATAGGTAGTGGTGCGTGTACGCCATGTGACGTCAGTGTTTTACCGGAGTGTGATGCAGATGCTAAAGGAAAGACTACAGACATGGGTGAAAAGCAAGAGGGAGCTGGGAGAACTACAATATGGGTTGCGTAAACTGAGGAAGTTGGAGCAGAATCTGTTTTCATGGATCCAGTGTACTGAAATAGCGAAAAAAGAACACAGGCTCCTGTTGCTGGCGTTTCTAGATATCAAGGGAGCTTATGATAGTGTGATTCAAGAAGACTTGTGATGAATACTGGACACACTAGATGTCTGTTGTAAAATGGAAAGAAATGTTATCTGAACTTATAGAAAGACAACGCGGGCTTCGACAAGGATGTCTGTGTTATTTATGCTGTATATTCATGGACTAGAAGCCAAATTAGAGGGGAGTCGACTCGGCTTCGGCCTCTCCTTCGCCAAGCAAGAAAAACACGTTGAACATTCATTACCAGCACTTATGTATGCAGATGATATAGTATTAATAGCCGAAAACAAGGAAGGTCTGCAGTGGTTGATAGACATCTGCTTTATTGAGGGAGAGAGGTTAAGTTTGAAGTACAGTTGTGAAAAATCGACAACCGTAATTTTTATCGAGAACGGAGCCAGCGTGCAAGTCACGCTTGAAATAGTGCATAAATACAAATATTTGGGCGTATGAATGAATAACGAAGCTGAGTAATTAAAAAAGCCCGAAATATACTTAATAAAAAAGGGTAACAGGAATGGAGCTGTAATGAAAAACAGGGCACTGTGGAGCTACCATAGGTATGACGTTGTGAGAGAGATTTGCTCTCAGTCTCGGGTTTGAAGTTCGGTAATGCGGTCTTGCGCATGAGATCAGAGGTTCAAGAGAGATTAGAAAATAAACAACGTGGCATTGGTAGACTTTTTTTGGGAGCACACGGCAACACCACAATTTAGGGGGTACAAGTTGACATGAGATGAACCTCGTCTCAGTGCAGGGAAGCTAGCAGGAAGGTAGAATTTGAGGAGAGATTGAGAAAAATAGGAGAAGAGCATTGGGATAGGAAAGTTTTATGTTACATGAAGAATGTTGATACTAAATGGAAGAAACCAACTCAAAATTCTCAAGTAAGTATTTGAATACCAAGCCAAAAGGGACCACCCATTAAAAGGCGAAGGAAAAAGGGAGTTACATGTGAAAGATTGAAATGCTTACGAAATCATCACTGGAGACCTGCCGACCTTTCAAGCTGGAAACTGCACAAGGAAAGATCTACGATAAATCTAGGAGTAGTTTTGTGTTGTTCTAGGCCAGACCGGGCGTATTACGAACCAAGACGTATTGAGCCGAATACGAAGCGACAGACATGTTACGTAGTGCGTGTGGAGCGGAGTAGGAAACTGCTGAACATTTCGTAATGCTCTGTAAAGGACTCTGACCTATAATCTAGAATAAGAGCGCGTATTTTTTCAAAGCATTGAGGCGAAGTGGCAGTGAAAGCTAAATAGGCTTTAAACGCGAAGAAATAGTCAGGAGGACATTAACAGATTGGTGGTCCCAATCAAGGCACAAGCAAATTTTTAAAATTAAGTTTGTATATTATACAAAACTTTATGGCTAGCAGGCATGAGCCACCGCCAGATATAAAGTGTACAGCCGGTGCCATCCATCCATTCACCATTCATCCATCCATCCATGTACAGTTTGACGTCTATTGTGCTGTCTTTTCGTTGATGACATAAAAAGTCGGTTGTTTACTCATATACTGCAGGCTCTTTTTAAGCAGGTGTTCAATTTTTATTTGAGCATTTTAGAACGAGATGAACACCAAATAAATCAACCCTAGACATCTTCGACTCTAAAAGATCGCATAGGCAGCATTCACCCAAGAAGCACACTGAATAATTGTCCCCGTTCCTGAAGGAAGCGAACCCAACAGTAATCGTAATAATCAAGTATTCTACCACAGAACCACGCAATGCTTTTCGAGCATAGACTGTAATGTTTGTGACACATGAATTGTGGTTGCCATGCTGGATTTCTAATCTCATAAACAGTACATACGTACTGCTATCATACAGCCATCACATAGGCATAGCTATTGTGGCGAAAGGCCACCCACCGAAACAGTGTTCATAGTCGCCATCCTTCTCGTTGGCACAAGCGCTACATATCTGCCTGCTGCTTTTGGTGTCGTTAATACGTATGTTGCTGTTGGCATAGTTGCGTGACAGTAACCATCACCATCATCATCAGCCTGACTACTTCCACTTTAGGACAAAGCCCTCCCCCGCGTTCATCCAGTCAACTGGTCCTGTTCTTTCGGCTGCCAATTTATACCTGCAAACCTCTTAATATCATCTGTCCAGCTAACTTCTGTCTCCCTCTAACCCACTTGTCTTTTTCGGGAATTCAGTCAGTCACCCCTAATGACCTGCTGTTATTCTGCCTACGCAATACATGCCCAGCCCATGTTCATCTCCTCTTCTTGATTTCAGCTGTAATATTCGTAACTCCGTTTTTCCCCTAAGAAACTCTGCTCTCTTCTTGTCTCTTAAGGTTACACCAACCATTTTCTTTACCATTGGCTGCTGCGTGGTTATGAATTTGAGCTGAAACCTCTATTTACGTCTCGCTGCTTCATAGCTGATACATCTGTCATATACCTTCCTCGTGAAGGATAGTGACAATCTACCTGTAATGATTTGAGAGTGTGCAGATGTCCTCCGCCCTGGCCTTATTTTAGTTACTTCAGTCTCGTGGTTGAGCTTGGTGGTTATCACCTGTTCTAAGTAGACGTAGTCTTCTAGAACTTCAAGTGCAATATTACCTATCTCCAAGCGCTGTTGTCTTTTCAAGTTGATGTAGGGTCTGCAGATTCGCTCTGCCGAATAATTTGAACACCTACCTTTCTGCTCTTCTTGTCTAACTCAGTAATAATAAGTTCAAATTCATCGCATAAGTTACTCAGCAGTGCAATGTTATTAGCAAACCGTAGGTTACTAAGGTACTCATTATTATATCCTATTCTATTTCTTCCCATTCTAGACATCCGAAAACGTCCTGTAAGGACGCGGTGAGTAGCAATGGTGAGATAGTATCCCCCTGTAGTACACCCTGCATCTTTTTGGTTGGTATTCTGTCGCTTTTTTTTCAGAGCAATATGGTGGCAGTTTATATCCTGTAGACTTTTCCTAGGACGTTTATATATGCTTCGTGAACGGCCCGATTTCGCAGCGTCTGCAAGACTGCTGTTATTTCTAGTGAATCGAACACCTTCTCCTAATCTACGTTGATTATGTATAGTGGTTGGCTGTATTCTGATCATTTCTCTATTGCCTGATTGGAAGTATTTGTGGTTGATTACTGATTAGCCTGTTTGAAATCCTGCTTGTAAACATGCGACTGTTCAAGATGTGTCTGTGCACACATTTGTTCTTATTGTTTCGTTCACAGTAGGTGCTTGTGGTTTATTCGTACACGGCTAGAATGACGAGCCATACAGAACCAGGTTCATGACGATGATGATGATGACAATAATCCCTTCAATATGACCCTCGCTCACTTGGGGGCACAGGCCAAGAATTGGTGATTTGAAATGTTAGGCCTTTCAAGCGATACATATTGTTAAGGAAAACCCCGCTGAGGTGGACTTGTGGCTAATGTACTCGGCTGCTGACCCGCAGGTCGCGGAATCGAATCATGGCTGTGGCAGCTGCATTTCCGAAGGAGGCGGAAATACTGTAGGCTAGTGCGCTAAGATTTGGGTGCACGTTAAAGAACTCTAAGTTGTCGAACTTTCTTGGACCCTCCACTATGGCGTCACTCATAATCATATTGCTGCATCGTCTAGTTTTCCCGCGCCAGATGTGCAGTTGGTGAAGGACAGCGAAATTGGGGTGAGCGCAACGATGGGCGACGACACAGCGCTGAGTGGGACAAGTTGCCGGGAGGGGATGATGACCGACAATGCACCGACAATGACCGACAATGGCTGAGGCGACTCGTGGCGAGTTCCTATGTGGCCATCATGTGCATCTGCACGATGGTTGAAGCCATAGGAAGGCTGACGCCATTACCACCTGCTATTGCAATAGTGGGCCGCGTGACCAACACGATAGCAGTTAAAGAAAATAGCCCGGTCGTCAGCAGTAGGGCTCTTCGATTTTCGGATTCCTGGGTTGTTTCTGGAGATCTGCGGGCTGCCCGCGGGCTCCCCGAAAGCTACCGCTGCATCCGGTTCTGATAGGAAATGACGTAGGTTGGCTACTCGCACGCCCGGCGACAGCCCGAAGGTCGCAAAATTGAACGCAGGACAGCCACCGTAAACGTAAACAAACTCTACCGTCATGGCAGCAGACAAAACAATGCGCCGCATGTATGTTGCTTTTTTTCTGCAATTTCCGCTTGGAAATGCGTTGCTAAGCCTGCCAAAAAGCTGAAATAATATCCTCGAGTGTACGCCTTTGGGGTACGACTTCGTACGCTCGCAAGATCACTCGCCGCGTTTGCGAACGAAACAGCCAGCTGGCGCACGCTGCCATGAGAACGATGCGAGGTGAGCTGCCACGACGTTGACTACTTGACAAGCTAACGTCTCTTTAGTACACTTATCAGTCACTGCACAAGACGACGCGAAGTCACACGAAAGTGATCGTGTCCTCAAAAGAGGCTGAAGATATATACCTGCATGCTTATCTATCGCGTATCATACGTCGCAAACACACGTTGACCAAATTAGGATTTTGTCTAAAGTTTATGATATGCGCAGGTATGGGTACCATGAGCGCGCGTAGTATATAAACTAAAGATTTACATAACATGTTCTCGAGCCATTTTAAGAACTTGCCTTGGCCTGTTTTTAAGTCCTATGTGGCACCTAACGAATGTCATGTATATCAGCTTTGATTCGACCTAGTAGGTCATGGTACGTACTTCGATCATAATCGTCTAGCTAGTTCGATCATAATCGTCTTCGCTAAGTGCACAGAAAACAGGCACAGCCTCACAAGCTATTACAACAAAAAAATTAACTCCGAAGTAGTCTCCATGCGTGCGTACGAACGTGTACTACGTACATAACTTTTAAGGCATGTGCACTGCGCAGTCAACAGGCAACAGTTCACCGCGTTCTTCACAGGAGGAAGCTTCACGGGAAATATAACAAATGCGATTAACAGTAGCTTCAGACACCAGCCGCCACTCGTAATTGCTTCATCTTGCAAGGCGGAACAGGCTTTAGAAGATAATGCCAAGCGTAATGACAACAGAAGGCGTAGTCCTCAAGCGCCCATATTACAACTCATCGAGTCCTCACAAAGATGGCACTGAGTTCACATCGTACCTTTCCGGCGTCTGCTAGCCCGAAACCTGCCCAAAACCTTCCAGAAAGCTTCTACAACTAAATTGTCCTGAAAGCCTCTGGTGACCCTCTGGCTCCCCGTGGGTCGCCAGAACGTCCAACCCGAGAAACACGAACGCCAATCGGAAGTGCGCCAGAAGGAGGAAGGAGCAGCACGAGAAAAACGAGTGCACTCTGGGTGGCTCTGACAGCCCGCGGGTAGCCAGAAGTCGAAAATAGAAGGGCCGCAGTCCTCCATTCAGCGGGATTACGAGAGTGCGCTGGGAACCTCTAAGCTTGGGCTTAGGAAACTGGCGGACGACGGTCACTCGGTCGAGAGGGGCCGGCGGTGCACACAGATGCCCAACACATGAACATTACAGATTATTCTGGAAGCTACGTCGCCGATAGCGATGACACTAGCACATTCAATGGCAAGTGTATAAATGCCGACGCGCTTTCGACACTTGTCAGTTGATCGACGGCTGTCGCTCTGTTCACTGCTATCAGTGCAAGACTGCTACTGTAATCAGACTCTCCATTTACAGTGCACAGGTTCACCCAAATTAACAGTTTTATCTCAACATAATATCTTCTGTCTTCGTGACGTCACGAACCTGTGACATTTGCTGAAGGTGCGGCTTCTTTCATGTACCGGATGCCCCTATCAAGCCATGAACCAAGCGTAAGCGGCAAAGAGGGCGCCATTGCTGAACAGCGAGCAAGTCGCAGGAAGAAGCGACTGCAGCCAGAGTACGGGCCCCTTCCCGAAAACACCAGGCAGCCGCGGATCACAGTAACGACAGTAGCAACAAAGACAAACCCCACGCAGCCTACACCAATCATTCTGCAACCACCCAAGGAGCCACCAACTTCCCGCGGATCGCCTATCGAGGAACCGGAAAACTGGCTTGAATCATTCGATCGAGTCACTGCTTTCAAAAGCTGGACCAGCGAAGATAAGCTTCGTCATGTTTACTTCGCTTTACAAGATGCTGCTTGTACATGGTTCGAGAACCAAGAGCGAGCCCTGACAGTCCGGGAAACATTCCGCACTAGGTTCCTGGCTACCTTCACGAACGTCATTCAAAAAGAAAGAGCCAAAGTGCTGCTCGAAACCCGTTTACGGCTTCCAAACGACAATGCCACGCTCTTCGCTGCAGAGATAACCAACCTATTCCGCCACGCTAACCCTGAAATACCTGAACATAAAGTTAGTTTCCTCATGTGAGAAGTAAAGCAGGAGTTTGTGGGTCGGATGGGGAACCCACGATTGATTGATATGTGGAGTTTGACCTGCCCAAACCACCATATGATTATGAGAGACGCCGTAATGGAGGGCTCCGGAAATTTAGACCACCTGGGGTTCTTTAACGTGCACCCAAATCTGAGCACATAGGCCTACATTTCTGCCTGCACCAGAAATGCAGCCGCCGCAGCCGGGATTTTATCCTGCAACCTGCGGGTCATCATCCGAGTACCTTAGCTACTGGAGCACCGCATTGGAGCGATGGGGAACCCACCAAGCGCCGTCCGAGAATTCATCTCCAAAGCGACAATTGAAAACCCGCTGTAGATGCGCACCCGACAATCAATTGCAGAACAACGCCAGAGTACGCCGGAGTTCAGCCACTTTATGCTGACGCCCTCCGCAACACCATCCGAGCAATCGTGCCGGTGAAGCTGCGCAACCTGTTATCTTCGGTGCAGCCTCAAGTGGATTCGTTCGCCGACATTGGGTGAGAACTTCGGCAATCGCTTCAAATTCTTCAAGCACGGCTGCCCAAGCAGGAGCTATGACCTACGCCACTGCAGTGCACCACAACACTCCTCCCCGTCCACGCTAAAATGCCACCCTGTCGCACTTTCGTCGCCAGACGCCACCACCACCACCGCCGTCCTATCAGTCCTCCATAAGCCAGCGCTACGCGCCAAGAAAAACCGACGTTTGGCACGCTCCTGACAACCGCCCGCTTTGCTATCACTGTGGGGAAACCGGCCACACTTACCGCCGTTGCCAGTATCGACAGATGGGTATACGAGGTTTCGACATCAGCGCGCCATGACAACAGGGTGAATGACAACACGACATCGCCGACTACATCGCAGGATCACAACGGGCACCCCGAGGCCCTTACCATTCGCCGTCACCTGGCCGGTACGCCTCACCGTATCGAAGAAACGCTATCTCTGCTCAGGGCCGATATCCAAGCCCTTGCCAGGAAAGCTACGGGCAGCAACGGATGGACGTGCGGTTGCTGTACGACGAACTTCCGAAGATCTTTTGCCACCGATAACGACCCGAAAACGTCTCAAGAACCCGCGGCAACCTGAACGTAGTCTCGTTGTCAAAACTTCGTGGCCAGAAGGAGACCTGAGTACAAAATGTCAAAACAGTGGTGCAAACCGCCATAGCCTTGATGCGACTCCGTGACCCAACCGCAATGACAGGCGACAAACTAGCGACGTCGACATTCTCATCGACAGCCACAACGTCACAGCTCTCGTCGACACCGAAACTGACTTTTCCGTCATCAGCGAGACATTGCCATGGAGTTGAAGAAAGTTAGGACAACTTTAGAAGGCTCAGAAATCCGTACACCTGGAGGTTACCTAGTGACACCAGCGTGAATTTGCGCAGCCAGAATGACTATTAACAACCGCATTTATTCCGCAACCTTCGCCGTACTACAGAAATGCTTGTGAGATGTCATTCTTGGAATACAATTATTGAGCCTCAACGCAGCCGTAATCGACCTGAGAACGAAGTCAATAACACTATCCACAAAAAAGCACTCTCATCACACACGCTATCAGGACGCCATGCCCTTAATGTGCTGGAAGAAGTCCATACCCCTTCGCAATCAAGCGTCATCATTTGCGTCGGCATTCAAAACCACAAGACTTCGAAGGCGTCGTTGAGGGCAATCAGCACCTAATTAGCAACTGTGATATTTTTGTTGCAAGCGGAATCACTCAGCTGTGTGGAGGAAAAGCAAGATTTATGCTCACAAATTTCAGCAACAAAGACAAACACTCGAACCAAGGTACAACCGTCGCCTACATCTACTAATTATTGGAAGCCACCAGTGCTTTCGCCCTCGAATATTCTGCAGAACCTACTCCATGAAACAAGGCCCCTAACTCAGCTTTAGATGTCCATCGGAGCCTTCCGAAGCATGAGCAAGAACAGCTCACTGCCCTCCTGCATTACAAGGACTGCTTTCAGTGTCGTTGAAAATTCACGAGACGCCAGTCGCTAAAAATTGAATAATAACAGAGGAAAGTGCCAGACCACTTTGGCAGAGGCTCAACAGAATTTCAGCGCGAGAGCGCAAGGCCATAAAAAGACTAGTCGATGAAATGCTACACGATGACATCATTCAACCATCTAACAGTACGTGGGCGTCACCCGTGGTGTGAGTGAAGAAGAATGGAACGCTACGTTTCTGTGTTGATTATCACTGCCTCAGCAACATCGCAAAAAAGATGTTTATCCTCTCTCATGGATAGACGACACCTTGGATAAACTCCATAACACGAAGTACTTTTCGTCGATTGACCTCAAAACTGGCTACTGAAATCGAAGTGGACCAGAAAGATAGAGAAAACACGGCGTTCTAAACACCAGACGGCCTTTTCTACTTCAAGGTCATGCCCTTCGTTTATTGCTCGGCACCTGCGACTTTTCAATGCGTTTTGGACACAGTTCTAGCAGGATTGAAGTAGCAGACTCGTATCGTTTACATGGACGACGTCGTCGTGTTTTCCTCAACTTTTGAAGAGCATTTTAGGCGCCTTGAAGCCATACGTCAAGCCATCAAGACTTCCGGACTCCCACTAGAGCCAGAAGAGTGCCAATTAGCGTACAAGAAACTCTTTTTAGGTAGGGGTAGCACGTAATAAGCAAGTTCGGAGTAAGACCTGGTCCGCAGAAGACAGCCGCCATCGATGCATTTCCACCATCCTCCGACAAGAAGACCGTGCGTCAATTCTAGGTCATCGCGCCTATTACATGTATCGAGGCGGAAATTTTGTAGGCCCGTGTGCACAGATTTGAGCGCACGTTAAAGAACCTCAGCTTGTCTAAATTTCCGGAACCCTCTACTACGGCGTCTCGCATAATCATATGGTATTTTGGGATGTCAAACCTCACATATCAATCAATAAAACCTATTACAGGTGCTTCGTCAGAAACTGTCCGCATCGCCAAGCCACTCACTAATCTTACGAGGATAGGTGTCGAGTTCCAATGGGAAATGCCACCAGAGAAAGTATTCAGCGAACTAAAACGACGCCTGCAGATGCCTCCGATACTCGAGCATTTCGACGAAAACGCCGAAACGTAAGTTCACACTGGCGCAAGCAGCGAAGACTCGACGCCATCGTTGTGCAAAGGACTGACTTACTGAAAATGGTTGTTAGTTACGCTTATTGGTTGCTCTTCAAGGCATTAAGGAATTATTCTACCACAGAAACGAGGTTCCAGGCCATCATCATCTGGGCGACGTCAAAGTTTCATCTTTACCTGTATGACAGGTTCTTTAAAGCCGTGGGAGACCATGATGCCTTGTGTTGGCTAGCTAACTTGAAGGATCCTTCAGGTCGCCTTGCGCGATGGTGCCTGAGACTTCAAGAATACGACATTACCGTCATTTACAAGTCCGGTAGAAAACATCCCGGTGCCGACTGCCTGTCGAGAGCCCCCGTCCACCCACCGCCGCTTGAAGACCTTAATGACGACGGCTTTTTGAGAACAATAACTGCCGACACCTTCGCTAAACGCCAGCTTGCTGACCCAGAACTAAGGGGCCTAACGAATACCTTGAGGGCAGGACATCTGTTGTTCCGAAGGTATTCAAATGGGCACTTACGTCGTTTTCACTGCGAAAGAACTTCTGCAAAAGAACTTCTCGCCGCTGCAAGCCATGTTCTTTCTTGTGATGCCTTCAGCTCTGCTATCAGTCCTCCTTCAGGTCCTGCAGGATGAT
This sequence comes from Rhipicephalus microplus, assembly GCF_043290135.1. Classification (NCBI taxonomy): domain Eukaryota; kingdom Metazoa; phylum Arthropoda; class Arachnida; order Ixodida; family Ixodidae; genus Rhipicephalus; species Rhipicephalus microplus. Next base: position 19,738,599 of record NC_134705.1, on the reverse strand, counting down.
CCAACGGCAGGACAACTTGGTGTTTCGCGCACACTCGCAAGCATAAAAGAAAGGTACTACTGGCCAGCCTTACCGCCGACGTCACTCGTTACGCGAGGACATGCCGAGACTGTCAGCGACGCAAAACACCGCTGAAAAGGCAGGCAGGCTTCCTTCAGCCAACCGAATCGCCTCGCCGACCATTTTAACAAATCGGGATGCACCTAACGTTGCCGTTTTTGACGTTGAATTCAGGAAACAAATGGATCCTTCTAGCTACAAACTACCTCACGTTGCCGTTTCTGACGTTGAATTCAGGAAACCAATGGATCCTTCTAGCTACAAACTACCTCACTCACTACGCCAAAACAAAGCCTCTACCCAAAAGACGTGTGGAAGAAGAAGCCAAGATTTTTGTTGAGAACAACGTTCTTCATCGCGGCGCCCCAGAGGTCTTCACCACTGAGAGAGACACGGCCTTACTGCTGATTTGACTCTATCTCGAGTGCGGTGGCTGCATTTCCGATGAAGGCGGAAATGTTGTAGGCCCATGTGCTCAGATTTGGGTGCTCGCTAAAGAACCCCAGGTGGTCAAAATCTCCAGAGCCCTCCACTACGGCGTCTCTCATAATTCTATTGAGGTTCTTGAAGGTTAAACTCCACATATCGTACCACCTTATTTGACTCTGGCGGTCTTGAAACATAGCCAGGGAAGCCACCGCTGCACCACCACCTACCGCCAACACCAACAGACAATTGGTCTCACCTAGCGGCTAAACAAGACAATCACCGACATGTTGGCCATGTAGGTAGACGTAGATCACAAGACGTGGGATGCAATCCTTTCGTACGTCACTTCGCGCACAACATGGCCGCCCAAGAAACGACGCAGATGGCGCCGTACAAGCTGGTGTCCGCAAGGAGCCCAGCCACGATGCTCGATGCCGTGTTACGCAACGTCTGCTACGAAGAAAACGTTGATGTGACTGTCTACATCCAGTGCGCAAAAGAAGCTCGTCAACTTGCCCATCTGCGCATCAAGAATCAGCAGGCGGCCAACAGCCGCCGCAACAATCTTCGATGAACCTTTGTGGTGTACCAGCCCGGTGACAGTGTCTGCGTATGGACGCCAATAGGCCGACGTAGACGCAATACAAAACTTCTACGACGGTACTTCAGAAGGTACACAATAGTTCGCCACCTCGGCCCACTTGACTACGAGGTACTTCTTGACAGCATCGTGAACTCAACGACGCCATCCTCGACCTGAAGTCGTTCGTGTCGTGCGCCTCAAGCCATTCCGTGCTCGAACCTGAGGGTTGTATTTTGTGATTGTGCATGTGCTTTATTGCTTGTACTTATTGTTTGTTTTTTATTACTGCACCTTCGTCTTTTGTTGAAGCATCGGGACGATGCCTTTTTGAAAAGGGGGCAGTGTGACATTTCTTTTCTCAAGTTTTGTTATCATCCTGTTACACTACGTTGAACCCAAACCGCGTCTACGATGTTGGAAAAGCTTCGAGGCTGTTGAAGATTGTTTTGTTGTGATCACACGCTCCATATGAGCATAGCAGATTATTCTGGAAGCTTCATCGCCGATATTGATACGCTAGAACATTCGATGGTATGTGTATAAATGCCAACGCGTTTCGGCGCTTGTCAGTCATTCGACGGCCGACGCTCCGTTCACTGCTTAACGCCTCTTAACGGCTAAGATCAGAGTCCAAGCTAGCCTTTTAGGGGCGAAGCTCCTTAAAGCGGCACCCGTTCGTCCCTCATAGTACATAACAAGTCTTACGCTTTGACCTCCAAGGGGGTGCCGGTGGGAGATTTCTCCTGTGCGTTGTTGAACAATAAAAAAATTGCAGCGTTTGCGTTAACTAAAAGCCAACTTATTCTGTCTCTCATTCCCAATTAGAAGCCATTGGCATGTTCCAGTAGGAAACGTTAGTAGAAGTAGAAGTGTAAGTGTTAGCTAAAAGCCGACGTCTGCTGTCTCCCATTCCCAATAGCAGCCAATGTTTACCTCCGTGATTAATGTTCAAAACGCCTTGGGTTGATAAAAAAACCCACGAAAAACGCCAGATGTTTTCTAAAAGCAAAACGAAAAGACGCCAGATGTTTCTAAAGCAAAACGAAAAGACGCCAGCTGCTTAACGAAAGATGCCAGGTGTTTTCTAAAGCAATGGTTTTAAAATCAAAACCATATCGTGATACAGGTTCGCAGTTGACGATGCTCGTTGCCTTCGGTGTGTGCTCGTATGAATAAGGATGCCGAAAGTAGAATAAACTATTTCTAAACACATATACCATGAACTCGAGGTGGTTAAAGGTGGGAAATAGACCCGAACCGCAAGCCGTAAGAAAGTGCGCGTGTGCCACCTCTCGTTCAGTCCTTATAATCTCCGCTGGATGGCGGTGCTTCTATATGGGGAATATATGATGAAAAGATCTGAGATGGTGGTACTTGGAGCGTTCAATGGATGGACGAACGGACAAACAGACAGATTCATGGATGGACGCATGAGCGGACGCCGGGGTGGATGCATGGAAGAACCCAGAGCGGACGCACGAACAGACGCACGCACGGACGAGCGGATGGACGCATGGAGAGTCACACGGACGGACGCATGGACGGACGGAAGCAAGAACGAATGGATGGACGAATGCTTCACCCCACTCTCCATCACTCACTCTGTAGATATGCTGCCAATTTTTTTTTGTTCGGCCCGGGGTCCCGTCACGCCGACGCTGACCCCCGGGAGCGTAATCAAGAGGAAGAAGTGCCTGCTTCAGCACATACCCGCGCTAGGCACCGAAGGCGGTGGTCCCCGATTATCCAGCCAGTGACCCTCCCCCCCCCCCTGCAGCAAGGAGCAGAGTATGAGTCTGGCAGTGACCCTCTCTCATGAATCCACCTCGCCGCTACCCATGCTGCAGCTACCGGCCACGCCCACCTGATCAACGCCAAGAGCCCTGTCCACGAGTGCGCAGAAACATCTGCGCGTCACCAGTTCTACCAGACACGCCCCCGGCCCTGCTGCCGGCGCGACGGATAGATTACGCCCAACATAACGGCGTGTAATTTTGCAGCCCCGGTGAGGGAAAACTGTTTCTTATTTGACGCTCCGGAAGGAGACGTTTCCGTCGATGAGCCTGTAGATGCTATAGAATTTGCGGCAGGTGATGATAGTGTGCTGGTCCTCCAGCACAAGGGAGGCTCCATTTTTTATCTGCACGCGAAATGCTAGCCAGGCAACAAAACTGATGGTTGCAAAGGGCTTCGCCGTTAATGGCACGAAGGTGCGATAGGAAGCAGTAGGGCCACCTGTCACATATGTAAACGTCTACCACTTGCCGGCGTATGTACCGGATGAAGCAATCACCTTGGTTATGCAACAATTTGGTAACGTTAAGAGCGTGACGTTCGCCACGGTACCGACCCAGCACACTAAACTGAATGGTGGTCGGGTGGTGAAGATAGAAATGAGCAAGCCAGCTCCTAACTTCACCTCGATTCAGGGCCATAAAGTAATGCTGGAATTCCGCGGCATGCGACGCGTGTGCGCACGTTGCCAGGGTGAGGGGCACATGGCCACCGCATGCACCACGCCTTATTGTAAGCGGTGCGCCACTTTCGGCCATAGCATGGAAGGGCGCGAAGAAGCGTGCAAGCGATGCGGTGGGCGACACGGCACGCATGAGTGCTTTCGGCGCCGCTCGTATGTGGCTGCCGATCGCGGTTTCCCACCAGTCCATGATGAACCAGCAAACGCCGAGGAGAACGGTCACCCTGTGACCTCGCACAGCGCGGAACACACGACGAGACTCCAGGTCTTTAAACCCAGACCTCTGGCGCCTACCACCAGCAGAACACCCAACTACTAGGACAACACCGCAGAACACGAGCGGGTCAATGAACACGCCATGCTACCAGATCCTGAGCCCCTGATGGATGCCGGGGCAAACGGCAGTGAGTTGAGCCATGATGGTAGATACGGAGCAGGCGGTGAGCAGTATCCCTGAAACCAGCTCCGCCGAGACCTCGAGGGAGTCATGGGTGGTCTCGCTGTCGGAGGGCGAGGAGGAAAAAGTACCAGACCACGAGACTGGTGAGTAGTTGGTGGAACTGCTCGTCGACGAGGCACACTTCCCGCTTTGGATGTCGCCAACGCCTCACCTCGTGATACCGGCATTACGCCTAAAGTTGGTAGCGACCATGCCAGGACACCTAACCCGTTGCAGCCGGTAGTCGACCCCAGCCCGGCCGACACGACACCGCCAGCAGGCCCTGCTAACGAGGCCGACAAAGGCTTTCCTACGAACCCGACGCAGCCCGCTCGCGGGCGCAGTGACCGTTCGCGCTCACGCTCGCAGAACAGCCAGAACAGGCCTCGGGCACAGAACTGGCAAGAGGATTCGGGACAGGTCATACCTCAGGGCTCCGACAATATACATCGCCGACAGACCCCTAAGGTATCGAGTAGCGACAGCGATGCCCCTCCCCGAGCAAAGTACCAAAGACTAGCTAGAACCCCCCATGGGAGAGGGAAATCGCCTGGCAGAGAGGCCGGCGATAGGCCCTGACGCGTCACAAAGTCTAATGCACACCTTAGAGGTGCCCCCTCTCAACCTTCCCTTGAAGCAGATGCCCGAGATCATTTTTATGCGCAACCTAGCGCAGGTTAACCCTCGACGCACCCCCCTCTCCCCGAGGCACCGGTTTGAAACGAAGCGATATGGCGCTCCGAGTTGCTACATGGAATGCCCGTGGGTTCTGTGATAAGATAAAGCAGCGCGAGCTTCTGGCGGTGGCCCAAGCACTTAAGATTGACGTCCTCTTTATTCAGAAGACAAACTTCAGGTCCCCACTCGATGTCGCTGTCTTTAAAAGAGAATGCCACGTGGAAGCTTTTTTTCCCTGACGAGTGCCAGGTCTCGCGGTGTTGGCGCCACCTTTATCTCGGGAAGATTCCGTCGCAAGGCCCACTGTATCCTTGGGGAGCACGGCGCTCCCTGATGCTCGACGTCTACATTGACGGCAGGAGGCTCCGATTCGTGTCTATTTACGCACCAGTCACGCAAACGGACACGAATGCCTTGTTCAGAGGGCTGCACGACAACCCCCAGGAACCATTACTACCCCACGTTCTGTTAGGCGATTTTAACAGCGTGGTGGACTCGACACGGGACATCAGAGGCCCGGGCAGAGGGGCGTCTATTTACCATGCTATGGAATTATTCAGAATTCTGTGTCATCTCAGGCTCACGGATGCTTGGGTACACCTTCATGACAATCTTTTTGTACCGACCCGTGTATCCAGGACTACCGCCAGCAGGATCGACAGGATTTATGTTCCAGACTTCCTGCTACCTTCAGTGGTGTGATGCGAAACAGCAACCCTATCTTCCTGGGTAGAAAGAATGACAGATCATGCCCCGGTTGTGTTGACAGTCAAAGGGACAGTCGCACCTCGTAACGACGACTCAGAATGGCGACTTGACTCCACTCTGTTATAAGACAAAACGAGCTTGCAAACTATCAGGTACTTTCTGGAAAAGCCGGTGCAGAAAGCCCCTTCTATAACGCCAGATGTCTGGGAGAGCTTGAAGAAAGAGGGGAAGGGGTTCCTGCAAAGCGAAGGAAGGAACAGAAAGCGCCGCCTGACGGCACAATTGGCCGAAGTGTTACGCAGAATGCGAATTGATAAAAACGCAGAGACCTTTACCTCCTGCACAAGGGACTACTTGACATCCCTGGAAGTCGATTACAAATGACTCCTACAAAATAGGACGCGTAAGACGTCAGGAACGCATGGATCGTCGGGCGAAACGGACGTGACGGCTGATTTGCGCGATGTTTGCGGTAACGGAAGCTCTAGAATAACACAGGCCATGCGTCCGGACGGTTCGACCACGGATGATCAAGCGGAAATAGCTGTCTTTTTCCGAAGCTATTTCAAGTCCCTCTTTCGGGAAGTCGCCCCTGAAGATGACTACTCACTCTCTCAACCGGTCGCAAATTTCTGCCAGAACCTCCGCAGACTTGGCGAAGGCACTTACGAGACCCTGTGTGGTGAAGCGTGTATTGGGGAGGTACAATACGCCGTCGCCCACATGTCCCCGAACTCGGCCCCGGGAACGGATAGCATTACGGCCAGCTTTTACCAGGCGTTTCTTGTCCTCTTGGGGCTACCGCCTGTAGCACTTGTGAGTGAGGTGCTAAAACAGCACTGGAAACCAGCATGACGATAGTTATAGCGCGAGAACAAAACGACGACACAGAGACAAGAAGGACACGAAAGACTCTGTCTTCTTGTCACTGTGTCGTCGTTTTGTTCTCGCGCTATAACTATCGTCATGTCATACCAACTAGCCCAAGCTGCCACACTTCTATGGAAACCGGCCTCGTTCGATGTAGGTCGAATTGCGCTGCTGCTGAAAGACGCCCCCCCGGCCCTACCATCGTCTTGGCGCCCCATAACTCTTCTCAATGTCGACTACAAGGTTGTGGTCACAGTTATTAGCAATCGTGTGAAATGGTTCCTAGCAGAAATCGTCTCTCCAAGCCAGACTTGCACTGTCAGCGGAAGATCAATGTTCGCAAACCTGACAGTAACTACAGATGCCTTTGAGTATGCGGCCAGCAAGAGACTCTCCGGTGCCTTCCTGTCGCTCGACCAGGCAAAGGCATTCGAAAGAGTCAGGCACGAATACCTGTTTGAGGTCTTGCGAGAATTTGGCCTTCCAGAGGACTTCATCCACGTTATCAAGTTGCTGTATAGTGACCTGACATACTGCGTGGCCATCAATGGCATAGCAACAGCAAGCTTTGCCTACACCAGAGGCATAAGGCAGAGGTGCCTGCTGGGCCCCACTCTTTTTGTCCTACCTATCGAGCCATTGCTGACGAGCCTATCAGGTGATGCGCATTTCAGGAGACTACCACTGACTGGAGATGAGGAGTTGAAGGTATTGGCGTATGCCGACGATGTCTCCTTGTTTGTTAGGGACAGAAGCAGCCTTGAGCGGTTTCGACACACCTAGAGGCGCTACGCGGAAGCGTCGGGGGCCGGAATCAACGAGGAGAAAAGCAAGTCTTTGACTTTCGGTTCGTTTCCATCGAATGCAATGGTTAACACGGAAGTGGTCACTACAGTAAAGGTCCTGGGTGTCCATTTCACAAGGGAAGACGTAGCACCCACAACGTAGCAGAAAGCTCTGGAGAGAGCTCAAAGCGTTGCCGAAAGAGCCAACCACTTAATGCTGACCCTCAGAGAACAGGCCATTGTTGTAAAAACTGCCTGTGTGCCTTCGCGTTCTTCGCGAGTAGAGTGGTAGTGATGCCAGCGGCAACTACAAGTAAGCTGAATAGCATCATCACAGGCTTCCTGTAGGGAGGAAAGCCAGCCCCTGTAAAAAGAAGCCTCCTACAGCTGCCCGCGAAGGAAGGGGGCCTAGCACTGGCATACGTGCTACTAGCAAAGTGCTCGCCTTAAAAACGGCGCGTTCCCTGCACCAGATAGAAGACTACATGAGAAAAACCTCCTTCTGTACTGGTCCAGTACCAATAATGGCTTTCTAGGAGCCGACAGGCACCCAGGTCTGTTGTCGCGAAACCCCTCCCCCTTCTACAAGGCTGCGGCGAACACCAAGAGGTTGCTCGACAAGGAAGTCGCGGAGTGCGATGTTGAAAAAGAACCACCGGCCCGTATAGTGGAGGAGGTGACGAGACGCCAGTGTTGGAGGAGGAGAGAATCAAAGCACAGAAATAGCGAAGGAAACAGGCGAAACTTGGGGCGGCCTACCAAAGGAGATCCAAGATTTTGTTGGAAGTGGAATCAGGGGGTCCTCCCAACAAGGGACAGACTCTATCGGTTTGGGGTAGTCCCATCCGCATGCTGCCCTAACTGCCGTGCTGACAAGTTAGCGGAGCACACACTCCTCGAATGCCATGCGGCCAGGCCTATCTGGCGACTGGTGACAAGTGATTTGCGCATGCGGCCACCGCCGGCTCTTCACCGTAACAAAGGCGCATTCGCTAGGTTGGTGGTCGCTAGCACGCTTTACATAATATGGCAAAGACGATGCCTAGCGGAAGCCAAGCACAGGACCATTAGATTGGCCTACCCAGCGGTATCCCGCATTAGACTTTCGGTGTGGCAGCACCTCACAAGAGAGCTCGAGACCAGCGGCGAGAAGTTTCTCCGCCGCCTGCATACCAGGTTTTTCTTTTTGAACTGTTGAGCCCAGTCACGCCTTATTAACCCCTCCCCACCCTGCTTTTCTTTTTCTTTCCTTTCTATTTTGGGGGAGGGGGAAAAAGAGTTGAAAACCCACCTTTTACTATGTCTAAATGAGTTAGCCATAAGGTAGTGCATGAGGGTACTCTTCGGGCTGAACACTGTTAAGAAAAAGGGCATGCTTGCATGCTAAGCCGTTATATACATGTTCGCCATTGTATAATGACACACTCTGATATAATGTATCAGTATGAATACCAGTACCCATCCGCTATATTGTACCATGTCCACAATCACAATACATGGCGTGTTTATTTGAGCAACAATGTACGGCCACAGCGCCCCTGTGAATAGTCCCGATAAGTTTAAAAAAATCAAGTATGTGCAATGTTCTGAGAAGTGTATGTGTATAATGACTACATGTTATTCGTTGAATAAAAATTCCCTCTGTGCAAGACTGCTCTGTGCAAGACTGTCAGATTTTACATTTACCGAGCACAGTTTCACCACAAATAAATCAGTATGATCTCAACATAAACTTTCCTGTCTTCAGCCACGTCACGTCCCCGTGACAATACTATATTGTACTATAGACGTCCCCATTACCGACCACCAAAGAGAAAGAAAGGCCGTTCAACCCCTTTTCTCGGTTCTCTCTTGGCTATGCATCTCAACCACTTTTACAACAGAGATTTCATGCTGGGGCCGGGAAGTAGGAGACGCTATGGCCTTTTCCCAAATAGTGGTGCATTTCATTTATTACTATTCACAAGTGGCGTAGACACTTGCTGCCCGTGTAGCACAATTTTGCGCAGCAAAATTGTGCTACATTTAGGCTCTCGCGACGTGGCACACCGGTTTCATAAGGAAAATAACTGCGAGAATATAACGGTGCGGCAATGCAAAGAGAACGCACGAAGACACGCACACGATGAAGTCGTCAGTTATTCAAACCACACAATGCCTGAACGCGCTGCATCTCTTCCCGCAAAGCTCCTCTAATTAAGGTACATAAGCTTCAGTAAAGTGCGGGATTGGGCTAGTTGGTAATCCATTATTAAACTTCATAGCACAAAATCGTCCGACAACTTGGCTTCCGACAGCTGGCTTTTCGAGTCGGGGCTCCTAACTTCTTCCTGGGGTCACTGTCCAATTCGTCAAGGTCTTTATTGTTTTCGTCAATGTCACCTTCGTCGTCTCGCTTAGTAAATTTTTCCTTAATCATGTTTCATATAGTCCCAATGACTCGAATTTTCATCTCCCATTACTAACTGTCCTTCCTCATCATACCGTCCTTGTTTCAGTTATTATCTCATTGACTTTAATTGCTATCTTTTCGCACCGTAATATCTTCTATTCCGTCGTTCTATCATCTCTATCTCATTGTACCAACTTCTCCGATCGCGGTTCCACGATTCTTTTCCGTAAAACCTGACACCGCCTCTCCATCGCACCTCCTCGGCACCCAGCGCGCTGGGGCATCTGCTTCCGCAGGCGTTTGGTGTGCAGCGAAAACATGAAGTCAAGCTAACGGGGGGGGGGGGGGGGGTTTGACTCCCTCTTACGCCTAGCTGTCCGTGGCTTTGCGGTGTCCAGAGAAAAGGGGATCCTGGGGTTTGTGTCGATGCCGGCTGACTGGACCTTGAAGGCCTCCCCTGGCAGAGGCAACACACCTCTTTGGCCCTGGCTTCACGTAGACGGCACCCCTGGGTTGACCCACACAGAGGAAATCTGCAGTCGCCTTTTGCTATCTCTCTCTTTCCTCGTCTTCGTCTTTCTCTCGCACTTTTTATATATCCTGTCATCTTCTTTCTTCTATCTACTTCCAAATTTCCTGGTGGCGACGGTTAGCTTTGTTTGGATATCCAACCTTGGGTAAATACATAAGATTATCGCTGCGACGCACGGTTGGCGTCTCCAAGTGTTTATGAATTAACCTTGTAGCGTCCCCTTTTTGGGCTCGGTGGTAGGTGGCCATCACCGCCACCGAAATAAAAACTCTCTGTATGGCATATGTTTCCCCCCCTTCCTGATCGCTCGTTTAAAAGGTAGCGCACCGAAGAAGCAATAACTCTAACGAAACTAAAAGGAGTTTCCCGAAGTATCACGTCATTCATAGTCAAAACAAAAAGACGAAAGTCCGAGCAATTTCACTGTTCGTAGTTCCAAAGACTTTAACGGGACGCATTGGCCAGGGGTACAAAATCACAAAGATGGGAAATGGTGACCTCCTATTGGAGGTTCGAGACAAAGCACAATATGACAAACTATCCAGAACTGTATCATTAGGGGACACTCCTGTTTCAGAGGGCCCACACAGGCTTGTGAACACTGCCCGTAGGGTTTTTTCTCATGATGACCTTATCGATCTGAGCGAAAACAAACTGCTAGAAAGAGTGCAAGATGAAAACGTTGTGGAGGTACAGAGAATAATGATAAGGCATGACAAGAAACACACCCCTACAAAACACGTATTAATCACCTTCGGAACAAGTGACCTAACAGAATCAATAAAAACCGGCTATTTCAAGCTGCGTGTAAGACCATACATCCCTTCAAATGTCAACATTTCGGGCATGGATAACGGAGTTGCAGAGGGCGTGCCACTTGCGCAAAGTGAGCATCCACCAAACACCTATCTGATGACTGCACCTCAGAAGCAACCCAATGTTCGAACTGCGAAGAAGGTCAACCTGCCCATTCACGATCATGTCCCATATGAAAAAATTGAAAAACAAATATTAGCACTCAAGGTCAAATTCAATCTGTCCTTCCAAAAGGCACGTAAGGGTTCACACTTCACAACCACTCTTATCTCTCCTTCGCAGATATGTCGCGCCGGGACACCGCGCCACATCTTTCTGCACCCGCCAATGTCACACAGAATGTGGCTGCGGTTATGCCATCAGTGCCCCCGGCCGGAGCAGCCTGTACTGCTCCGCCACCTGACAAACAAGGTCGGCAGACTACCGTGTCTGCTGGACCCCGGATCACTGCGAACGCAGTTAGGTCCGAAAGAACTGTGAACGTGCCTGTCGAACAGGCACCATCCACCACCTCACAAGAGGTAATGGATACAAGTCCCACTCCTCCGGCGACTCAGACGCCGAAGGATAGGCGCAACTCTTTGGAGCGCGACAAAAAAGAAAACTCCGAGTTACAGGGACCCCCAAAGTCCCTGTAACCTAAGGCGACACTTTTTGTACACACAGCACCACACAACTATAAAATGACACAAATACTACAGTGGAACGTGAGAGGACTGTTAAAGAACCTCGACAATATCCAGAAACGTTTACACAAACATACACAAACCGTGCTGTGTGTGAAAGAAACTCACTTAAAATAAAAAAACGCGAACTTTTCACGCAACCACGCTATTGTTCGAAAGGACCGAGATGATGCGGTCACGTCGCCCGGTGGTGTCGCCACTATAGTTAATACAGGAACAGCTTGTACACATTTACTGCTTCAAACATCTCTTGAGGCAGCGGCGGTTCGAGGTGTTATATTCAACAAACTTGTGATATTGTTGTATTTACATACCTCCGCATCACCAACTCAATAAGATGAATTCCAGTTTCTAGTAAATGATATTCCGGAGCCGTATCTTCCCCTTGTAGACTTAAATGCTAATAACAATTTATGGAGAGACTCGCGGTGCAATGCACGACGTCGTCTAGTCGAGAAATTCCTTTTCTCTTTTAGCGCATACCTTTTGAATGAGAAAAGATCAACATATTACAAAATCAATAACAACACATACTCGTCAATAGACCTTAGCATCTCATCTGCATCGCTTTTGGCGCTTCTATTTGGGAAGTGATCAATAATTTAAATGGAAGTTAGATTATTGAATAGAATAGTGCCTCTATTTTTCGTCATCTGCTATCAGAGCTATCAGAGATTCTGTTTGATTTGGCGTGTTCTTTGGTTCAGCGCATTGGCAGGTAAATGAGGCACCGCTCACTTTTATTGATTTGATTGATTTTGATTGATTTGATTGGTTTAACGTCCCAAAACCACCATTTGAATAATGAGAGACGCCGTAGTGGAGGACTCCGGAAATTTTGACCACCTGTGGTTTTTTAGCGTGCACCCATATAAAGTACACGGGCCTACAACATTTACGCCTCCATCGGAAATGCAGCCGCCAAAGCCGGCATTTGATCCCGTGACCTGCGGGTCAGCAGCCAAGTACCTTATTCACTAGACCACCATGTCGGAGCACACCGCTCGCTTTTCCGTGGTGGTTTTGGCGTGTCTTCAGTAGTTTACTTATTTTCGTGTGTTGTTTACTGGTGTAACAATCCAGAGCTCAACTAGCTCACTGGATGTGTTCGTGTGGATGGCCGCTCCTGTGAGTGCCAACTGCTTTTGTTGGCGCACAGCCAGCGTGCCTTCGCCTTTGGTGATGGGCAACGCGACACGCTAAGCTACGAGTAGCTGCACTCTACGGCTGCCAAAGCTAAATTTTCAAAGCTGCTGTCTCGCTACAGTGGTTTTTGATAATTAGACAACCTCAGTTTTTAAACTGTTGTGGTAATGTGCTCATGAACAGTTGCCTCACAATTGGCTCTGCAATGTTTCTTGTGAGTATTTGAAGTACGCCGTTTGGCTAATGAAACAAGTTTGGTTTCTCAATCTTTTTTTCTCCCGCATGCAATTAGTGAAGCGCAATGATACTGCGTATCCGTAACGGAAGATAAAAAGTCGGAAATTAGGAAAAAGTTCAATTTCGTGCCATGTAGGGCAAATACGCCACGTTACGCTACCGCACGCGATTGTGACATCATACTTTATGGTTTATTTTTGTTTACTGGTGGGTGTTTCTTTCTCATGTAAATTAAGATGGTGGCAAGAAGCCGGCAAATACTGCTCCTATGGGCTTCTAAGGATGTTACACTACCGGTTTACATATACCTTGGATACGCTGCGCAACATTCCCCCCTCGCAGACGAAGCGCGCCGCGCGTTTCATGCCGTGTCTCGCCGACTAAAATGTTTTAGGCGAGCCAGATGCGTGACCTGTGCCTTTCGAGAGTGTCTCCCGCTGAGTTTGAGGCGTGCGATGCGGTGGTTGACTGTGCTCAGGTGGTCAATAAAAACCGATGGTCTTTTGTAGTTGGCATGCAGATTTTGGCTTAAGCCATGCTTGCGCTAAGGCTTTTATACCTACAAGAGGTCTTCCAGATTATACGTGACTTGTCAGCGCTTGGCCTCATAACGGACTTTTGATCTGTTTTTCGAAGCTATATGCCTTAAACGGGAAATGTGGTGAGCTTCTTCCGCGAGACAAAGAGTTTCTGCAAGAGGTATACGTCATAGTCAGAAAAGAAAAAATATTGTATCTAAAGTATAGTATGGGGGTCGTACACAGAAGAGAAAGAACAGGCAGTAGCCGGTGGTCTCATGTGGCACAGCATCAAAGGCGTATGTGACGAATAGTAAGGCATCGTCCCAGTTTCTGTGAATCGAGGCATCGAAAATGTTCACCATGCTCATCGAAAGCATTGACCAGTGTTCGAAGTGTTCGCTCGGTAAAGCCATTTGTCTGCAGGTAATAAGGTGTCGAGTGTCTGAATTCTGAGCCATGCGTTCGGATAACTGCTCGAACGCTAGCCGCAAAACGGTATCCGCGATCAATAATTATGATGCGGGGAGGTCGATGATGCAGTATGATAGAATGGAGAAGAAAAGAAAATTCTTGACCAGCAGTCGCAGATGGCGGGGCGGCGATTTCGCGATACCGGGCCAGATTGTCAGCACATTCTAAAATGCATCTGTTGGCGTTCTATGACCGCGGAAAAGGGTCCATAATATCAATGCCGATTTGTTTAAATGGTACACTGGGAGGCGTCAGAGGCTATAGATGTACGGCTGAAACTGCTGAGAGATGTTTACGCGTCTGGAATCAGACACAACTGACCACGTACAACCCAACCAACTGGCGCATGCGCGGCCAGTAAAAGCGTTTCTGTGTGTGATGTAGAGTGTGCGTGGTTTCTAGGTGACCTGAAATAGCGTAGTCATGATTGAGCGCAACACAGATGATTGTGTTGCCTGTAGATCCACTAGCAGAAAACGGAAACTGGTGGCGGCGATGTTTCTTCTTGTACAGTAAGCCACCACGAACTCTAAACCGGCCGTAAAGAGTGGATACTCGTGCAAGTACAAATAACGGATTCAAGCTCACGTCTTTCCTTTACTCAGTTTCGAAGGTGTCTTTTTATGAGAACGTTGGTGTCATGTACGCAAAGAGATAATCAAAATTGTGAGCGTCGCAAACTGTTGTATCAAGCGGCATATATCCTGGAAATGCAGTCTCTAACACCGTGTTTCCTGCCGCTATTGTACAATATCGTCCGATACCTTACAATACCTTGTTCAAGTCGCACTCTTGCAACCGGAAGGCCCAGCGTACAAGATGGCGTGATGAATCCGGAAGGTTGACAAGCCAGCACAAGGAATGAAAATCCATAACTACTTGTGAAGCTCAACCATACAGGTATGGATCGGAATCACTGCATAGCGAAGGCGAGTGCGGGGCGTTTTCGGTCGGTCAAGGTGTATTGTGTTCCAGCTTGCCTAATGTGAGACTAGCATATGCGATAATGTGATAATTTTGGTTACATCGTTGTACCCGGACTGCACCTATGCCGATGCCGCCTGCGTCACTGTGAATGCCAGTGTCAATGAAAGGATCGAAGTGGCTGCGACGTGAGCAAAAACTTCAGTTAGTTGAAGGAAGTTTCGCATTGAGGAGTCCATTCAAAACTTGCGCCTCGGCGCGGAAGACAGGTCAGGGGAAAGGCAACTTCAGAAAATGCGGGAGTATATTAGCGAAATTAAGAGCAGAGGCCCAAGAGGCTAGTAAGCCCCTTCATTGAGAAAGGTAGTTTAAAAGCTTTAAAAGCCGCTGTCTTATTTGATGGCGAGGTGTCCCAGTACCCATTTTCGTCACGCGCTAAAATGACACTTCTTTCCATGAAAAACCACGCCAGCATTTTGAATACGCTCCAGGACGATGTGTACCTGTTTGCTATACTTGCTGAATATACGCCCGAATATCACAACTTCGTCATGATAACACATACAGATGCCCCAATTGAGGCTGCGCATATTGGTGTTTATGAACCTTTCAAATGTAGCGGGCGCGTCACAGAGAATAAATGTATCACGTTGAGCTCATATAGTCCGTCAGGGTAACAAAGTTTGTCTTTTATTTTTCCTACGAATGCAGAGGTATCTGCCAGTACCCTGAACGTAAGCTTATAGGCAAAAAGTAGGATGCCGAATGTACGCAATCTAGAGCGTCATCAATTTGTGCGAGTCTCAAGACATCTCTTTTTGTGACGGGGTTT
This sequence comes from Rhipicephalus microplus, assembly GCF_043290135.1. NCBI lineage: Eukaryota > Metazoa > Arthropoda > Arachnida > Ixodida > Ixodidae > Rhipicephalus > Rhipicephalus microplus. The sequence continues at coordinate 19,723,014 of NC_134705.1, read as the reverse complement.
AGACGGCGAAAGACCACCCAGAATCTCCAGCTACCACTTTTCTTTTTGACGAAAATCACTGAAGCTACCAAAGCACACTGATTCTTGAGCACACTTTTGCAGCATATCACGCACTTGTTCTATTTTCTTGCGCTCAGAAGTTGACATTTCGAAGGATATTTAACGGATGCACTGTGCTGTTCCTGTGTTTATCTTGTGGCGAGTGCGAGACGCGGATATGGAGGATGAATGATCAATCTTGCGAAAACTAAAACCACCACGTTTTTTTACTGGACGTCTAAAACCATGTGGTGGTTGTCTCTAGAAAAAGCTTTTTTCATCATAGGTAAATTTTTCCGATTGGCTGAACAAGTATTAACCGGCTCCTCACCTTCAGCTTCACAAAGACAGCCACGGTCGTTGGTGAGCAGTATTTGAACACTGCAAGCTTCAGTTCGCCTAGTAGAACCACCGACTCAGCTTAACCGTTTACCGCTCACGGTCCCATGCCTTCTTGAACTACTGACTAAATGCAATGGGGCACCAATGTGTGTTTCTTAACGCGACTGAAATGAAAAGGCCCCACTGATGCGTCAAACACGCTGTCAATGTCCTCGATGCGAGAAGAATATACTGGAACACGTACTGTAGAGAATGCCGGGACAACGCTTTCTTCACTAATCCTTCACTAATCAACGCTTTCTTCACTAAACCTTGCTCTCTGTCCGAATCATTCAATCCAGGGATATCATCGCATACGTGCACTTCTCCATTTCTACATTTGACAGAGGGGCCACACATCCGACGGAAATCAGTCCCCAGGAATATTTTATGTGTGCTTATTAAAAGAATTGTCAATTTTGTAGCAAACTCTAGATCAACCAAGAAAACTTCTGTCATACAAATACCACTGAGACGCAGGGAGTTACCACCGACGCCACAAGATGTTGCGTTGTCCCACAGAAACATGTACTTACGCCCTAAGTTGTGTTTAAAAGCACTCGCTCGGGGGATTTCGGGCCGACCGGTTGTTCCCCCGCAATCTCCGACGACAGCATAGCTCTGGCCAATTGGGCTTCTCCTTACGCTGACAAATGCCTTCTCCTTACGCTGACAAGAGCTCTTGCCGAGTGGTGCCCCGTCCTCGGACTCCTGCGACCATGTCCATTTTTCCTATCTCCTCTTTACTTCCATCGCTAGGTGTCCCTGCGCCTCGCTCTCTCCTTTCTCTCTATATGTATACCTCTAATCCCTTCGTACCCCCATCCCTAGTGAGCTACTGTTGAGGTGTCGCACTCTGATGCAGACAGTTACGGGGGTCACTTTTATCTTCTTTTTTCTTTAAAGCCGTATAAAAACCACGTAAAATTAGCACTCATAATGGAAACTAGCACCAGTGGCTACCAAGGCCACCATACGCAGATGATCTACAAAAACTTTCGCTTTATCTTCAAACATGAACACAGATGGAGAGACATCTTTTTTTCAGCAACTCATCGGTGACCTCACCCCCATCGGCCGTGCTGTCTAGTGTTCCTGCTGTGATGACGGTGGGTGGTGACATGGTGACGATTTCAATACCTCTATATGTGACTAATCGCACAACAGTTGTGGCACACAGGCACAGGTTTAAGTCGTCGCCGTTCTTTGTGTCTTTAGACACACTGTCACGTCTATGAGCGTTCACACAGGTTCGAGACTGAATTAAATCAGTTGTCGGCCGGCGGTATGAGCGTTCGCAACGAAAAGGCTGGGGGTACTGCGATCACTCGTGAAAATTCAGACTTGGCGGCTGTATACGCCATGTCCTGCAACCTGCGTTGCGTTGACGGATGGGTTTTCGCAAACCGTAAGCTGTGGAGCACCAGTGTCATGCGGGAAGTAGGATGGCGACCTTGCAGCTGCCATTTCACGTGTCATTTCTTCGTGTCTCATCAACTCTTCGCGAACATTTGGATGGTTGCCAGAAGATCAACAAGTGATGCCGCTGCTATGCTGACCATTAACGTGACATTTTCTAGACGACCGAACTTCGGCGCTTTCCTGCGCTGCTTCAATATATTGAACGTACAACAGTGCCTCACACCGTCAGATGCAGACGTCAGGCTTTCTCTAATAATAAGAAAGTTTTACGCATCCTATGCGCTTCTTTTCAGGAAATGCCCAGCCTTGTCTTCTTCGGAGATTGGCTTCTGAAGACAGCCTCAATATCTCTACGGCATATACAGTGTAGTTTTAACCGGGTAGCTGGGCTCTCTGTGCAATACTCTGCTTGGCGCGCTTCTTTTTTGCTGCTGAGTTACGAAAATACTTTTTGATGTCCTCAACGATGAATTTTTATGTAGCCAGAATACCCTCGTGCTTCTCGTAGCAAACGAGGGCAACATGAGTGAGGTAAGAAACCACGTGTGATAGTTGGAAGCAAGCATTCCGTTCTTTGTAGTTGCTCACTCGCTTGTAATTCTTGGCCCAGTTGTCTACGTCCTCAGTCACCTCGCCTGAGAAGGGCCGGGGCTCCTTGAGTTGCAGCCAAGTTGCGCTGGCCGCGCGTTCCCGAGCGTATTCGTAGTTGGAAATGATGGGCAAGGAAGGAGGCAGGCCGGAAGGTTACGATTCCGGCAAAGAACGAAGGATAGCGGTTCCTTTGTTGGCTGTTTTATCCAGCACCTCCATCACTTTTTTACGTTCACAGTAGGCGTCTAAGGCTTATTGGTACAAGGCTAGAATGACGAGCCATACAGGGGCAGGCTGCAAATAGGATCTTCTTTTTCGTCTTCTTTCGTTTCCTACTTTTCTTAGTCCACCACATACGCTGCATTACAATATCTTTAGCGTCATTTTCTACCGCTTCCCTTAATAATACGTGAAAAACAGTCAGCTTCCATCTGCATGGTTTACATGTTGTACATCAATTCTCAAGGCACATAGTGTCTGCCTAATTTTCCCCCATAGCGCTACACACGCCCGCGTAAGGTTCTGGCATTGCACGAAAATTGTCTATTCCGGCAGTGAGACCATAAGATTACCTGCCTACAACTGTGTAATACTTATTTGCATAGGCATAGGTATATCTAAGCTGACTTACATGAACTTAAATGGCATCATTGTCTGTGCATGCGTTAGGCAATAGCGGCGTTAGCAGCAGGTATAAAACCAGAACGTGCCTGAGCGAGCTTGCCAATAAGAATGAAACGGAAATGTGCTCTAATATACTTCATTTTAGTGTATTATTCTTCCATACCTACTCTAACCGTTGAATCTGTAGACGCTGTCCTCAAATTTTTGTATTTGGCTAATTTGTTTGCTTGACTAGATGCGTTGCGCGTTCACTTTACAAATACAGGGACATATACTGCGCGTTTGAATACTGTGTATGAAATTTCGAGCCTTCGAGGTTGAATAATGTCATTGATTTATATGTGGGGTTGGCCATCCCAAAATTAGCATACGATTATGAGAGACAACATAGTGGAGGGCTTCGGAAGTTGGGCCACCTGGGGTTCTTTCCATGCCCACCAATCTGAGCACTCGGGCCAACTGCATTTTCGCTTTTACCGAAATTTTATTTATTTATTTATTTATTTATTTCAATACTGCCAGTCTCACTTGGAGACCAAAGCAGGTGGGCATACAGATAACAACGTGAGTGCAACAGAATACACGCAGTGCACAGTACAATGGCATGTCATACAAAGAAGTGTTCTCTCTAATACAACATTAGTATATACAACGGAAGAATCAAGGTTAATACAATCCAATGAAACACAAAGAAACCATTAAAAAAAAGAATTTACATGAATATGAAACCTTTTCCTTTCCCTTTTCATGGTTGGGGCTTATTTCCTATCGCGTCACAAAATATTGATGATGATTCTATGGCACCTACTGTTGGGTCGAGGTTGTTCCACTCCCTAACTGCTGTAGGAAAAAATGAGTATTTAAACGTGTTGGAGTTGCAAAAGTATTCAGTTAACATTTTATCGTGTTTATTACGCGATATCCGGGATCTAGAGAAGGTGATATATTTGGAAGAAATTATGTTGAAGTGGTTGTGCAGAAGGCTATGCATGAATTTTAACCGAGCTTGTCTTGCTCTGCCTGCCAGTGTGTCTAAACCGGATGATGCTAGAAGTTCAGTGGGCGAGTCAGTACGTTTGTATTTGTTATGGATGAACCGTATCGCTTTTCTTTGAACTTTTTCTAGTTGATTTACGTTAGTAATATTGTGAGGGAACCAAACAGTGTTAGCATATTCTAGTACTGGCCGCACAAAGGTTGTGTAACTGAGGAGTTTGATAGGAGTGGGAGCAGACTTCAAGCACCTTTTAAGAAAGAATAACTTACGGATAGCTTTTGAGGATATGTTGGCAATGTGTTTGTTCCACTTGAGGTCGGTTGCTAGAGTAAGTCCTAGGTATTTGTGTTCATAAACTTTAGTTAGTTCAGTGTCATTAAGTGAGTAAGTAAATTCTGACGGGTTCTTCTTTTTTGTTACCGTCATTGACACAGATTTGCTGGTATTAATAGACATTTGCCATTGTTCACACCATGTGTTTATCACGTTAAGTTGTCTGTTCAGGGTGTGGTGGTCTTCGTAACACAGTATTTCTTTATAGATAATGCAGTCGTCTGCGAACAGCTTTATGTTGCATTCCATGTTAGTGATGATGTCATTAATATAAATTAAAAACAGCAAGGGCCCCAAGACCGAGCCCTGAGGTACACCAGATGAGATGGGAACAATGTCGGATGATGCTTCATTGAAATGGACGAATTGCGAACGCTGGGATAAAAAATCGCCAATCCAAGCAGAAATATTTCCGATGCCAATTATTGCCTCTAGTTTTGCTATTAACTTGTTGTGACACACGCGATCAAAAGCTTTGCTAAAGTCCAAGAATATAATGTCTGCTTGGCCGCGATTGTCAATTATCTGTGCAAGGTCATGAACAACTTCCGTTAATTGCGTCACTGTTGACATTCCGCGTCTAAACCCGTGCTGGCTGGGTGTTAATATGCGATTTTGTTCAAGATATACTGTCAGATGTTTTAAAATGATATGTTCTAGGATCTTGCATGATGTACTGGTAAGGGATATGGGTCGATAGTTAGACGGGGAGTTTATGTCACCTGATTTATGAATTGGTATCACCTTTGCCTTCCTCCAGTCATTTGGCACACGTGCAGTTGATAGTGAAAAACGATAGATAATACCCAGGTATCTGCTGCACCATTCCGCGTATCGTTTCAGGAATTCATTTGGAA